>NW_024037064.1:134705-549705 GCF_015706575.1 Patiria miniata | reverse complement strand
CGAACGCAACATGCTAAATTCAAAATTCTTTTTGCATTTGGTTTGTTAGGTAAAAGATATATGCACAACATTTGCCAAAATGTGTGACGTCATCAGGACGTCATCAACAAAGTGATTTTTCTAAAAAACATATGAGGGAAGGTTCGATTGCCATGAAACTTGGGGGGTAGGTAGATTATGGTACTGGTATGCAAAATCCCAATTCAACGGTTCATTTTTAATGATTCTTTTCAATATTTACAATTTTATTCTGTTTCCAAAATTATAATTTGTCTTTCACTTCAGTGGATTGACTTCAAACTTGGTACAAACCAAGACCACAATGACAAAATGTGCAATGACAACAGTTGTCAAGATGACATCATTGCAAGGAATGTGGCGTCATGTGATAAAATTCTATTTTAGGCATTAGACAACATTCTTTTGTGGTCATGGCTGCAGCATCTTCAGAAAGACCTGCTGATCAGTAGGCGGGCTTGACAGTGGCCAGCACGCTAGGTGGAGATATCCCGGAGCCGGGTGTCGGAACAGGGACTGAGGTTGAAGGAGTAGGTAATGATGATCTGGGAGGATTAGAGGGGAGCCCACTAGGAGCCTCACCAGTCGCATAAACCAGGGCTGGCGCGGCCAACAGGGGGCGATCAGTATCATCTTGCACCCGTCTCTCTCCAGTTTAATGATGACCCTTGTAAGGATTCAGATCGGAGGGAAGGCATAAGCGAACATGTTTGTCCAGTCTATTGATAGTGCGTCCGAGACCCATGCCTGAGGATGATGGGATCTCGAGCAAAACATAGGGAGCTGAGTGTTGATTGCTGAGGCAATTCTATGTGTCGAGAACCTAGGATCAAGAAGATCTGACTTACGATCCTCTGGTTCAATGACCACTCTGTGGGAATCTGCTATGCAGTTTTCCACACCAGGAATGTGAATGACATGTAGATCGACTTTGTGTCTGATTAGCCACTGAAACATTTCCCAAGTCAGGTAGCACAGCTGGGGGTGATCTTGTACCGCCATGTATGTTGATGTATGCTATTACTGTTGTGTTGTCGGTCTTGATTAAAACAGACCGGCACACTACGTCTGCTTGGAAGTGGTGTAAGGCGTTGACTACGGCCTGAAGCTCTAGAACATTGATATGTAGGGACCAAACGTTGTCCAAACTAACTGCAGCTTGTCGAGGGAGAAGGGAGGCTCCCCAGCCCTTGTTGGAAGCATCGGTGGAGATTATGACATGAGGATCCCCTCTGGGAAAAATCTGTCCGCACAGAATGTTCTATTCCAATAGCCACCAACGAAGGTGTGGACGAATGACTTCATTGATAGAGACCAATAGAGAGATTGGATCTGTCTTGGGTCTGTAATGTGCCAAAAGGTGCATTTGCTAAGCTGGCCATGAACCCAAGAAGTTTCAGCCAAGCTTGCGCTGGAGCGACTTGGGTGGATAGAACAAGTTAGACGCATTTCCGCAGGCTGGTAATCTATGCCCCTGTGGCGACGACTATGCCCCGGCCTAGATCAATCTCTGCTCCCAGGAAAGTGATTTCCTGGGACGGGATTAGTTGGGACTTCTTCTCGTTGATGATGAAGCCTAGTCTCGTCGTCGACGTATAAGTGTCCCTCATATTCCAAGTAGTCTCGTCTTTCGATTTTCCCACTATCAGATACATAAAAAATCATTATGTTCTCTCGCCGGAGACGTGATGCAAAACCCTGCTGAACACTCTTGGCGAGGTTGATAGACTTAAGGGAAGGGCAGTGAACTCGTCAATGCGCCCATGATACCGCAAACGTAGGAATCGGGAGTACTCTAGGAAGATGGGAACATGTAGGTATGCATCTTTTAGGTCTAATGACGTTCCCCATGCTGGTCTGGGTAACGATTCTAAAACTACATGGAGAGTTTCCATTCGGAAACGCTTGGGTCTGACAAACTTGTTGAGTGGTTTCAGATTGATTATCGGCCGCCATTCGCCAGATGCCTTCTTTGGTGTTACAAAGAAGGACAGGAAGCCTGTGAACTGCTCCATTGGAGGCACCAACCGGACCGCTCTCTTCTCAATAAGGGTGATATCTCTTGTTCGAGAGCTAATTGTTTGTCTGCGTTTGTCGGAACCAGTGTTTCGCAAACACATGTTTCAGACAGAGGGGTGCTTGTAAATTCTAGTAGATAGCTGTGGCTGACTATAGAAAGCACACATGCGTCGGAGGTGATCTCTTACCAGGACCCTACAACATTTCTGAGACGACCCCCAACGGGCCCCAGTGTTGAGGTCGGCTCAGAGGGGGCGTCACCGCCGCCACACGAGGCGGGGGCCCGATAGCCCACCGCCCCGTGCCCGGCCGCTAGTTTGTAAATTCGGGCGCACAGGGGCGAAGCAGGGGCGTGGAGCTGAAACCATTGCACCAGCTGATGCCTTGGCCGTCTGTTAGACCTGAAGACACTTCAGGACCCAGCCATCCGGTAGAGATTTGTTTCAGCAGTCTCAGATGGCCTCAACAACAACCACACCAGCCAGTTCAGCGATTGGACCAACGCTCTAAATTGACACGAAAATCAGCAAGCTACAAAAATGTCAGCAAATCCATCAAGCAATGAGTCGCTTATCTGCGAAATAAGAAGCTCTGCCTGGAAGCCAGTAAAATCAACGAACATGCCACAAAACGAGAAGTCGAGCAACTATTCAGGTGCATCAAACATGAGGGATCAACGTTCCGGCCTACGAACCGAGGTAAGTGCGATCCTAAAAAAATCAAAGAGCACTTAACACAGCACTTTAACCCACCATCTCCTGAACAAGACTCGATAGAGCTGCAGGAAATTCCACACTACATCCAGCAGCTACAGGAGATATCAACCTAAACAACAATCAAGACAGATGCTCCCAGTGTGGCAGAAATCAAAAGAACCCTCAGAAAATTAAAAACGGCAAAGCAGCATCCGATACCCACACAGAATTATTCAAATATGCCTCGCAATCAAAAAAGTCTGTTGGCAAAAGAGCTTAAATGGTTTCCTAAGGGCAGGGCAAAACGAGGGAGCACCTCTCGTTGCCTTCTTCCCAGAGAATTTGGGCTTGTTAGTAGCTGATGGCTTCTTGAAGATCAGTGTGTCCGCTGATTTGATTTGTTTGGCTTCATTCAACTTCCAGAATTTCCTGGAATTTGCCTCCGAAAAGGTCTTTGCCCATAACAGGAAGCTCTTCTAACTTCTTCTTAGTGCCTTCGTGTGGTATGTAAAGTGCCTCCATCACGTACTTCCTACATGATTTGACGGACAAAATAGAGATTCTCGGAAACTGATCTAGACAAAAACGGAGTATTTCGTCCAGACATCTGAAGGCTGCTGCTAACATATCGGCTGGAATTTGTGAATCTTCCTCACATGCGCAGACGATATATTCAGATAATAAAAGTACAAAGGCGCTTGTTGGTGAGCCAAATCTAGCTGCCTCATCGACTTTCTTCATTGTTTCCTCCGTTGACAAATATTGACTTGGTCGGGGCTATGCCGCTATCTCCAGTCAATTTGTCCATGGCGGTAGCTGGAATAGCAGGAACCGTAAAACAAATCTTCTCGGTCCTTTTCTGGATACTGGAAATAGGCTGCCGACCTTTTGTTAAAAGCAGTCCATTTCTTTGTATCGGCGATACGTTGGATGTGATCAGCGCATAAACGATCCACTGGCATAGCAGGGAAAGCTGGATCTCGAGGTTCCTCCACGCCAGTCCGGCGTTTGATAGAACGACAGGTGGTCTCTGGCTTACTGCTCTCTGGCAGTTGCAGTACCCGAACCATATCTCTTTGAACCAGCCTCAGCTGAGAAAAATTACCAGGGTCAGTGGCCTCTTCATCGCCAGAACACACGTCTTGCGAGTAAGTGGAAGAGGGGTGAGCACTATCGACATCTATGTCAGGAACATCTTGAACAGAAGTGCCCAAATTCCAAGATGGGTGTAAAGAAAATCACACCTGCGATCTCGGGGGCGCCCAATCACGGCCGGAAATCCCCTGAAGAAGACGGCGCTGCCTTGTGTTTCCTTTTCTTACTTGGGTGACTTGAATCACTTGACTGTAAAAACACCAACAATATACTCGGAATTCCGGAGCATTGATCAAAGAATGACGTTGACTGCCCATTCCGCACGGGTGGAAGCTGGAAGTATGGAGCGCGATGAACTCACAGACGGGGCCGGTGGCGATTGAATCCTTTTACAGCTCCGTGACTGGTCGTCCCCGAGGGTTGCTGGAGCCAGCAGACTGGGGAGATCGCCGCCGGGTTGCTAGGTAACGCCAATGGTCCGGAGACCGGCAGTGTGATCGAGCGAATAGTGGTCCCTTTTGCGGTCTTACCCTTGGGACCACTGGTGGCCTTTGATGCGGCCTTTTTAACCGTGGGACTCTTACGGCTTGTCACCTGGGGAACTGCAGTTTATACGGGGAGTTTTATCCCCGGTGCCATCACGGTGTTCCATATGTAGGAGGTACGTCTGATGACGGCCAAAACGTGTAACACGGGGTGACCGTTATTCATACTACGGCAATGTTCCTGCGTGGGACTCACTGCTACCTTGTATTTCGTACTATCGCACAACCAAGATAAATGCAGTTGGGAACGGCCGAGGGGAAGGGAATGACCGCTGGTTGATATACCCCACGAACTTTCTCTTTACACGCCAGTCAAGATGGCCGAGGGAAGGGAACGGCCAGTGGCCGATTACCCACGAAGGTCTCACCGCTATCTCGTTGATTGCCGCACTACCAAGATAGCCTAGGACGGCCGAGGGGCAGGGAACGACCTCTGTCGATATACCCAACGAAACGTCCACTTCTAGCTTAGAGCTAGCAGAGACGGTCAGGGAAAAAAAGAAAAACCTCTGTCAATAAACCCCCACTGTACGCGACTCGCTAGGCAGTAGCTCACTACGAGCTTAGGGGAAACAAATAAAAAACTGGGAACGGTCGAAACCGCTGTATTCCTGGAAACGTTTCGCTAGTCCCCTGAACAACCAAAAGTCTGACTTCCGGAACATGGGCCCCACGTGTGGGGCGACTAGCAGACCTCATGGAGAATAACCGTGCTTCTCTCCGGGGATACGACGCACTGACTCCCCTAAAGCCTTTACGAAAACAATGACGACGAAAAGGATTCCAAAAATAACTCGGGAGACGTACCTGTCTCGAGACGAGTTATGCCCAACGCCAGCTGGCTTGGGTCCCGTCTATGGAGTCATAAAAAAAAGGCACTGCTTTTTTTTCAAAACAATAATCATAAAAATGGTAGTTATTTTCATCAAAGAAATATATTATTAGATAACTGTAAAACAGAAGTAAACCGACTCAGCTAAACAGGGATTGCACTTGATCCCAAAGGGAGAACCCACGATGCCTACCCGGCACTGGGTAACCCCCTGCGGTGCCGACCTGGCCCGCCACACGTGGTGTCAGACAAAGGCTGAAAACCTGCTACGCCACGTGAAAAAAAAACGAAAGCAAAACACTCCGTCACTCCTTTTAAAAACTGCTTACTCAAAACTAAACTCAACAGAATCTACACAACTCACTTGGTTGATAAATTCTGTAAAACAGAAACTCTTAAAGCGAAAATCGTACAAAAACTCGTCAAAAGGCGAGAGCAGACCAGACCAGTTTTGATGCCATCGACCTAGAGTACCTGACCCAAAAAGTTAATTTCAAAATTTAGAAAGCCTGCCGCATGCATGACGTACGGTATGTTTAGAAAGCCCCTCCAGAGGTTTTCATACAGTTAAATCTATGAAGGTTCTGAAGGAGCAAAATTTTTGCTTCTGCACGATGCCGTCGCGAGAATAAAAAAAGGAAGCATAATGGCAGATTCATGACGTAGCATAATGGGTAGGCCCTGAGAGGGCGCTCGTTGGTTGATTAAATCTTTTAGCGTTTGAGCCTGTCGGCAGAATAAATATGCATATGTAGTAGCTATTTGGGTAAGTGAATAAAGTAGACTTGATATGTTCCTAAATTTGGAAATGTGTTATAGATGAAAATTAAATTGACGGCACGATGAAATCATCACATGACATATGACGGTATATTAAAAATGCATATTTTGAAGGCCAATAACACAAAAAAAAGAGGTCCAATTGGGTTGAAAGCTGGTATGTACCTAGACCGGGATGTTTGATAGATGAAAAAAATTAAGTGACTTCATGATGACGTCATCTTGGGTCACGTGACGTCACGTTAAAAAGTAATAGATGTCATCAGTGAAAAACAATATCAAATCAACCGTGAGAGACCTGCACTTGACATTTGCGGAATTGAAAGAATAATCCAGGGTCTTTCTTTTTGATAATACGTACTTGCAAAATCACGTGACCTTTTCTTCCGGTTAAAACCGGAAGTGCTTGGAAATTTCAAATTGGTATATAACGGGAACTTGCTTTCAACGATGTATGCTATGGCTAAGTTGTTCTTTACAAACATAAGTTTAGTTTGTTTAATGTAACCAGACTTCAGGCGTTGATTACTCAAAACATGGATTGGGGGTACATTCCTCATTTTGTGGTAAAAACAACCTGTACACAAAATGCTAATCATCCTGATCGTGTTCTTTACGCTGCTGATCGGTCAGTTCTCGAGGTCATATGTAGTCTAGTGGCATAATTAATCTGCGAATCTATTTACTATAATAAACAACCCATACGGCACTAAACTTGGCCTAATTAAACACTCCATAATTTCCTGACTAAAATCATAACGTATCTTTTAAAAACAAGAAGAAAAAACCTCTTTTTTTAAATTTTGCCCTATTTTCATTAAAATGGGTTTCAGCTAAAAACACTACATATCGATGTAATCATAAAAATGTAAGCAATAAGTTCAAACCGGATAATTAAAAGACATTCAGATAAAACTGTCGCATGCAACTACACTATCAAAATTCTGCACTCTGATGTATTTATAGGTTTGTGATTTCTATCTGCTTTTGATAAACACTGATTTCTAGTTAGATGCAAAAATCTCCACTTACCTCCAGTGCATCAGTGATTCCATGAAGTCAAACTGTGTACATGTACTATAGGATTTCCCAGCCAAATTTGTCAATCCCTTAAAACTCTTTTATCGGTTTAAATTCAAGATAATAAAGCATTAGACAAGTTCTTGGCTGATAACACAACATCTTTGGATTGCCAAAAACAAAGACCTGTTTGCATTTTTGAAAATGGTTTGTGCTTAAAAAGTGTCTTTTCGCTTTTCATCAAATTCAAAAAAGGAAAAAATGCATGCTTGCATTTCACAAAATGACCAGGAAATCCGATAATACATCTATATTACTCAATCATTAATCTTGCTCTCTTTCATTCAATCACTCGTTTAAAGTTGGTGTATACGTGCTGTTTGTTTTTACGAAGAAAAAATAGGTTTTCAAATGGAATTGATAAATTGGTTATGAGTTTTCAATATCACAAGAAAAAAATTGCTGACAATAACTAAATAATAAATTATTTTAGACTTTTGAGTGAGGAGTGTCATGTACTTTATTCCAATTTGAGGACATTGAGTTACAAATAACGTTTCGCTCAAAACTTTCAGAACTGGAGTGTATTGTCATGACTCTGTTAACCTGCAAATGCTAACAACCACGTTTACCACTATATTCCTTCAAACTTCATGCGTAAAACAAATTGAAATTTTGGAACAGCATGTACAGACCAACTTTAAGAAATTGGGCAGATAGTATGCTTTATCCAGGCACCTTCTTTTAAATAATATGATTTAACATTTGGATTGGATTACAATGTGTACCATAAAAGTTAGAAGAAGAGTGCCCGGGTGCAGATGGATTTTGTGTATGGACAACCGACTAGGGGAAAAATTATAATAGAATGAAATGAGTCAGACACACACAATGAATTCAGGTCACCTCAATACATAATTTTACATTAAAAGGACAATTATCGGTCAAATACACTTTTAAATACCCCGAGTCAAAGTTTAAACAAGCACAGAATGTGATATTTCAAAACCACAAAAACAAACTTTCAATAACAATTACAAAACAAAAAGTAATATACAGTCAAACCTTGTGGTACAGCAAAGGGTGATTGATTCGGTAATTATTTTTTCATTGAAATGTTACATGTAAGTTAAACTTTGCAGCTTTGGGGGGTTTTTTAGGTGTGTTTTTTTTTCGGGTTGAGGCTCTAAATATAGCGGTTACATCATCACCAATAATGGGTTTTCGGCCAACATTAATCAACGAAATAACCAAAAACTACATGCATACAATCAGTATGGCATGGTCTCATTAGTTCATGAAGCAAATAGTTCAATAGCCATAAAGCCAACACAATGTAGCACAGGTAATGACTGTTATTCTAATTTCAGTTCTGATGATCTCTTGACATGGAGATGATTTCTAAAAAAAAAAAAAGGATCGATAAATACACACCCTGGATGGATGCACAGTGTTTTAGTCCAATTCATCATCTGGCTCCTCTGTTGAATCACCACATAGCTCTTCTCATCTGTCCAAGAAAATTAGACTGGCAGGGGTATCGCATCGTCAAAACTTGATGTGCTCGGTTTTCTAGATTTCCAGACTTCGTTCCAGTAGCCAAACTTTACTCCATAACATTATTCCAGTAACCAAAGGCAGATACGCATAATAACATGCTGTTCATAACATAACTGTGAAAGAATGCCTTGTCTCTAACACAAAATGCACAAAAACCTCCTTTCCATGAAACTCTTCAACGAGTGACTTTTCCCGTTTATAAAAGTTCGCTTATCAGCTTATAATTGTACAAATTACTTTCAAACTCTTTTTTAATTTGATTACTTTTTAACCCGTAATCCACACAAAAAAGGGCAACAAACATGATTTGGGGTCACACATACGTCTGTACAGAAAAAGAAAAACAACTCAATTTTTGGAAAATAAACTTGAAAACGTTCAGGGAAAGGAAGTTTAAGCCTGGAAGATGTGCAAAGCCATTGTTGTGATCTCCATTTTATTAACATTAAATGTTTCATTTAATTCATTAACAAAAAGTATAATCATGACAACAAAATACCTGAAACCAATGACACTAAATACCAGTATGTATTTGTTGTGGTTATGGTTGCAGTGTTGTATATCCAGCAGGGAGGAGGAAAATGCCACCATGATTTTTATATGTTTCAAAATGAACCTCATAGTATCCTAATACCTTCATGCTTTGAAACACTTTAACAAGAAAAACAAATGCCACTTTTCAAGCCAAAAAAAAAATTAAAAATGGTGCTCCCTCGACCAAAAACTGGATATACCATTGTTCAGTTGTCCATACGAAGCTTAGCAGGGATGTAAGTGCAATCATCTCTTTGACTGACATTTCAATTACAAAATGTAGTTTAAACAAAGAAGGAAATCAGACAATCACATGAGCACTTACATCCCTTTCTGGGGGGTTAGGACGGAACAGGGATTCCGAATCCAGGCATGGTTGTACACTTAGAATTAGTCATAAAAACCGTAGTTTTAAATTTGTTCAATTACTTTTAGAAACTACATAACAACAATAAATCAGTCAAATTATTGTTATTATTCCCGATACTAAGTTTACCGCCCAATGTAGAACCATGCCTGTTTCAATCAAACAACTATCACTCCATCAACTCTATTCCCTCTCTCTCTTTACAATACCTTGGCATGCCTTGCTGATCAAGGGTTCTTCAGTCATGGAAAGCACCATTCAAGGATCCCGCTTGGGATGGGTCTGTGGGCAAGTGGCTTTGGTGAGACAGCAAGTTCAACACAACATGTGTTCTGTTTGGGAAAAGAGGAATACAAAAATAATTCAGCAATAAGTACAGACGCAATAGAAATAAAGCAAATAAATTTTAAATCAAAGGTCAGAAAAAAAAACATATCGATAAAAAATATTTTACAGTTTGGATCAAAAATTGGGCTGAAACAACAGTTTCAAAACAAGGTATCAACTTCAAAAACAATTGTCTCAAAATGCAGTGTTCGCACAGCATGGGCAGATTACTGTTGCTTTCTCCATGCTCTTTGACCAATTCCATTATTTCTCAACAAATCTATACTTTATGCCAAGAATTCCATTTATTATGTTTTGGATGTCTGCACCAATCTGTACAAGGGGTTGTTATTGTAGTAACATGAGAGGGCATGCCTACTGGATTATCTTTGTTTGAGCAGGGACTAGGGGAGGGGAGATGATCCCCAAGACATTTAAGTGAGTACACAGGACCGAATATGTATGTTGATGGTAGACTGTGGGCCAAGTTGGACAATCCTTCCATTTCTTTTTGAAAATCAGACACAACTATTAAGGGAATAAATGTGTGCTCCGGAGGTTTTTATCACTCTGTTTATTAGACCGCTTAGAGTCTGGGTGCTGAAGAGGCGAGGGTAATTATCAGCACCCATGCAGAAGCGGTCTTAAACTGAGTGATAAATACCGACTGAGCACATATTTATTCCCATACATAAATACCTTTTCGGTAAAAAATATCAAATCATTTGTTCAAAAAATCCCGATTTCGTTCAACAATGCTTTTTGAAACATCCGTCTAGCAAAATAATGGAGTGTTCAGCTGGCAAGTAAGATGTAAACAACCCTTTTATAGAGATTGACGGCGCGTAGCATGTTCTGCGCAATGTCGCGCAAAACGCACCTGGGGCATTGCGTTTTGAATTTAAAACTATAAAATTCTGACACGCTGGTAGTATAGCGCATGCCTACGTGAGGATTGTGAACATTCAACCAATGAAACGGTAAGAGGCACATATTTTTAGGAGTCTACATTTTATTGTGACACTGGTGAAGTGTTTAAGACCAGCTAGACATGTCTTAATCATCCGTTTAAGACTGGCCACGTGACGGGCTCTCGACCAACAGGAATAGCTAAACTGTCTGAGGTATTTATGAAAATAATAATAATCACAACGGAAATTTATACCGCGCTAGTATCCGCCATAAATTACGCTCATGGCGCAAACAAAAATTATATCAAATCAGAAATAACAAAACAATTAAATCAGAAATTCAGAAACGAAGAAAAAGCCATTTGACCGGACGATGGTCGATAAATGATGTAAACGTCAAGGCTGGTACTATTGGAGGTCATGGTGGCAAAACCTCAAAACTCAGGTAATCAAAAGACGTGTTGACTGAAATGTCCAGTGCCTTCCTAAAAGTACGCCAACTCCTCCTCCTTGCTTGCATGCTCTGGGTTTGTGTTTGAATTCATAACCACAAGGAGTTAAGTCAGCTATGGTTGCTTCATCGGATTCAGCTAACCAGGTTTCGCAAATACCCATAATGTCAAAATTGTTTTATATGACAAAGACCTGAAAAACTGTGGATTTGTTGCGAAGAGATCGTGCGTTAAGCATGCAAAAACTAACGTGATCGTCAAGGTTGGGGATGATAACTTTGACTAAGTTCTGATGAATAGGGTGGGATCTTGGGGGTTCATCTACAAAAGCAGGGTGATAACTTTCAGTAGGGTGAGGACGGCCAATATCACACGTATTGGAAGGCCATGTTTGCTTTTCCTACGAATACCACCCTTGTAAGCACGTCAAGTACGACGGCGAGGTGATGTAGATTTAGTGTTGTGTGTTATGCAGGGTTTCCTGAGAAGTTTAAGATTTGAGATTTCATGGCACACCAACCTGGATAGTTTGCAACTTTGGGAAGACAAGTCAGGGTTTAGACTGAGGAGAAAAGTCCGATCATAGGAATGTGACATGTTGGTCATCGATGCCGGGCCAGAAGAGGCCATTCTTATACCTAGGTGGTGACAATAGGATTATCCCTGCAACACCAGCTGAAGATTCACTCAGTTTGTTTTGTAGAGCAGCTGAACTCGATTGTCCATCTTGATGAGCCTGTATGAGATGAATGTCATGTCTTGTCCAGGACGAGTCAAACGGATAGTCAATAATAAAGGACGGTTGGTGGCATGGCGTTTACGTAACAGTTCCATACCTCAGGGAATGGCATGATGAAAAATTGCAAAGTTGTGCAAAATATGCTCCAAATCACAATGATCACAAGAGAATCAGCCTGTACCATGATGATCACTGAGTCTCCAACATTCACATGATAACAAAAATGATAAATAAATGTAACAGAAACATAAAGAAATGTAAAAAAAAAACAGAGCAAAAATGTGGAGCTGCCAGACACTAGCACTACGCACGTAATGGTCTGAGAAGTCACAAAGGATTCATGTGGGTATTCCAGATATAATGCTGTCATCTGCGCATGTACAAGGGGCATGGAGTTTGGACCAGGAAATCTTTAGTCCAGATAATGTTCCCTGCCAAATACCACCTTTCTGTTAACCTGGCTCTGACAGCACAGGCCCAATTTTGACGTGTTGAGTTCTATCCACCAGGAACGCAGTCATCCAGTGTACTGATCCAGGCCGATGTTTGTGAGTTTCTAAATGAGGATATGATGATCAATATGGTCGAATGCCTTTGAATAAACAAGCAGCAAGATCCGTACGAATTAACCAGGTTTGTCAGTCGCCTCGTACCATCGATGCACCATTTCCACAAGAGTGTCTGTAGCGCCAGTTCTAGATATACATCCAAATTGGTCAGGGTCTATTTTCTCCTTGAACTGCGCGGTCATCCATTTGAGTATGATGGATTCAAAAACTTTAGCAGCGATGGGAGTCAGTGAGATTGGTCTGAAATCCCTCTCTACTGACCTAGGTGGGTGTGACTTTGGCACAGGAACGACGTCTGCAGTTTTCCAAATGGTGGGAACTACTCCTTCTTCAACAGAACTATTAAAGATGACAGTTAGCGGAGCAGCTAAGAAGTCTGAGATGTCACAAAGGATCCATGCGGGTATTCCATCTGATCCTGTAGTTTTGTTGACTTTGATGTTATCCTAAGCTTTTTTCGTTGTACAGACGCTACATTCCAAGTAGGGAAGATCACTGCTAACAGAGACAAAAAAGTAATTGATGTTGTCCGCAAGTGCTTGAAGATCACCATTTGTCATTGTGTTAGCTATGCCCTGTAGACTGTTCTCTCTGCCTGATGACGCACCCATGAGCATCTTCACTGATATTTTTCCACCAGTCTTTAGTAGAGCAGTTCTCCAACGATGCGATCTTGACTGATAGAAGTTGTGTTGGAGGTGTAAGTTGGAGCGATTGACTTAGTAACGAAGCTTTCTTGCAACCTCAATGTTACCTGCCATTGCTCTCTGGCATCTCTGTACCAATTTCCCAAACAAATCGGTGACCCATGGTTTATCGTTGGTATGCTGGGTCACTGTCTTAGTCGGAAAACATGACGCCATTAATGAGTTCATGGTTCTCTGGTAAATGGAACTCCTGTCCTGGCAGCTTTCCGAGTGATACAACTCCTCCCATTCGATCTCAGATAATGCTGACGCAAAGAGGGCTTTCTCTCGCAAACCCATACATCTAGTGGTGACCTTCACTTTGTGTCCAGAGACGGGGCATTTGATGGTGAGAATAATACAATATTATGGTCTGATGTCCCAAGTTTGGAAATCACGATCGGCTTATCATAAACTAATGTGCGTGGGAAAAATGGGGCATTATCATCTTTTTCTTCCACCAACTGTCAGTGAAATATATCACTTATGCTCTCCTCGCCATCCTCAAGATTACCATTGTGATTTTTAAAGCATTGCATTTTGTATGAATAAATCTTAAACCTCTGAAAATCGCACAAGTTTGATTTCATCCACTGTGGCTACCCGTCCCGTCCCGCACTGTGATACCATTGCATATGCTAGCTATGCACCACGCACCACAGACTGTCTGTGTGATGCAGTGATTTTTCCGCGTCACAGGTCAATGTTTTAACCTTCTATCCAACCGGAAAAGGCTCTGATCAGCATTGGCCTAGGTGTTTCTACGGTAGTTTACGATTGGTAAAAGAGATTAAAATGCTCGTGACGATTTTTACAGGCCCTTTTCATCAACTTTTTAAATGAATTTTCTTCAAAGATATAGTTTAAATATAATAACATATTGTTGACAATTGAACAAAAATTGCAAGTTTTGTTGAAAAAGTATTAAAAAAAAGGTTTTCCGATAAATATGTCGATCACTTGACACATCTTTGGAAATAAGCATGTGATAAGAAGGTTGTCACCCATTCTTGGATCCCCAAATTGTAAATCATCTTATTACAAATTAGAACACATGGGGGAGGGGCAGATTCACAGAAATTTCCAAAAATGAGTCACATGGTACATCTTTGGAAATCGGATCTTCTTTTGTTTTCTTCAAATTGACAGTTACGCCAGAAGGGTGTCAACCATTCTTGGTTTCCCTAATTACAAACTTAGTACAAATTAGAACGCATTGGAAAGGGGGGGGGGGCGGGCGGATTCAAAGAAATTTCCAAAATGTGTCACATGTCACATCTTTGGAAATTGACATGTGAGAAGGTTGTCACCCATTTTTGGATCCCCCAATGGACCGATCCAGTAAGCCCCTCCCACTGTGCACGTGGGCAAAGTAACACATGCTCTTCTCCAATGCCACGCTGCTTTTTCCTTCCGCGCGTACTTTCATACCCGCGTGCATGCATGTCGGACTTAGTGCACACACGTCGGACATAAATCATGGCTGGGATTGGTCAGAATACCATGGGGCGTTGCTTACTGGATCGATCGGTCCATTGCAAACCAACCTACAGTAAACTCTGGCTAAGACAGTACTCTCGGGACCAGAGAATTTGTGATGGCTTACGCGAATGTCGGCTTCTGCTGCAAGACGTCATTTTGCCAACTTACACAAATACACAAATTGAATCACGGAGTGAAAAGAATAGATTGAATTAGGGCCTATGAGCATCTGTATCTGGATCATGGAGAAATTTCCAAATTTGTCACATGACAAATCTTTGGAAATTGGTTGTCACCCATTCTTGGATCCCCCGATTGTAAACCAACCTATTACAAATTAGAACATATGGGGGAGGACAGATTCACAGAAATTTCCAAAAATGTGTCACATGACACATCTTTGGAACACACATGAATCATCTTAGCCTTGGTCAATGCTCTCGTCGTTATTCGTCCCGTACGTGGTCAATCGTCGGCATATATCCTCACGCGCTATGCACATGCATGTAAAAATACAGCGCGAACAGCGACCTCATGTGGCCACTATTTTTTTATGCAAATCAGTTGGGGACAATCTCGAGCCTTGGTTCAATCGTCGGCAAAAGCTTATGTTTTTCTTTGTTTTGCGCTGGATTTCTAGCGCACGACCTCGTATGCGAATACAGATAAGTGTAGGCGGGGCTAATATGTGGAGTGTCCAATCACACTTTGGTAAATCCGGACGTCATCAAATTATTTGCAGCTATTCGCCTTTTGCGGACATGACAGGAACCACAGTTTTTGTGCATTGGTGCCTTGTGCAGAGACACACAACGTGTACGTGTATGGATTATGTACGGTGCCACGTTTCACTATGCAAGTTTCCACGCAACGATCGACCAATAAGAAAACGACATTTAAGGTCAGCTAAGGGTATTAACATCATGAGCACCACCCCCAAGACCTCACATGGACGATTGCACCAAGGCTCGGGATCGTCCCCAACTGATTTGCATATAAAAATAGTGGCCACGTGAGGCCGCAGTTCGCGCTGTATTTTTACATGCATGTGCATTGCACGTGAGGATATATGCCGACGATTGACTGCGTACGGGACAAATAACGACGAGAGCATTGACCAAGGCTAGAATCATCTATGGCAATTAACAGCATGCAAGGTTTTTACCCATTCATGGATTCCCCAAATTGCAAACCAAGTACAAATTAGAAGCATGGAGGATGGGCCAATTCAAAGAAATTTTCAAAAATGTGTTACTTGACATGCGAGAAGGCATGCGAGAAGGTTGTTCTCCGTTTGTGGATCGTAACAACGCATCAGGGAATTTACCAAAAAAATCCAAAAATGTGTCACATAACAAATCTTTGGAAATGATCTTCTTTTCTTCAAATTGACAGCATGCCAGAAGGTTGTCAACCATTCTTGAATTACATTGTAAGTACAAATTAGAACACATAAGGGAGTGGGAGGATTCACAGAAATTTCCAAAAATGTGTCACTTGACGGTAGAAATTGACATTATGCGAGTTTGTCACCGGTTCATGGATCCCCCAATTGCAAACCAAGTACAAATCAGAATGCATGGGGGAGAGGCGGATTCACAGACATTTCTAAAAATGTGTCACTTGACCCACGTCTGGAAACTGATAGCATGCAAGAAGGTTGTCACTCATTTGTGAATCCCCCAAATGCAAACCAAGTACAAATTAGAGCACATGGGGGATTTACAGAAATTTCCAAAAATGGGTTGCTTGACACGTCTTGGGGGGGGGGGGGGAAATTAGAACACATGGGGGGGGGGCAGATAGACAGCAATTTCCATAAATGTGCTTCTTGACACATGTTTGGAAATTAATTGACATCATGCGAGGTTGTCACTCATCCGTAGATCCCTAAATTGCAAACCAATTACAAATTATAATGCATGGGGGAGGGGCGGATTCACAGAAATTTCTAAAAATGTGTCACTTGACAAACGCTTGACAACATGTGAGGTTGTCACCCATTTAAGGTCTCATTCAAATGATGTTCAAATACAGACCAGCGGCATGCATCGGCATTTGAACATCCAATTGCATAACGCGCATCGGCCGCGTCGAAATTCGAACATATTTCAAGCAACAAGCGCATTTTCAACACTGCGCAACGCATGAAATATTGCGTAAAATACGCACTCCTACAGATTTGGAAGTCATTGAGCAAGCCCTATTGCAAACCCAAGTACAAATGCATGGGGGGGATCGACCGATTCACAGAAATTTCAAAAAATGTGTCACGTAACAAATCTTTGGAAATGATCTTCTTTTTTTGTTTTCTAATTGACAGCATGGCAGAAGGTTTTCAACCATTTGTGAATTAAGTACAAATTAGAAGGCATTGTGGACGGGTGCAGACATTTTTTGTTTCACTGCTAGGAAAAGGTGCTTAAATAAACACTTCCAGTTACATTATTACATTGTTGTCAAACAAGAATATCAGAGTTTTCAAACTGGCTTCAAATTTACGGTATGATGTGATTAGGGTAATGAATAAACAGGAACAGACATTTTTTGACAAATGTCCAGTCCGTTCAACAGCCACACAGTAGCCACAGCTGTTTGACAATACCAGCCACTTGCAGACAATACTTTATAAGGTCAATACAACAATCAACAGCAACTCAGTAGCCACAGCTGTTTGACAATAACAGCCACTTGCAAACAAAACTTTATCAGGTCAATACAACAATCAACAGCTACACAGTATAGCCACAGCTCTTTGGCAATGCCAGCCACTTGCAGACAATACTTTATAAGGTCAATACAACAATCAACGGCCACACAGTAGCCACAGCTGTTTGACAATGCCTGCCAATTTCAGACAATACCTTATCAGGTCAATTCAACAATCAACAGCCACACAGTACCACAGCTGTTTGACATTACCAGCCACTTGCAGACAATACTTTATAAGGTCAATACAACAATCAACAGCCACACAGAAGCCACAGCTGTTTGACAATGCCTGCCACTTGCAGACAATACTTTATCAAGTCAATACAACACTCAACAGCCACACAGTAGCCACAGCTGTTTGACAATGCCTGCCACTTGCAGACAATACTTTATCAGGTCAATACAACACTCAGCAGCCACACAGTAGCCACTAGCTGTTTGACAATACCAGCCACTTGCAGACAATACTTTATCAGGTCAATACAACAATCAACAGCCACACAGTAGCCACAGCTGTTTGATAATACAAGGACTGTCAAGTCAAACACAGTCAACAGCAATTTAGCACCCACAGATGTTTTGACAGGGATCATGTTTCAAACAGTCTATACCAGCAACTTACTGACTATGACAGTACTTTAACGACACAATCAATAACAGTCAGCCAATATTCATTATCGCAGTTGGTCAGTCATTCTCATGGCCAGTTACTTAAGCAGTCAAAACGGGTCAATAATGTAGTTCTATGCATAGAATTCCATCTGGTCAAAAAACGGTCACCTGACTGATTTGGACCCGAGTAACAGCATGGCTGAGTATGCATGTTTGCATCAGAGGGTTCTAATGGGTCAATTACATAAGTTTATGGATATTGCATATAAAGGTAAAAGATGAGCTAGTATTTGTTCTCTTTTTTTCACTGCTAGAAAAAAGGTGTTAAGGACAAATTCAGTTTCTAATAGGCACTTCCAGTTTACATTATTAAGCCATTTTACATTGTTGTCAAACGAGAATATCAGTTTTCAAAATGGGTTCAAATTTATGATGTGATTAGGGTAATGTATAAACAGGGAGAGAATCCTCATTATAAAATATCAAATAATTCTTCACAATGACTCTGAGTTTTCTAGGTTTTGACTGGGTTATCATTATTAAGAAATATCTGAAAGGTAGAGCAACAGGTGGGAGGGAGGAAAGAAATGTTCGAATTAACCCCACAAAGCAGTGCCTCACTACCAGCACTCTTTATTTGTGGGAGAACATACAAGAGCGCCAGATCACCCATTTTGATTACTTGTTTCTGCTTATTATTTAGGTACATGTAACTAAAAACTAACCTCAAGATCAGTAATGGGTAGCCCAGTAAGCAGGTCATCCGTTCATCCGTCGGTCCTCCTCCCTGCTTCCGGTTCCTCGGGTTTCTGTTTGATGAGGCTGTCGGAGCCCTGACAATGTCTTGAGGCAGGCTCAACCTCATCTCAGTAGAGCAATTCCCTCATCAGTCAGTGGTCCTCACTTTGCTGAAAGGATTCAAATAACGAAAGGAAACATTTGAATTATTGAGCTGTATTCGTGCCAGGGCTCGAAAGGGGAAAGAAAACATTGAATTAACCCCACAAAGCAAAGCCCTGCTACCAGAACTCATTTGTGGATAAACATAATAACAGAGTCAGATCGCCCTATAGGCCTATACACAGCCTAAAAGCAGAACAGGAAGGGGACAGACCTCATTTATCCCAGGACAAACCAATAACACCAGTAAATAAAGATGTGCTTCAAACCATGTTACAAGGCTATGATGGCATTAAGTACAAATGTTTAATTCATGGTTTTACAATTGGTTTTTAGGTTTTACAGGCAATCAAAAATTTAGGACATCAACAAATTTAAAATGTGCTCTTCAAAACCCAAAAGTGGTTTCTGAAAAACTAGGTTTAGAACTTAGACAAGGTAGGCTCGCAGGGCGGTTCCAAGACTTGCCACTTGATAATTTTGGCGTTGCACAATCTGCTAGGGTTTTCATGGGATAATTTCAACATCTCATCATCAGGGTGTGCATGATTTGGTCGGATTTCAAACACTGAGTAATAAGTTGGGTATTCCCCTTGCACCAGAAAAAACTGAAGGACCTACAACCTGGCTAACATTTGGCAGGATTGAACAAGATACAATACGGTAGCAATGGCCGCACGGTTACCGCCGGACTAATTACAAAAAGCCATCGTTAAAATTATCAGAATCTATTATAAACACCATTTCAAAATGCCATTTCCAAGACGTACACAATCACTTTTGAATGAAATTTTCGAAATAAAAATTCAGAATTTGAGGATGAGTTTAACGCAAACTTTGAAATTTGAACTATTGAACTTTGGAAATTTCTTCATATACAGGTCTCTTTTTGTTTCTAAAATAAAACTCACCACAACAATTCCAAAGACCATTCACGGTCGTGGTCACAAGGCCGCGGGTTGACGGCTCTGGTCAAGTCTGTAGCTCGGCACCTCGGGTCAAGGCATGGTTGATGACTCAGGCCAGTCCGTAGGACGACACCCCGGCACAAGGCCGTGGGCCGCCACCTCCACGGAGCATGGCCGTTGGCTAAAGACTCAGGCCAATTCCGTTGGTCCGCACCATTGGGTCAAGGCCTTGGGGTCATCAACTTGGGTCAAGTGTTCAAGTGTTCAAGTTGCACAAGGCCGCGGGTTGATGGCTCTGGTCAAGTCCGTAGCTTGGCACCTCGGGTCAAGGCATGGTCGATGACTCGGGCCAGTCCGTAGGACGACACCCCGGCACAAGGCCGTGGGCCGCCACCTCCACAGAGCATGGCCGTTGGCTAAAGACTCAGGCCAATTCCGTGGGTCCGCACCATTGGGTCAAGGCCTTGGGGACATCAACTCGGGTCAAGTGTTCAAGTTGCACAAGGCCGCGGGTTGACGGCTCTGGTCAAGTCCGTAGCTTGGCACCTCGGGTCAAGGCATGGTCGATGACTCGGGCCAGTCCGTGTGACGACAACCGTCAACCGCCACTTACTCGGAGCATGGCCGTGGGCCAAAGACTCAGGCCAATTCCGTGGGTCCGCACCATTGGGTCAAGGCCTTGGGGTCGTCAACTCTGGTCAAGTGTTCAAGTGTTCAATCCAATCGAGATCCAGGCCTTAGAGTCTGCTGAAAACACTGCTAATATCAACCTCTCAAGAAGTGTAGTCACGGTGGAGTCCATTCATGAGGTGGGATGACGTTCCACACGGTAAATAAAGTTGTTCACTGTTGAAGAGTGAGAAAAAGATCCATTAATGGGGGGTGGTGTGGATTCAGAACATGTTTGAGTTAAAAGAAGACCGGAACGAATAAAATTCATCTGGAACACAATTTAAGTCAGTTAACGGTTGCGATGCATATGAACAGGATGCATCAAGAATATCGTCATTCGAAAAACGATGGGCTAATATGTAAAGGTTAGGATCTTCAAAAATGTCAAAGTGGCCCATCTTTAGGGGTCAGGGTCCGCAATAAGCGGTATCGCATCGCAATTTGCGACACATTCGAGGCCGACTGCGACGCAATTTTTAAAGTGCATCGCAAAACTGCTATATAACATTTTGATCATGAAAAGTTGACACAAAGTGTACTTGCCACCAAATTTCGGTCCACTGAATTCCACAACTATCGGACATGGTAAACATCCATCATGTTTTGATTTAGTTAAGCTTAAATACTGAAAAAGAACATCAATTTTGTTCAGCTGTATAAAATCTGTACGTGTTTAGTTTGTAAACAGGTGGCGCGTACGAGACCACGTGATAAACGCAGCTAATAATTTGGAATCGCACTTATTATCCGGACATAAGGAATGCCCGGAGCGTCAGTGCGATACCAAATTATCCGCAGCATGTATCACGTGGTAAATCACGTGCATGATCGGAGGAGGTTGCAGGACGTACGTCGAGATTTTACCTCGTACTTTGAATCTGCTGCGACTGTGCGAGGAATAATTTATGGATTTATAAAAGAAATAACACGTTTGTACACTATCTGGTCAAGTATTCAACAAACTTTATTCTTATTCTTACTCACTCCCCCTCCTCCCCCCCCCCCCCCCCACAGAAGTGTGGTTGGGGTCTACGAACGAATACTTACCTGTAGAGCAATACTACTTATGCATATTCCCCCTACCAGCAGGTATTTTCCGCTAAGAGTTATATACAATAGCGCCCTCCGGCGCCCTACCCATAATACCCCGCGGCATGCGTGCCTCGTGAGCGTCCTCTTTTCTCGAGCGCTAAGTCGGAATACAATAAAGTACCCAAGGCATCGAGAAGAGTGGGGTAGGGGGAAGGGATGCTCTACAGGTAAGTATTCGTTCGTAGACCCCAACCACACTTCTGTGGGGGGGGGGGGGGAGTCTACTTCACTCTACTTACCTGTAGAGCAATACTACTTATGCATAGACTAGCACCGTCAAGGAGGTGGGTCATGCGAGATGCTATTGTGTTTTCACAGGGGCACGTAACAATACGCGTAAACCCTGGATGGGCCCGTCGCTCCACATGTGGGTGGACAAGGCAGCCCAAAAAGGTCGGCATGATAAAGACATTAGTCATAATGGTAGCCTCATCATGCCAACAGAGATGTGATCCCTGATTTTGGGAATCACACGTAATGAACTACAGCCCACCGATACCTACACATAAGAGTTTGGTGGGGTACACAAAATAAAAATTATCATGAAAGGCAAAACATCATGACATGGTACATATAGACACTACAATATGCACATGTACATGTACAGAGCTCAATAAAGAATCAGAGTTAGGAGACACCAATGCTGCATGGTGGGGCTCAGTCAGTCGCCCTCAACACTGTTCTCCCATGCTCTGCCTTTTATTTTGTGCATGCGGACCAATCACACGGATTCTGCCGTTGATATGCCCGTGGTTTCATGGATGACCCTAGCAAACCTTCAGGCAATCTTGTCATGAAAGCCTGCAGGTATGGTGGGGTCACCATGCTAAATACATGTCATGAAAGGCCTGCCTGTATGGCAGGGTCGTTATGACAAAAAAAAACATGTCAAGAGAAGCCTGCTTGTATGGCAGGGTTGTCATAACAAATATGTGTCGCGAGAAGCCTGTTGGTATGGCAGGGTTGTCGTGACAAATACATTTGTAACTGCAAGTGACCGATTCAAAGCGTCCCAGTGCAGCTAATGTACGACGTTAAAGTCATGATTGGCACCAAAAATTCTCCGTCTGGACAAGAATGATTTGATGCCCGGAACAAAGACGTCCGGAGGCACAGAGGGCTCCGACAGTCCTTAGTATAAATCCCTCCTTAGGGAGCAGACATCAAGTCATGATCAGCACCAAAATTCGCTGTCTGAAAACGGACAAGAATCATTTGATGCCCAGAACAAAGACATCCGGAAGCAAAGAGGACTCCGACCGTCTAAGCTCAAAAAAAAAAAAAAAAAAAAAAAACCTTCCTTAGGGATCAGACGCCAAAGTCATGAGCGGCACCAACATTTTCCATCTGGAATGGACAATGATTTGATGCCTAGAACAAAGATGTCCGGAGGTAAAGAGGACTCCGATATTCTTAGTTAAAAAACCTTCCTTAGGGATCAGACGCCAAAGTCATGAGTGGCACCAACATTTTCCATCTGGAATGGACAATGATTTGATGCCTAGAACAAAGATGTCCGGAGGTAAAGAGGACTCCGACATTCTTAGTTAAAAAACAAAAATCCTCCCGTAGGAATCGGATGGGCACACTCGGTTCCCATCAGATGTGGTCTGCCTCTATTATACAGAAAACAGTTCTTTACTACATGTATACCAAGAAGTAACAACTGCTTACAAAAAAAAGGCAACCATAGGAACCAATGAAACAGATGTGAAATTGTTCACTGGTTCACAGAACTCTAAAGATCTCTATAACACCTTTGGATAAGGTGTTGAAGAGATCCTGCAATTCAGGGGTGTTAAAACATCCCCTTAAGTTAACTGACACGGACGTTCAACTGACTAACATTAAGTAATCAACCGTCATGTTAGAAGTCCCTCAAGTGCAGGCTGTAAAAGCCATAGCTTGTTTGAGAAAGGTCTGATGTGAACAGGAGAGCATTACAGCATCCAGTACATCTGGAGAAATTCCTGCGGAGCTGAGTGAAGGAAACCCAAGCTGTGCTGGAACAGAATATTGTTCTGCTCGGAAGAACATTTGTACCTCCAACTGGTGAACCAAGGGAATGGTTATAGCCCTGGAAAACCAATCAATGGGGTCAACATGGAGTTAAGAAGAGGACCTCGTCGTCCTTCTGCTCCAGTTGATTAAGTACCCGAGGGTTAAGAGGAAGACAACAGGAAGGTGTATATAAGTAGCCTGTCCGTCTTCATCACCATTGTATTCGTGTGTCATGTGTAGGGGTCAGAAATCCTCAGGCATTAGCCTGGAAATCTGTGACAAGTTCATGAAACAAGTCAGATTGACATGTGGTTAGTTGTCCTTACTTGGGAGGAGGACCGTCGAAAGCAAGAAGCTATGAGGAAAAAACCCCAATGGGGTATTTCTCAAGTGAGTGTACACAGGTGTGCAGGCTGCCTGCCCACCTGGTCGTCGATGTAAACTACAACTGTGTCAAAGTCACATCGAACCAGGATCATCTGGCACAACACCGAATATAAAAGTAACATCGCAGTTTCTCCGAGACTGCCAGCATCTCAAGTATGTTAATGGAACTTGAATGATGCTCACACAGGGACTCACCAATCCGCCACTAGATGCGTGTGGTGGGCAGTTAACTGGCAGGGTAACATGTCCGCCATGACAGTTAATGAATTAGGCTGCAACGCCGAACCACAGGAGGTACTGCACAAGTCAGGTCATGGCCTGCTCTGAATGCAGTGAGGACTGGGCCGATACAAGCAAATAGGTGAATGCCACCACTCTCTGTTTCCACGGCCCAGTCATATCGCCTTTACTATCTGAGCAGAAGCCAGGAGTGAGGCGGAAAAAAGGCTGGATGGAGCCACCATGAAGTTGCAGCGAGAATCTTGGTTTGAAAACCGCGAAATTCTCAGTGCTCTGGCCTGAAAATGAGTTGCAGGGCTCATTCCCCATGCTGATGTGTTAGACAGTCGACTAAATCTAATCAACATCTTTTGATGTCAGCCTCAAAATCTCTCTGACGAGCTCCTACGAGACAGATGGGTGGAGGTCGTCATGAGTTAGGTAGGTCACTTATGGAAATCATCAAAATAACTGAAGCCGAATCGAAATCGTTGTTACATTATCCTATGTGGCATGGCATACAGAAAATGTTGCTAGCACAGCCACACAAAATCATCTGGCAAACTTCAAGAGGTATGCAGTTGAGAAAACAAACAACTGTTTGTTCTTCACCTGCGCTGGCCCACATGTAGTCAACATCGACCAATATGGATGTAAACATCGATATCCACAGCAAAAGGAAAGATCTTTGTCCGTTAAAAACTTAAAAGATTGGACTCGAATCTTTGGCGGACGCCCTTTGACGGGAGAAACGTTCATCATTAATGTTACCCCGGCGGGCCAAGATTGCTAGGGTCTGCACTCGTGTAAAAATATAGAGTACTGAGTGCAGACCGTGAAATTGATAAAGAAAATAGCGATCAACACGTCCGCTAAGGCTTTCGAGTCAAGATTAAAACATTAACCTAATAAACTTCATGAGGGTAAAGAGGGAGGCTGAACGCGTATCACCGAGCCCACCTTAATTCTACTGCAAAGTGTATTCAAGCTGCTGTGAGTATTATTTACGAAGAGCCGCTTGAATAATGGGGTCCCTCTACTGCTGACAGCTTGTGCTTAGCTGCATTGAAGAGGGAAGATGTGACTAAAAAATACCGAATTTCGCTAACAAAAAACGGTAATGATCACATTATTGCTTGAAGAGCAGCAGGCAGTTTGAACACAGGCACAATCTTTCGAATGTGGTCCACAACATGCCTGCAAGAGTCGAATAGACCCCGTAAACAAGAACCGTAAAACACATCTGAAGGGACGAGTTGCACACGGCCACAGTCAGCTGTCGAACAACTCCCTCGGAGACAATGGACAGTGTACATACACAAGTAATGCACACAAGTACAAAGTACATGAAAAATGTAGCGATCTCAGTACAGCAAGAAACACCGCCGCACGGCTAAGCACTGTGCGGCGTGTCCCATTGTCCTTGAGTCACCCAACCGTGATTAATGTAGAGGGCTACAGAGTTCACGGCTCGCAACTGAACTAAGACGGACGTTTTATTAACGTGCCCGCCTAACAATACATGTGCGTGTATAAAACGTATATGACCGATAATAAAGCCGAGAACCATTGCAAGGCTTGTAATGAGTGGGCCGAAAAACCGAGTCCTCATCCCGGTAGCGTATGCCGTGGTGGGATCGGTGCAATAAACTCGCCCGGATTAGAAAAATAAAATAATTTCCGCGATGGACAGCCATTGTAACCGGTCTGATTCTTCGTCATTATCGGATGAATCAGCCGAATACGAAGGCCAAAATGACCCCGATGACTGAGAGCCGTCTGGAGGGGCTAGTTGTACAGAACCACGCGGTGGTGGCTGGGCAACACCCTCGGAGATAATAGACATACATTGTACTTTGTATAATATTATGCAGACGGTGAAGACTAAACACAAGTGGGGATCCTGGCGCACGGCTAACTGTGTGCGGTAGGTCCCGTTGTCTCTGGACCACGTGACCGTGGCCCACGGCCGGCGAATGTGAAGTCCCGTTCGCCGTAGGCCGGGCTTCCGGTATAGCACGCAACCATGCGTGGTATACATGAACATGTACATGTATGAACATGTGTTTTTTTTTGTTTTTTTCCATTCTTGTACATGTACATGTACCTCGTTGTGCTTGGGCCACCCAACCGTGGCCAACGAACGACGACTGTGAAGCCCTCACTGCAGGCGGGGACGCCGCAGCACGATTAATTGTGTGCGGTAAGTCCCTCTGTTCCCGGGCCACCCAAGCGTGACCGGTGACTGAAGACTGCGATGCGGTGCCAACGACCGATTGGTTGTGGGCCGTAGTCCACCGCTGCAGGGGGCCCCCCAATAGGGCCCGCCCGGCGGCCTGCCGACATAGCCGATAGCGTTTCGGAAATCGGCTGAAAAGCCTGCAGGAAATCTGCTCTAGAAACCGCGTCCTCCCCCCGTCAGAACCCGAAGAAGAACGCCACGATCGACGTGCAGCCTTCTTCTTCTTATTCTTCTTCTTAGAAGAACGGCCCCGAGGTGTGTCCGAGGAAAAATCGGAAGACACCTGGGACACCAGGACCCCCGAACAACGGAAAAATCCGATGATGAGAGTAGTCCCTCTGAGCGAGCTAGCACGGGGGCCGTCGGCCCGGGATCCCCCCGGGCGACCGGCTCCGTATCGCTCATAATGCACCCGGCCGACAGCGCCTCAGGCCCCGTGGGCTGAGCGAGCGCTGAACGGACCGGTAGCCCGTGCAATAGCCCATCTCGACAACCAGTGGTGTTCGGCACTGTGTCGGGAGGACACGGGTGACTAGCGCCCACCGAAGTGTGACGGCTAGTCCCCTCGGGCTGCCCCCGTGATCGGGGGGAGGGCCAGGTGCTACAGCGGCGCTCATTGCCGAGCCACGCTTGCCCTGACGGCCCTTCTTAGGCTTTGCTCCGGCACAGGAGATATGTTTTGGAGGAACCTTGCCGGAGTGTGCCTTTAGTTTGGGTGTTCCGCCTGAGTTGACCGGAGAAGGTGACCGAGGTCCCCTTAACTGATCGGCGGAACTGCCAACTCCCCCAGCCGACTGTGGCTGAGGGTGCCGGACGAGAGACTGCTGCCGCGGTAACGACGTAGCGTTAACAGCAGAGTCCCCCGAGAACTCGGTCCGTCCCGTGGGAGAGGAATTCCCCCCGGTTCGTGACAGATCGGTTCTCCCCAAACGCTGCAAAAAAAATCAAATAAATACAACCAAGAAGATGATGAGAAACTCTACAAACTGTTGTTTTATTAACTCTTTCATTATAAACTTTTCTTAAGCGCAAAAAAGGGTAGTAAATGACGAGGAAAACAGCGAGCTATTTTACACACGTCCTACCCGACCTACCGCTAAGAGAAAAGAGGACGCTCACGAGGCACGCATGCCGCGGGGTATTATGGGTAGGGCGCCGGAGGGCGCTATTGTATATAACTCTTAGCGGAAAATACCTGCCGGTAGGGGGAATATGCATAAGTAGTATTGCTCTACAGGTAAGTAGAGTGAAGTAGACTGGTAAATATATGCATGAAATGAGTATTTTGGTGGCTAAAAAAGTTACATGCACGTCGTGCATGCTCAGTAAAAAAGCTACGTGCACAAGCTAAAATCTACATGCACTGGTGCATGCGTGCACAAATCGAGCCCTTTTCTCATCACTATTCTTTAGATATTTGTTGGTTTATCTTAAACATTTTGCCGACACGGAAAACGGGTTTACCCCTTCAAGTAAATCACTTGATACGCACGTGGGATTCGTGGGAACTAAAACGTCAAAATCCCAGCTGTGTTGTCGTTTGTGCGCTGTGTAGCATATTGATGAAAACATGGCTACTACGAAAACTACCAGTATCAAGGCAAATACCGCCAATAATTGGCAGGCGGATCTAGACCCGGGCCAGGAATGGCCCGGGTAAATAAATTGCTTTTTCACTCGAAAGTTATTCCAGCAAGCATGCAGCTCCTGAAATAAACAGACAACTGATGAGTCATTAAGTTCACAGCTTAACGTAAGTTACTTCTTTATTGCTTTGTAATTTGTACAGTCTGACACTGACAGGTAAATAGTAATTGCAAAGCCGAGGTTAAATTTGAGTATGACAAAACTGCTATGCAAAATTGGTAAACTGCTATGCAAATCAAAATTGCATAGCAGTTTTGCTATACAAAAAAAAATCCTTAAGGCTTACCCTGTTAGGGGTAGTTCATTTGCTTTTTAGTGATATCTTATTGACATCTCTTCGGTCACGGATGGCAGAGCATCAGTGATTTCAAAATGATGGACAACATTTGCTGCATGACTCTCAGCTGTCCAAAGAAAGTGCCGTTGATGTGCAATGTGCATTGAAAAGAGGTACATTGGATATGTTGTTGCTTTAACGTGGGTTCATCTCACCACTGACATGTGAACTTACATGTAAACTTCAATTGAAAAGTTTCAATTTGAGAATGAGTTTAATGTAGACTTTAGAATTCATATTTTAATAGGAGATCAAGCAATGTATATTTTGCAGGGGGAAGGGGGGAGAGGGGGTTAAAATACCACCCGAGGAATCATATTTCTTCATATACAGGTCTCTTTTTGTTTCTTAAATAAAACTCACCACAAGAATCCAAAGAGCATTAACGGTAGTGGTCACAAGGCCGCGGGTTGACGGCTCTGGTCAAGTCCGTAGCTCGGCGCCTCGGGTCAAGGCATGGTCGATGACTCGGGCCAGTCTGTAGGATGAGACCCCGGCACAAGGCCGTGGGCCGACGACTCGAGCAAGTCCGTGGGACGACACCCCGGCGAAAGGCCGTGAGGCGATGGACGACTCGGGCCCGTCCAAGGGCCGGCACCTCGGGGGTTTGCACAAGTTGCACAAGGCCGCGGGTTGACGGCTCTGATCAAGTCCGTAGCTTGGCACCTCGGGTCAAGGCATGGTCGATGACTCGGGCCAGTCCGTAGGACGACACCCCGGCACAAGGCCGTGGGCCGCCACTTCCTCGGAGCACGGCCGTTGGATAAAGACTCGGGCCAATTCCGTTGGTCCGCACCATTGGGTCAAGGCCTTGGGGTCATCAACTCGGGTCAAGTGTTCAAGTTGCACAAGGCCGCGGATTGATGGCTCTGGTCAAGTCCGTAGCTTGGCACCTCGGGTCAAGGCATGGTCGATGACTCGGGCCAGTCCGTAGGACGACACCCCGGCACAAGGCCGCCACCTCCACCGAGCATGGCCGTTGGCTAAAGACTCAGGCCAATTCCGTGGGTCCGCACCATTGGGTCAAGGCCTTGGGGACATCAACTCGGGTCAAGTGTTCAAGTGTTCAAGTTGCACAAGGCCGCGGGTTGACGGCTCTGGTCAAGTCCGTAGCTTGGCACCTCGGGTCAAGGCATGGTCGATGACTCGGTCCAGTCCGTGTGACGACAACCGTCAACAGCCACTTACTCGGAGCATGGCCGTGGGCCAAAGACTCAGGCCGATTCCGTGGGTCCGCACCACTGGGTCAAGGCCTTGGGGTCGTCAACTCGGGTCAAGTGTTCAAGTGTTCAATCCAATCGAGATCCAGGCCTTAGAGTCTGCTGAAAACACTGCTAATATCAACCTCTCAAGAAGTGTAGTCACGGTGGAGTCCATTCATGAGGTGGGATGACGTTCCACACGGTAAATAAAGTTGTTCACTGTTGAAGAGTGAGAAAAAGATCCATTAATGGGGGGCGGTGTGGATTCAGAACATGTTTGAGTTAAAAGAAGACCGGAACGAATAAAATTCATCTGGAACACAATTTAAGTCAGTTAACGGTTGCAATGCATATGAACAGGATGCATTAAGAATATCGTCATTCGAAAAACGATGGGCTAATATGAAAAGGTTAGGATCTTCAAAAATGTCAAAGTGGCCCATCTTTAGGGGAAGTTCATTTGCTTTTTAGTGATATCTTATTGACATCTCTTCGGTCACGGATGGCAGAGCATCATTGATTTCAAAATGATGGACAACATTTGCTGCATGAGTGGTGGACTCTCAGCTGTCCAAAGAAAGTGCCGTTGATGTGCAATGTGCATTGAAAAGAGGTACATTGGATATGTTGTTGCTCTAACGTGGGTTCATCTCACCACTGACATGTGAACTTACATGTAAGCTTCAATTGAAAAGTTTCAATTTGAGAATGAGTTTAATGTAGACTTTAGAATTCATATTTTAATAGGAGATCAAGCAATGTATATTTTGCCGGGGGAGGGGGGGGGGGGAGAGGGGGTTAAAATACCACCCGAGGAATCATATTTCTTCATATACAGGACTCTTTTTGTTTCTTAATAAAAACTCACCACAAGAATCCAAAGAGCATTAACGGTAGTGGTCACAAGGCAGCGGGTTGACGGCTCTGGTCAAGTCCGTAGCTCGGCACCTCGGGTCAAGGCATGGTCGATGACTCGGGCCAGTCCGTGTGACGGCATCCGTCAAACCGCCACATACTCGGAGCATGGCCGTGGGCCAAAGACTCAGGCCAATTCCGTGGGTCCGCACCATTGGGTCAAGGCCTTGGGGTCGTCAACTCGGGTCAAGTGTTCAAGTGTTCAAGCGCTCAATCCAATGGAGATCCAGGCCTTAGAGTCTGCTGAAAACACTGCTAATATCAACCTCTCAAGAAGCGTAGTCACGGTGGAGTCCATTCATTAGGTGGGATGACGTTCCACACGGTAAATAAAGTTGTTCACTGTTGAAGAGTGAGAAAAAGATCCATTAATGGGGGGTGGTGTGGATTCAGAATATGTTTGAGTTAAAAGAAGAATGGAACGAACAAAATTCATCTGGAACACAATTTAAGTCAGTTAATGGTTGCAATGCATATGAACAGGATGCATCAAGAAAATGGTAATTCGAAAAACGATGGGCCACTATGTAAAGGTTAGGATCTTCAAAAATGTCAAAGTGGCCCATCTTTAGGGGTAGTTCATTTGCTTTTTAGTGATATCTTATTGACATCTCTTCGGTCACGGATGGCAGAGCATCATTGATTTCAAAATGATGGACAACATTTGCTGCATGAGTGGTGGACTCTCAGCTGTCCAAAGAAAGTGCCGTTGATGTGCAATGTGCATTGAAAAGAGGTACATTGGAGATGTTGTTGCTTTAACGTGTGTTCATCTCACCACTGACATGTGAAATTACATGTAAACTTGGAAACAGGGCTTTGTTGACCTTTGTTGTGAAATCACTCGTGTTTGGTCATCCCTGACTGATGAGATGCAAATATGGTATCAATGCAAAGGTTATGGACTACCCTTTAAGATGGAGCAACTTAGACATGTTTCAATTCAGAACTTTAACGTCTTGGTCATTGTACCTGCCTGGGTTTTTTTAAAAATACATCCTGTAGAGGGTTAAATAGTGAGGCTGAAAAACATAAATACTGTCACATGCACGAATGTCGCTGCATGCAGTCAATTCATCTGAACATTTTCTTATGTTTTCATTGATCAATTGTCAGAATCTATTTATTACGCACACCATTTCATACTGACATTTCAAAGACATGCAAAATCAGTTTTTACTGAAATTTTCAAATTGAAAAGTTTCAATTTGAGAATGAGTTTAAAATAGATTTTAGAATTCACATTTTAATAGGAGATCAAGCAATGTATATTTTGCCGGGGAGGGGGGGGGAAGAGGGGGTTAAAATACCACCCGAGGAATCATATTTCTTCATATACAGGTCTCTTTTTGTTTCTTAAATAAAACTCACCACAAGAATTCCAAAGAGCATTAACGGTAGTGGTCACAAGGCCGCGGGTTGACGGCTCTGGTCAAGTCCGTAGCTCGGCACCTCGGGTCAAGGCATGGTCGATGACTCGGGCTAGTCCGTAGGATAACACCCCGGCGCAAGGCCGTGGGCCGACGACTCGAGCAAGTCCGTGCGACGACACCCCGGCGAAAGGCCGTGAGGCGATGGACGACTCGGGCCCGTTCCAAGGGCTGGAACCTCGAGGGTTTGCACAAGTTGCACAAGGCCGCGGGTTGACGGCTCTGGTCAAGTCCGTAGCTTGGCACCTCGGGTCAAGGCATGGTCGATGACTCGGGCCAGTCCGTAGGATGACACCCCGGCACAAGGCCGTGGGCCGCCACCTCCACCGAGCATGGCCGTTGGCTAAAGACTCAGGCCAATTCCGTTGGTCCGCACCATTGGGTCAAGGCCTTGGGGTCATCAACTCGGGTCAAGTGTTCAAGTGTTCAAGTTGCACAAGGCCGCGGGTTGACGGCTCTGGTCAAGTCCGTAGCTTGGCACCTCAGGTCAGGGCATGGTCGATGACTCAGGCCAGTCCGTGTGACGACAACCGTCAACTGCCACTTACTCGGAGCATGGCCGTGGGCCAAAGACTCAGGCCGATCTGTGGGTCCGCACCATTGGGTCAAGGCCTTGGGGTCGTCGACTCTGGTCAAGTGTTCAAGTGTTCAATCCAATCGAGATCCAGGCCTTAGAGTCTGCTGAAAACACTGCTAATATCAACCTCTCAAGAAGTGTAGTCACGGTGGAGTCCATTCATGAGGTGGGATGACGTTCCACACGGTAAATAAAGTTGTTCACTGTTGAAGAGTGAGAAAAAGATCCATTAATGGGGAGCGGTGTGGATTCAGAACATGTTTGAGTTAAAAGAAGAACGGAACGAACAAAATTCATCTGGAACACAATTTAAGTCAGTTAACGGTTGCAATGCATATGAACAGGATGCATTAAGAATATCGTCATTTCGAAAAACGATGTAAAGGTTGGGATCTTCAAAAATGTCAAAGTGGCCCATCTTTAGGGGTAGTTCATTTGCTTTTTAGTGATATCTTATTGACATCTCTTCGGTCACAGATGGCAGAGCATCAATGATTTCAAAATGATGGACAACATTTGCTGCATGAGTGGTGGACTCTCAGCTGTCCAAAGGAAGTGCCGTTGATGTGCAATGTGCATTGAAAAGAGGTACATTGGATATGTTGTTGCTTTAACGTGGGTTCATCTCACCACTGACATGTGAAATTACATGTAAACTTCAATTGAAAAGTTTCAATTTGAGAATGAGTTTAATGTAGACTTTAGAATTCATATTTTAATAGGAGATCAAGCAATGTATATTTTGCAGGGGGAGGGGGGGGAGGGGGTTAAAATACCACCCGAGGAATCATATTTCTTCATATACAGGTCTCTTTTTGTTTCTTAAATAAAACTCACCACAAGAATCCAAAGAGCATTAACGGTAGTGGTCACAAGGCCGCGGGTTGACGGCTCTGGTCAAGTCCGTAGCTCGGCACCTCGGGTCAAGGCATGGTCGATGACTCGGGCCAGTCCGTAGGATGACACCCCGGCACAAGGCCGTGGGCCGCCACCTCCACCGAGCATGGCCGTTGGCTAAAGACTCAGGCCAATTCCGTTGGTCCGCACCACTGGGTCAAGGCCTTGGGGTCATCAACTCGGGTCAAGTGTTCAAGTGTTCAAGTTGCACAAGGCCGCGGATTGATGGCTCTGGTCAAGTCCGTAGCTTGGCACCTCGGGTCAAGGCATGGTCGATGACTCGGGCCAGTCCGTAGGACGACACCCCGGCACAAGGCCGTGGGCCGCCACCTCCACCGAGCATGGCCGTTGGCTAAAGACTCAGGCCAATTCCGTGGGTCCGCACCATTGGGTCAAGGCCTTGGGGACATCAACTCGGGTCAAGTGTTCAAGTGTTCAAGTTGCACAACGCCGCGGGTTGACGGCTCTGGTCAAGTCCGTAGCTTGGCACCTCGGGTCAAGGCATGGTCGATGACTCGGGCCAGTCCGTGTGACGGCATCCGTCAAACCGCCACATACTCGGAGCATGGCCGTGGGCCAAAGACTCAGGCCAATTCCGTGGGTCCGCACCATTGGGTCAAGGCCTTGGGGTCGTCAACTCGGGTCAAGTATTCAAGTATTCAAGCACTCAATCCAATGGAGATCCAGGCCTTAGAGTCTGCTGAAAACACTGCTAATATCAACCTCTCAAGAAGTGTAGTCACGGTGGAGTCCATTCATGAGGTGGGATGACGTTCCACACGGTAAATAAAGTTGTTCACTGTTGAAGAGTGAGAAAAAGATCCATTAATGGGGAGCGGTGTGGATTCAGAACATGTTTGAGTTAAAAGAAGAACGGAACGAACAAAATTCATCTGGAACACAATTTAAGTCAGTTAACGGTTGCAATGCATATGAACAGGATGCATTAAGAATATCGTCATTTCGAAAAACGATGGGCTAATATGTAAAGGTTGGGATCTTCAAAAATGTCAAAGTGGCCCATCTTTAGGGGTAGTTCAATTGCTTTTTAGTGATATCTTATTGACATCTCTTCGGTCACAGATGGCAGAGCATCAATGATTTCAAAATGATGGACAACATTTGCTGCATGAGTGGTGGACTCTCAGCTGTCCAAAGAAAGTGCCGTTGATGTGCAATGTGCATTGAAAAGAGGTACATTGAATATGTTGTTGCTTTAACGTGGGTTCATCTCACCACTGACATGTGAACTTACATGTAAACTTCAATTGAAAAGTTTCAATTTGAGAATGAGTTTAATGTAGACTTTAGAATTCATATTTTAATAGGAGATCAAGCAATGTATATTTTGCAGGGGGAAGGGGGGGGGGGGAGGGGGTTAAAATACCACCCGAGGAATCATATTTCTTCATATACAGGTCTCTTTTTGTTTCTTAAATAAAACTCACCACAAGAATTCCAAAGAGCATTAACGGTAGTGGTCACAAGGCCGCGGGTTCACGGCTCTGGTCAAGTCAGTAGCTCGGCACCTCGTGTCAAGGCATGGTCGATGACTCGGGCTAGTCCGTAGGATAACACCCCGGCGCAAGGCCGTGGGCCGACGACTCGAGCAAGTCCGTGGGACGACACCCCGGCGAAAGGCCGTGAGGCGATGGACGACTCGGGCCCGTTCCAAGGGCTGACACCTCGAGGGTTTGCACAAGTTGCACAAGGCCGCGGGTTGATGGCTCTGGTCAAGTCCGTAGCTTGGCACCTCGGGTCAAGGCATGGTCGATGACTCAGGCCAGTCCGTAGGACGACACCCCGGCACAAGGCCGTGGGCCGCCACCTCCACAGAGCATGGCCGTTGGCTAAAGACTCAGGCCAATTCCGTGGGTCCGCACCATTGGGTCTAGGCCTTGGGGACATCAACTCGGGTCAAGTGTTCAAGTGTTCAAGTTGCACAAGGCCGCGGGTTGACGGCTCTGGTCAAGTCCGCAGCTTGGCACCTCAGGTCAAGGCATGGTCGATGACTCAGGCCAGTCCGTGTGACGACAACCGTCAACCGCCACTTACTCGGAGCATGGCCGTGGGCCAAAGACTCAGGCCGATTCCGTGGGTCCGCACCACTGGGTCAAGGCCATGGGGTCGTCAACTCTGGTCAAGTGTTCAATCCAATCGAGATCCAGGCTTTAGAGTCTGCTGAAAACACTGCTAATATCAACCTCTCAAGAAGTGTAGTCACGATGGAGTCCATTCATGAGGTGGGATGACGTTCCACACGGTAAATAAAGTTGTTCACTGTTGAAGAGTGAGAAAAAGATCCATTAATGGGGGGCGGTGTGGATTCAGAACATGTTTGAGTTAAAAGAAGAACGGAACGAACAAAATTCATCTGGAACACAATTTTAGTCAGTTAACGGTTGCAATGCATATGAACAGGATGCATTAAGAATATCGTCATTCGAAAAACAATGGGCTAATATGTAAAGGTTGGGATCTTCAAAAATGTCAAAGTGGCCCATCTTTAGGGGTAGTTCATTTGCTTTTTAGTGATATCTTATTGACATCTCTTCGGTCACGGATGGCAGAGCATCATTGATTTCAAAATGATGGACAACATTTGCTGCATGAGTGTCGGACTCTCAGCTGTCCAAAGAAAGTGCCGTTGATGTGCAATGTGCATTGAAAAGAGGTACATTGGATATGTTGTTGCTTTAACGTGGGTTCATCTCACCACTGACATGTGAAATTACATGTAAACTTCAATTGAAAAGTTTCAATTTGAGAATGAGTTTAATGTAGACTTTAGAATTCATATTTTAATAGGAGATCAAGCAATGTATATTTTGCAGGGGGAGGGGGGGGAGGGGGTTAAAATACCACCCGAGGAATCATATTTCTTCATATACAGGTCTCTTTTTGTTTATACAGGTCTCTTTTTGCGGGTTGACGGCTCTGGTCAAGTCCGTAGCTCGGCACCTCGGGTCAAGGCATGGTCGATGACTCGGGCCAGTCCGTAGGATGACACCCCGGCGCAAGGCCGTGGGCCGACGACTCGAGCAAGTCCGTGGGACGACACCCGGGCGAAAGGCCGTGAGGCGATGGACGACTCGGGCCCGTTCCGAGGGCCGGCACCTCTGGGGTTTGCACAAGTTGCACAAGGCCGCGGGTTGACGGCTCTGGTCAAGTCCGTAGCTTGGCACCTCGGGTCAAGGCATGGTCGATGACTCGGGCCAGTCCGTAGGACGACACCCCGGCACAAGGCCGTGGGCCGCCACCTCCACGGAGCATGGCCGTTGGCTAAAGACTCAGGCCAATTCCGTTGGTCCGCACCATTGGGTCAAGGCCTTGGGGTCATCAACTCGGGTCAAGTGTTCAAGTGTTCAAGTTGCACAAGGCCGCGGATTGATGGCTCTGGTCAAGTCCGTAGCTTGGCACCTCGGGTAAAGGCATGGTCGATGACTCGGGCCAGTCCGTAGGACGACACCCCGGCACAAGGCCGTGGGCCGCCACCTCCACCGAGCATGGCCGTTGGCTAAAGACTCAGGCCAATTCCGTGGGTCCGCACCATTGGGTCAAGGCCTTGGGGACATCAACTCGGGTCAAGTGTTCAAGTGTTCAAGTTGCACAACGCCGCGGGTTGACGGCTCTGGTCAAGTCCGTAGCTTGGCACCTCGGGTCAAGGCATGGTCGATGACTCGGGCCAGTCCGTGTGACGGCATCCGTCAAACCGCCACATACTCGGAGCATATCCGTGGGCCAAAGACTCAGGCCAATTCCGTGGGTCCGCACCATTGGGTCAAGGCCTTGGGGTCGTCAACTCGGGTCAAGTGTTCAAGTGTTCAAGCACTCAATCCAATGGAGATCCAGGCCTTAGAGTCTGCTGAAAACACTGCTAATATCAACCTCTCAAGAAGTGTAGTCACGGTGGAGTCCATTCATGAGGTGGGATGACGTTCCACACGGTAAATAAAGTTGTTCACTGTTGAAGAGTGAGAAAAAGATCCATTAATGGGGAGCGGTGTGGATTCAGAACATGTTTGAGTTAAAAGAAGAACGGAACGAACAAAATTCATCTGGAACACAATTTTAGTCAGTTAACGGTTGCAATGCATATGAACAGGATGCATTAAGAATATCGTCATTTCGAAAAACGATGGGCTAATATGTAAAGGTTGGGATCTTCAAAAATGTCAAAGTGGCCCATCTTTAGGGGTAGTTCATTTGCTTTTTAGTGATATCTTATTGACATCTCTTCGGTCACAGATGGCAGAGCATCAATGATTTCAAAATGATGGACAACATTTGCTGCATGAGTGGTGGACTCTCAGCTGTCCAAAGAAAGTGCCGTTGATGTGCAATGTGCATTGAAAAGAGGTACATTGTATATGTTGTTGCTTTAACGTGGGTTCATCTCACCACTGACATGTGAACTTACATGTAAACTTCAATTGAAAAGTTTCAATTTGAGAATGAGTTTAATGTAGACTTTAGAATTCATATTTTAATAGGAGATCAAGCAATGTATATTTTGCAGGGGGAAGGGGGGGGGGAGGGGGTTAAAATACCACCCGAGGAATCATATTTCTTCATATACAGGTCTCTTTTTGTTTCTTAAATAAAACTCACCACAAGAATTCCAAAGAGCATTAACGGTAGTGGTCACAAGGCCGCGGGTTGACGGCTCTGGTCAAGTCAGTAGCTCGGCACCTCGGGTCAAGGCATGGTCGATGACTCGGGCTAGTCCGTAGGATAACACCCTGGCGCAAGGCCGTGGGCCGACGACTCGAGCAAGTCCGTGGGACGACACCCCGGCGAAAGGCCGTGAGGCGATGGACGACTCGGGCCCGTTCCAAGGGCTGACACCTCGAGGGTTTGCACAAGTAGCACAAGGCCGCGGGTTGATGGCTCTGGTCAAGTCCGTAGCTTGGCACCTCGGGTCAAGGCATGGTCGATGACTCAGGCCAGTCCGTAGGACGACACCCCGGCACAAGGCCGTGGGCCGCCACCTCCACAGAGCATGGCCGTTGGCTAAAGACTCAGGCCAATTCCGTGGGTCCGCACCATTGGGTCGAGGCCTTGGGGACATCAACTCGGGTCAAGTGTTCAAGTGTTCAAGTTGCACAAGGCCGCGGGTTGACGGCTCTGGTCAAGTCCGCAGCTTGGCACCTCAGGTCAAGGCATGGTCGATGACTCAGGCCAGTCCGTGTGACGACAACCGTCAACCGCCACTTACTCGGAGCATGGCCGTGGGCCAAAGACTCAGGCCGATTCCGTGGGTCCGCACCACTGGGTCAAGGCCATGGGGTCGTCAACTCTGGTCAAGTGTTCAATCCAATCGAGATCCAGGCTTTAGAGTCTGCTGAAAACACTGCTAATATCAACCTCTCAAGAAGTGTAGTCACGGTGGAGTCCATTCATGAGGTGGGATGACGTTCCACACGGTAAATAAAGTTGTTCACTGTTGAAGAGTGAGAAAAAGATCCATTAATGGGAGGCGGTGTGGATTCAGAACATGTTTGAGTTAAAAGAAGAACGGAACGAACAAAATTCATCTGGAACACAATTTAAGTCAGTTAACGGTTGCAATGCATATGAACAGGATGCATTAAGAATATCGTCATTCGAAAAACAATGGGCTAATATGTAAAGGTTGGGATCTTCAAAAATGTCAAAGTGGCCCATCTTTAGGGGTAGTTCATTTGCTTTTTAGTGATATCTTATTGACATCTCTTCGGTCACGGATGGCAGAGCATCAATGATTTCAAAATGATGGACAACATTTGCTGCATGAGTGGTGGACTCTCAGCTGTCCAAAGAAAGTGCCGTTGATGTGCAATGTGCATTGAAAAGAGGTACATTGGATATGTTGTTGCTTTAACGTGGGTTCATCTCACCACTGACATGTGAAATTACATGTAAACTTCAATTGAAAAGTTTCAATTTGAGAATGAGTTTAATGTAGACTTTAGAATTCATATTTTAATAGGAGATCAAGCAATGTATATTTTGCAGGGGGAGGGGGGGGGGAGGGGGTTAAAATACCACCCGAGGAATCATATTTCTTCATATACAGGTCTCTTTTTGTTTCTTAAATAAAACTCACCACAAGAATCCAAAGAGCATTAACGGTAGTGGTCACAAGGCCGCGGGTTGACGGCTCTGGACAAGTCAGTAGCTCGGCACCTCGGGTCAAGGCATGGTCGATGACTCGGGCCAGTCCGTAGGATGACACCCCGGGGCAAGGCCGTGGGCCGACGACTCGAGCAAGTCCGTGGGACGACACCCCGGCGAAAGGCCGTGAGGCGATGGACGACTCGGGCACGTTCCGAGGGCCGGCACCTCGGGGGTTTGCACAAGTTGCACAAGGCCGCAGGTTGACGGCTCTGGTCAAGTCCGTAGCTTGGCACCTCGGGTCAAGGCATGGTCGATGACTCGGGCCAGTCCGTAGGACGACACCCCGGCACAAGGCCGTTGGCCGCCACCTCCACGGAGCATGGCCGTTGGCTAAAGACTCAGGCCAATTCCGTTGGTCCGCACCATTGGGTCAAGGCCTTGGGGTCATCAACTCGGGTCAAGTGTTCAAGTGTTCAAGTTGCACAAGGCCGCGGATTGATGGCTCTGGTCAAGTCCGTAGCTTGGCACCTCGGGTCAAGGCATGGTCGATGACTCGGGCCAGTCCGTAGGACGACACCCCGGCACAAGGCCGTGGGCCGCCACCTCCACCGAGCATGGCCGTTGGCTAAAGACTCAGGCCAATTCCGTGGGTCCGCACCATTGGGTCAAGGCCTTGGGGACATCAACTCGGGTCAAGTGTTCAAGTGTTCAAGTTGCACAAGGCCACGGGTTGACGGCTCTGGTCAAGTCCGTAGCTTGGCACCTCGGGTCAAGGCATGGTCGATGACTCGGGCCAGTCCGTGTGACGGCATCCGTCAAACCGCCACATACTCGGAGCATGGCCGTGGGCCAAAGACTCAGGCCAATTCCGTGGGTCCGCACCATTGGGTCAAGGCCTTCGGGTCGTCAACTCGGGTCAAGTGTTCAAGTGTTCAAGTGTTCAAGCGCTCAATCCAATGGAGATCCAGGCCTTAGAGTCTGCTGAAAACACTGCTAATATCAACCTCTCAAGAAGTGTAGTCACGGTGGAGTCCATTCATGAGGTGGGATGACGTTCCACACGGTAAATAAAGTTGTTCACTGTTGAAGAGTGAGAAAAAGATCCATTAATGGGGAGCGGTGTGGATTCAGAACATGTTTGAGTTAAAAGAAGAACGGAACGAACAAAATTCATCTGGAACACAATTTAAGTCAGTTAACGGTTGCAATGCATATGAACAGGATGCATTAAGAATATCGTCATTCGAAAAACGATGGGCTAATATGTAAAGGTTGGGATCTTCAAAAATGTCAAAGTGGCCCATCTTTAGGGGTAGTTCCTTTGCTTTTTAGTGATATCTTATTGACATCTCTTCGGTCACGGATGGCAGAGCATCAATGATTTCAAAATGATGGACAACATTTGCTGCATGAGTGGTGGACTCTCAGCTGTCCAAAGAAAGTGCCGTTGATGTGCAATGTGCATTGAAAAGAGGTACATTGGATATGTTGTTGCTTTAACGTGGGTTCATCTCCCCACTGACATGTGAACTTACATGTAAACTTCAATTGAAAAGTTTCAATTTGAGAATGAGTTTAATGTAGACTTTAGAATTCATATTTTAATAGGAGATCAAGCAATGTATATTTTGCAGGGGGAAGGGGGGGGGGAGGGGGTTAAAATACCACCCGAGGAATCATATTTCTTCATATACAGGTCTCTTTTTGTTTTTTAAATAAAACTCACCACAAGAATTGCAAAGAGCATTAACGGTAGTGGTCACAAGGCCGCAGGTTGACGGCTCTGGTTAAGTCAGTAGCTCGGCACCTCGGGTCAAGGCATGGTCGATGACTCGGGCTAGTCCGTAGGATAACACCCCGGCGCAAGGTTGTGGGCCGACGACTCGAGCAAGTCCGTGGGACGACACCCCGGCAAAAGGCCGTGAGGCGATGGACGACTCCGGCCCGTTCCAAGGGATGACACCTCGAGGTTTTGCACAAGTTGCACAAGGCCGCGGGTTGACGGCTCTGGTCAAGTCCGTAGCTTGGCACCTCGGGTCAAGGCATGGTCGATGACTCGGGCCAGTCCGTAGGACGACACCCCGGCACAAGGCCGTTGGCCGCCACCTCCACGGAGCATGGCCGTTGGCTAAAGACTCAGGCCAATTCCGTTGGTCCGCACCATTGGGTCAAGGCCTTGGGGTCATCAACTCGGGTCAAGTGTTCAAGTGTTCAAGTTGCACAAGGCCGCGGGTTGATGGCTCTGGTCAAGTCCGTAGCTTGGCACCTCGGGTCAAGGCATGGTCGATGACTCAAGCCAGTCCGTAGGACGACACCCCGGCACAAGGACGTGGGCCGCCACCTCCACGGAGCATGGCCGTTGGCTAAAGACTCAGGCCAATTCCGTTGGTCCGCACCATTGGGTCAAGGCCTTGGGGTCATCAACTCGGGTCAAGTGTTCAAGTGTTCAAGTTGCACAAGGCCGCGGAATGACGGCTCTGGTCAAGTCCGTAGCTTGGCACCACGGGTCAAGGCATGGTCGATGACTCGGGCCAGTCCGTAGGATGACACCCCGTCGCAAGGCCGTGGGCGGACGACTCGAGCAAGTCCGTGGGACGACACCCCGGCGAAAGGCCGTGAGGCGATGGACGACTCGGGCCCGTTCCGAGGGCCGGCACCTCGGGGGTTTGCACAAGTTGCACAAGGCCGCGGGTTGACGGCTCTGGTCAAGTCCGTAGCTTGGCACCTCGGGTCAAGGCATGGTCAATGACTCGGGCCAGTCCGTAGGACGACACCCCGGCACAAGGCCGTGGGCCGCCACCTCCACGGAGCATGGCCGTTGGCTAAAGACTCAGGCCAATTCCGTTGGTCCGCACCATTGGGTCAAGGCCTTGGGGTCATCAACTCGGGTCAAGTGTTCAAGTGTTCAAGTTGCACAAGGCCGCGGATTGATGGCTCTGGTCAAGTCCGTAGCTTGGCACCTCGGGTCAAGGCATGGTCGATGACTCGGGCCAGTCCGTAGGACGACACCCTGGCACAAGGCCGTGGGCCGCCACCTCCACCGAGCATGGCCGTTGGCTAAAGACTCAGGCCAATTCCGTGGGTCCGCACCATTGGGTCAAGGCCTTGGGGACATCAACTCGGGTCAAGTGTTCAAGTGTTCAAGTTGCACAAGGCCGCGGGTTGACGGCTCTGGTCAAGTCCGTAGCTTGGCACCTTGGGTCAAGGCATGGTCGATGACTCGGGCCAGTCCGTGTGACGGCATCCGTCAAACCGCCACATACTCGGAGCATGGCCGTGGGCCAAAGACTCAGGCCAATTCCGTGGGTCCGCACCATTGGGTCAAGGCCTTGGGGTCGTCAACTCGGGTCAAGTGTTCAAGTGTTCAAGTGTTCAAGCGCTCAATCCAATGGAGATCCAGGCCTTAGAGTCTGCTGAAAACACTGCTAATATCAACCTCTCAAGAAGTGTAGTCACGGTGGAGTCCATTCATGAGGTGGGATGACGTTCCACACGGTAAATAAAGTTGTTCACTGTTGAAGAGTGAGAAAAAGATCCATTAATGGGGGGCGGTGTGGATTCAGAACATGTTTGAGTTAAAAGAAGAACGGAACGAACAAAATTCATCTGGAACACAATTTAAGTCAGTTAACGGTTGCAATGCATATGAACAGGATGCATTAAGAATATCGTCATTCGAAAAACGATGGGCTAATATGTAAAGGTTGGGATCTTCAAAAATGTCAAAGTGGCCCATCTTTAGGGGTAGTTCCTTTGCTTTTTAGTGATATCTTATTGACATCTCTTCGGTCACGGATGGCAGAGCATCAATGATTTCAAAATGATGGACAACATTTGCTGCATGAGTGGTGGACTCTCAGCTGTCCAAAGAAAGTGCCGTTGATGTGCAATGTGCATTGAAAAGAGGTACATTGGATATGTTGTTGCTTTAACGTGGGTTCATCTCCCCACTGACATGTGAACTTACATGTAAACTTCAATTGAAAAGTTTCAATTTGAGAATGAGTTTAATGTAGACTTTAGAATTCATATTTTAATAGGAGATCAAGCAATGTATATTTTGCAGGGGGAAGGGGGGGGGAGGGGGTTAAAATACCACCCGAGGAATCATATTTCTTCATATACAGGTCTCTTTTTGTTTTTTAAATAAAACTCACCACAAGAATTCCAAAGAGCATTAACGGTAGTGGTCACAAGGCCGCGGGTTGACGGCTCTGGTTAAGTCAGTAGCTCGGCACCTCGGGTCAAGGCATGGTCGATGACTCGGGCTAGTCCGTAGGATAACACCCCGGCGCAAGGCCGTGGGCCGACGACTCGAGCAAGTCCGTGGGACGACACCCCGGCGAAAGGCCGTGAGGCGATGGACGACTCCGGCCCGTTCCAAGGGCTGACACCTCGAGGGTTTGCACAAGTTGCACAAGTTGCACAAGGCCGCGGGTTGACGGCTCTGGTCAAGTCCGTAGCTTGGCACCTCGGGTCAAGGCATGGTCGATGACTGGGGCCAGTCCGTAGGACGACACCCCGGCACAAGGCCGTGGGCCGCCACCTCCACGGAGCATGGCCGTTGGCTAAAGACTCAGGCCAATTCCGATGGTCCGCACCATTGGGTCAAGGCCTTGGGGTCATCAACTCGGGTCAAGTGTTCAAGTGTTCAAGTTGCACAAGGCCGCGGGTTGATGGCTCTGGTCAAGTCCGTAGCTTGGCACCTCGGGTCAAGGCATGGTCGATGACTCAGGCCAGTCCGTAGGACGACACCCCGGCACAAGGCCGTGGGCCGCCACCTCCACGGAGCATGGCCGTTGGCTAAAGACTCAGGCCAATTCCGTTGGTCCGCACCATTGGGTCAAGGCCTTGGGGTCATCAACTCGGGTCAACTGTTCAAGTGTTCAAGTTGCACAAGGCCGCGGGTTGATGGCTCTGGTCAAGTCCGTAGCTTGGCACCTCGGGTCAAGGCATGGTCGATGACTCAGGCCAGTCCGTAGGACGACACCCCGGCACAAGGCCGTGGGCCGCCACCTCCACAGAGCATGGCCGTTGGCTAAAGACTCAGGCCAATTCCGTGGGTCCGCACCATTGGGTCAAGGCCTTGGGGACATCAACTCGGGTCAAGTGTTCAAGTGTTCAAGTTGCACAAGGCCGCGGGTTGACGGCTCTGGTCAAGTCCGTAGCTTGGCACCTCCGGTCAAGGCATGGTCGATGACTCAGGCCAGTCCGTGTGACGACAACCGTCAACCGCCACTTACTCGGAGCATGGCCGTGGGCCAAAGACTCAGGCCGATTCCGTGGGTCCGCACCACTGGGTCAAGGCCATGGGGTCTTCAACTCGGGTCAAGTGTTCAATCCAATCGAGATCCAGGCTTTAGAGTCTGCTGAAAACACTGCTAATATCAACCTCTCAAGAAGTGTAGTCACGGTGGAGTCCATTCATGAGGTGGGATGACGTTCCACACGGTAAATAAAGTTGTTCACTGTTGAAGAGTGAGAAAAAGATCCATTTATGGGGGGCGGTGTGGATTCAGAACATGTTTGAGTTAAAAGAAGAACGGAACGAACAAAATTCATCTGGAACACAATTTAAGTCAGTTAACGGTTGCAATGCATATGAACAGGATGCATTAAGAATATCGTCATTCGAAAAACGATGGGCTAATATGTAAAGGTTGGGATCTTCAAAAATGTCAAAGTGGCCCATCTTTAGGGGTAGTTCATTTGCTTTTTAGTGATATCTTATTGACATCTCTTCGGTCACGGATGGCAGAGCATCAATGATTTCAAAATGATGGACAACATTTGCTGCATGAGTGGTGGACTCTCAGCTGTCCAAAGAAAGTGCCGTTGATGTGCAATGTGCATTGAAAAGAGGTACATTGGATATGTTGTTGCTTTAACGTGGGTTCATCTCCCCACTGACATGTGAACTTACATGTAAACTTCAATTGAAAAGTTTCAATTTGAGAATGAGTTTAATGTAGACTTTAGAATTCATATTTTAATAGGAGATCAAGCAATGTATATTTTGCAGGGGGAAGGGGAGGGAGGGGGTTAAAATACCACCCGAGGAATCATATTTCTTCATATACAGGTCTCTTTTTGTTTTTTAAATAAAACTCACCACAAGAATTCCAAAGAGCATTAACGGTAGTGGTCACAAGGCCGCAGGTTGACGGCTCTGGTTAAGTCAGTAGCTCGGCACCTCGGGTCAAGGCATGGTCGATGACTCGGGCTAGTCCGTAGGATAACACCCCGGCGCAAGGTTGTGGGCCGACGACTCGAGCAAGTCCGTGGGACGACACCCCGGCAAAAGGCCGTGAGGCGATGGACGACTCCGGCCCGTTCCAAGGGATGACACCTCGAGGTTTTGCACAAGTTGCACAAGGCCGCGGGTTGACGGCTCTGGTCAAGTCCGTAGCTTGGCACCTCGGGTCAAGGCATGGTCGATGACTCGGGCCAGTCCGTAGGACGACACCCCGGCACAAGGCCGTGGGCCGCCACCTCCACGGAGCATGGCCGTTGGCTAAAGACTCAGGCCAATTCCGTTGGTCCGCACCATTGGGTCAAGGCCTTGGGGTCATCAACTCGGGTCAAGTGTTCAAGTGTTCAAGTTGCACAAGGCCGCGGGTTGATGGCTCTGGTCAAGTCCGTAGCTTGGCACCTCGGGTCAAGGCATGGTCGATGACTCAAGCCAGTCCGTAGGACGACACCCCGGCACAAGGCCGTGGGCCGCCACCTCCACGGAGCATGGCCGTTGGCTAAAGACTCAGGCCAATTCCGTTGGTCCGCACCATTGGGTCAAGGCCTTGGGGTCAAACTCGGGTCAAGTGTTCAAGTGTTCAAGTTGCACAAGGCCGCGGGTTGACGGCTCTGGTCAAGTCCGTAGCTTGGCACCTCGGGTCAAGGCATGGTCGATGACTCGGGCCAGTCCGTGTGACGGCATCCGTCAAACCGCCACATACTCGGAGCATGGCCGTGGGCCAAAGACTCAGGCCAATTCCGTGGGTCCGCACCATTGGGTCAAGGCCTTGGGGTCGTCAACTCGGGTCAAGTGTTCAAGTGTTCAAGTGTTCAAGCGCTCAATCCAATGGAGATCCAGGCCTTAGAGTCTGCTGAAAACACTGCTAATATCAACCTCTCAAGAAGTGTAGTCACGGTGGAGTCCATTCATGAGGTGGGATGACGTTCCACACGGTAAATAAAGTTGTTCACTGTTGAAGAGTGAGAAAAAGATCCATTAATGGGGGGCGGTGTGGATTCAGAACATGTTTGAGTTAAAAGAAGAACGGAACGAACAAAATTCATCTGGAACACAATTTAAGTCAGTTAACGGTTGCAATGCATATGAACAGGATGCATTAAGAATATCGTCATTCGAAAAACGATGGGCTAATATGTAAAGGTTGGGATCTTCAAAAATGTCAAAGTGGCCCATCTTTAGGGGTAGTTCCTTTGCTTTTTAGTGATATGTTATTGACATCTCTTCGGTCACGGATGGCAGAGCATCAATGATTTCAAAATGATGGACAACATTTGCTGCATGAGTGGTGGACTCTCAGCTGTCCAAAGAAAGTGCCGTTGATGTGCAATGTGCATTGAAAAGAGGTACATTGGATATGTTGTTGCTTTAACGTGGGTTCATCTCCCCACTGACATGTGAACTTACATGTAAACTTCAATTGAAAAGTTTCAATTTGAGAATGAGTTTAATGTAGACTTTAGAATTCATATTTTAATAGGAGATCAAGCAATGTATATTTTGCAGGGGAAGGGGGGGGGAGGGGGTTAAAATACCACCCGAAGAATCATATTTCTTCATATACAGGTCTCTTTTTGTTTTTTAAATAAAACTCACCACAAGAATTCCAAAGAGCATTAACGGTAGTGGTCACAAGGCCGCAGGTTGACGGCTCTGGTTAAGTCAGTAGCTCGGCACCTCGGGTCAAGGCATGGTCGATGACTCGGGCTAGTCCGTAGGATAACACCCCGGCGCAAGGTTGTGGGCCGACGACTCGAGCAAGTCCGTGGGACGACACCCCGGCAAAAGGCCGTGAGGCGATGGACGACTCCGGCCCGTTCCAAGGGATGACACCTCGAGGTTTTGCACAAGTTGCACAAGGCCGCGGGTTGACGGCTCTGGTCAAGTCCGTAGCTTGGCACCTCGGGTCAAGGCATGGTCGATGACTCGGGCCAGTCCGTAGGACGACACCCCGGCACAAGGCCGTGGGCCGCCACCTCCACGGAGCATGGCCGTTGGCTAAAGACTCAGGCCAATTCCGTTGGTCCGCACCATTGGGTCAAGGCCTTGGGGTCATCAACTCGGGTCAAGTGTTCAAGTGTTCAAGTTGCACAAGGCCGCAGGTTGATGGCTCTGGTCAAGTCCGTAGCTTGGCACCTCGGGTCAAGGCATGGTCGATGACTCAAGCCAGTCCGTAGGACGACACCCCGGCACAAGGCCGTGGGCCGCCACCTCCACGGAGCATGGCCGTTGGCTAAAGACTCAGGCCAATTCCGTTGGTCCGCACCATTGGGTCAAGGCCTTGGGGTCATCAACTCGGGTCAAGTGTTCAAGTGTTCAAGTTGCACAAGGCCGCGGGTTGACGGCTCTGGTCAAGTCCGTAGCTTGGCACCTCGGGTCAAGGCATGGTCGATGACTCGGGCCAGTCCGTAGGATGACACCCCGTCGCAAGGCCGTGGGCCGACGACTCGAGCAAGTCCGTGGGACGACATCCCGGCGAAAGGCCGTGAGGCGATGGACGACTCGGGCCCGTTCCGAGGGCCGGCACCTCGGGGTTTGCACAAGTTGCACAAGGCCGCGGGTTGACGGCTCTGGTCAAGTCCGTAGCTTGGCACCTCGGGTCAAGGCATGGTCAATGACTCGGGCCAGTCCGTAGGACGACACCCCGGCACAAGGCCGTGGGCCGCCACCTCCACGGAGCATGGCCGTTGGCTAAAGACTCAGGCCAATTCCGTTGGTCCGCACCATTGGGTCAAGGCCTTGGGGTCATCAACTCGGGTCAAGTGTTCAAGTGTTCAAGTTGCACAAGGCCGCGGATTGATGGCTCTGGTCAAGTCCGTAGCTTGGCACCTCGGGTCAAGGCATGGTCGATGACTCGGGCCAGTCCGTAGGACGACACCCCGGCACAAGGCCGTGGGCCGCCACCTCCACCGAGCATGGCCGTTGGCTAAAGACTCAGGCCAATTCCGTTGGTCCGCACCATTGGGTCAAGGCCTTGGGGTCATCAACTCGGGTCAAGTGTTCAAGTGTTCAAGTTGCACAAGGCCGCGGGTTGATGGCTCTGGTCAAGTCCGTAGCTTGGCACCTCGGGTCAAGGCATGGTCGATGACTCAGGCCAGTCCGTAGGACGACACCCCGGCACAAGGCCGTGGGCCGCCACCTCCACAGAGCATGGCCGTTGGCTAAAGACTCAGGCCAATTCCGTGGGTCCGCACCATTGGGTCAAGGCCTTGGGGACATCAACTCGGGTCAAGTGTTCAAGTGTTCAAGTTGCACAAGGCCGCGGGTTGACGGCTCTGGTCAAGTCCGTAGCTTGGCACCTCAGGTCAAGGCATGGTCGATGACTCAGGCCAGTCCGTGTGACGACAACCGTCAACCGCCACTTACTCGGAGCATGGCCGTGGGCCAAAGACTCAGGCCGATTCCGTGGGTCCGCACCACTGGGTCAAGGCCATGGGGTCTTCAACTCTGGTCAAGTGTTCAATCCAATCGAGATCCAGGCTTTAGAGTCTGCTGAAAACACTGCTAATATCAACCTCTCAAGAAGTGTAGTCACGGTGGAGTCCATTCATGAGGTGGGATGACGTTCCACACGGTAAATAAAGTTGTTCACTGTTGAAGAGTGAGAAAAAGATCCATTAATGGGGGGCGGTGTGGATTCAGAACATGTTTGAGTTAAAAGAAGAACGGAACGAACAAAATTCATCTGGAACACAATTTAAGTCAGTTAACGGTTGCAATGCATATGAACAGGATGCATTAAGAATATCGTCATTCGAAAAACGATGGGCTAATATGTAAAGGTTGGGATCTTCAAAAATGTCAAAGTGGCCCATCTTTAGGGGTAGTTCATTTGCTTTTTAGTGATATCTTATTGACATCTCTTCGGTCACGGATGGCAGAGCATCAATGATTTCAAAATGATGGACAACATTTGCTGCATGAGTGGTGGACTCTCAGCTGTCCAAAGAAAGTGCCGTTGATGTGCAATGTGCATTGAAAAGAGGTACATTGGATATGTTGTTGCTTTAACGTGGGTTCATCTCACCACTGACATGTGAACTTACATGTAAACTTCAATTGAAAAGTTTCAATTTGAGAATGAGTTTAATGTAGACTTTAGAATTCATATTTTAATAGGAGATCAAGCAATGTATATTTTGCAGGGGGAGGGGGGGGAGGGGGTTAAAATACCACCCGAGGAATCATATTTCTTCATATACAGGTCTCTTTTTGTTTCTTAAATAAAACTCACCACAAGAATCCAAAGAGCATTAACGGTAGTGGTCACAAGGCCGCGGGTTGACGGCTCTGGTTAAGTCAGTAGCTCGGCACCTCGGGTCAAGGCATGGTCGATGACTCGGGCTAGTCCGTAGGATAACACCCCGGCGCAAGGCCGTGGGCCAACGACTCGAGCAAGTCCGTGGGACGACACCCCGGCGAAAGGCCGTGAGGCGATGGACGACTCCGGCCCGTTCCAAGGGCTGACACCTCTAGGGTTTGCACAGGTTGCACAAGGCCGCGGGTTGACGGCTCTGGTCAAGTCCGTAGCTTGGCACCTCGGGTCAAGGCATGGTCGATGACTCGGGCCAGTCCGTAGGACGACACCCCGGCACAAGGCCGTGGGCCGCCACCTCCACGGAACATGGCCGTTGGCTAAAGACTCAGGCCAATTCCGTTGGTCCGCACCATTGGGTCAAGGCCTTGGGGTCATCAACTCAGGTCAAGTGTTCAAGTGTTCAAGTTGCACAAGGCCGCGGGTTGATGGCTCTGGTCAAGTCCGTAGCTTGGCACCTCGGGTCAAGGCATGGTCGATGACTCAGGCCAGTCCGTAGGACGACACCCCGGCACAAGGCCGTGGGCCGCCACCTCCACGGAGCATGGCCGTTGGCTAAAGACTCAGGCCAATTCCGTGGGTCCGCACCATTGGGTCAAGGCCTTGGGGACATCAACTCGGGTCAAGTGTTCAAGTGTTCAAGTTGCACAAGGCCGCGGGTTGACGGCTCTGGTCAAGTCCGTAGCTTGGCACCTCAGGTCAAGGCATGGTCGATGACTCAGGCCAGTCCGTGTGACGACAACCGTCAACCGCCACTTACTCGGAGCATGGCCGTGGGCCAAAGACTCAGGCCGATTCCGTGGGTACGCACCACTAGGTCAAGGCCTTGGGGTCGTCAACTCTGGTCAAGTGTTCAAGTGTTCAATCCAATCGAGATCCAGGCCTTAGAGTCTGCTGAAAACACTGCTAATATCAACCTCTCAAGAAGTGTAGTCACTGTGGAGTCCATTCATGAGGTGGGATGACGTTCCACACGGTAAATAAAGTTGTTCACTGTTGAAGAGTGAGAAAAAGATCCATTAATGGGGGGTGGTGTGGATTCAGAACATGTTTGAGTTAGGGCAGAAGGCAAATACTCTTTACTGGGCGCGACGCGAGCCGCCGCGGCGCAGTGCGGCGCTTATTTCCCAGTTGTTTATTTTCTCTCCACCCTCGGCGCTGCGCGGCGCTCAGACCAGACATCAGCGCATTAACTTTTGCTATTGTGCTTGTCCCATTGTTATGTTAATGAGCGAGGTCAGTGGAGAAGTTTTGGTCCACGCACGAGGCGGGCAGCGGCGCGCCGTTGAGCCATAAAATGCCCCCATTATTACGTGGATGCGATGGTCAAAGACCGAGTTCCGTTTATAAAGCTATGTAGTAGGGAGTCCAGTTTTGGGCCGTAAATGTAACCACGCAAAATTAGTCAATTTCAATCCGTGCTAATGAGTATCGACATGACTCTAAAAAATATTAAAGGTATCCCGATACAAGAAAAATACACCCCCATTTTTAAAAACAATTCAGAACTTTGCGTTCATTTGGATGGGAAAAAAACGAATTCTCAACTCGCGCTTTCCATATCGACCAATTGCGCCAAACATTTTTATCAAAATTATAAATAACAAGGGCACAGACTAGTATTCTCGTACCCAGAAAGCTCAGACTTTTATTAAAACAGTGGTACAAAAAGAAAGGATTAAAATCCCTCCGCACCTTTCTGCAAAGCATTTCTAAAGGTCGGGGTACAGTGGCGAAACGATACGAGAGAATTTTGTACAACGGCGAAGCTCACTATGTAACGCTGCAACCAGACTAATCTACTACTACATGTTGTTTTATGCGGATGGCATTGGTGCCAGACTTACGTGTAGTCTGGCAGGCGGTAACAGTAATAACGCATGTGCGCACGTTCCGAGTTGATGCGTTGTGTGGAGCGGAATCGGCCGTTGCCAGACGTTGTCTCGCACGTGGTGGTAACGGTAAGAGGAAACGTTGCTAAGTTGTGTGGAGCAGGATCGGAACTTTAAAAAAATTCAGTTTGCTGTACATTATTCATAGTGAATTGAACAAACGCCAGGATGTGAGTGAGGATACAAGGAAGGGAGGATGGGGTGCCGTCATGATCACGCTTGATTCCACTCCTTGAACGCATTGCTGTCAAATAGTTCGTGGAAAATTGTCGTTCAATTTTTGGGGACACTGATGATAGGTGCATCACAACGGCTAGAAAATTGAGTAGATTCATCCCTCAGTCCTGAAGAACTCATAGGCTTATAGCTATTACTGAACATACTAAGAAATATTGTTATTCTCTCTAATCTCTATGCCACATTATTTCATGAATTTAATACTAATGCATGTTTAAAATGACAGACCAAATCGCCAAAATACGGTTCATACAATGTACATGTATTGACATCAGCGTCTTACTGTTAATATCATTATAAGAATTATTTGTTTATGAATTATAATCGTTATATCATATTTAAGTTTAATATTTGTCATACGTATAAACAATATAAAAGCTGTGCTACCCTTTGTAATTGACATAGTTCCTCTTATTCAACCTTTTGTGCAGATTTCTGTTTAGTATTTACTCCTGGTTTGTGATTGTAACCAATAGGCTAGGATTGTTAAACTTTTGAAATTACGATAATGAAAATGTACACTTGTAATATAATGACCGCCACTTATCCTGTTACGTTTGTTTTATGTAAAAGGTTGTTTGGATAAAGTACTTTGTATTTAAAGCATTTCGGAGCCGTTTAGGAATTCAATTCTGCAAAACTACTGATATTAATTATTGATCACTAAAATTTAATTCTTTTAAAAATGTACACTGTCCTCAGCAGCAGATTAACATAAGTATTTCCTCTTAAGACCAAACACTGGCTAGAAGCTTCAACGTTGATGTGTCAAATTTTAATGCTGGCATCAAGGGAGATCCCGTAGAAAGGTTTGCAATCCTAAAATAGAAAAGAAAAAAGGTAAGTCTTAACAAAGGATATATTATTACATTTTATAAAACCAAGAGAAAACAAGTCAGGTGTGTTTACAAACACAAATGCCCCGCAACCGTGACTGTTTCCATGACATAACACCACTCTAACATCAACTTATATATGTACCTTGGTCAAATGGAACGTTCATTGACAGCATTAGTGTCTTCTGTAGGTTTTATATGAATTAATCCCTAATCCCTATGATCTCAGAATAAATACAAGATTTCTATTGTTTTAGCCACTGTGACCTTGACCCTTGACCTTTCGACCCCCAATGCGATAGGCTCCTTAGGATTGCCAAGGACAATCCACAAACCAAATTTGAAGTTCATATGTAAAGTATATCTCAAGTTATCACGCTGACAAAATTTCTTTTGTTTTTGCCACTGTGACCTTGACCCTTGACCTTTTGGCCCCAAAGGCAAAAGGCTTCTTAGGATTGCCAAGGACAATCCACAAACCAAATTTGAAGTTCATATGTAAAGTATATCTCCAGTTATCACGCTGACAAAATTTCTTTTGTTTTTGCCACTGTGACCTTGACCCTTGACCTTTCGGCCCAAAATGCAAAAGGCTTCTTAGGATTACCAAGGACAATCCACAAACCAAATTTGAAGTTCATATATTAAGTATTTCTCAAGTTATCGCGCTGACAAAATTTCTATTGTTTCAGCCACTGTGACCTTGACCCTTGACCTTTCGGCCCAAAATGCAAAAGGCTTCTTAGGATTACCAAGGACAATCCACAAACCAAATTTGAAGTTCATATGTTAAGTATTTCTCAAGTTATCGCGCTGACAAGATTTGTCCGGACACACACACCCACCCACACACCCAGACTTGTTTCACATACCTAGTGTGGACTTTCCTTTCTTTTCGTGTAGTTAAGGAACACCAGTGGAAAAACTCATTTTTCTCAAACTGTGAAAACTCTTACAACCCAATTTTTTTTCAATGATTCCCTTTAGTGTTTCTCTTCATTCTGCTACAGATAAACCTAACCCAAAAATGCCTCTAAACCTGTTTTCCAGAAATGGGGAAACACTGTGTGGACGTGGGCAAGTCCACACTTCGTCGCTGCTACCTACATTATGTGGACGTCTTTTGTTCGGAAGTCCACACTGCGTATGTAAGACAAGCTCACACCCACCCACACACACACCCACACACCCACCCACGGAAGGACAAGGCGGAAACAGTATGCCCCTTCGGCTTCGCCGCGGGGCATAAAAATGAAGAATCTTATTCAACCCGGACACCTAATTAATCGGTATTAATTTTTCATGAACCTAGTCTACTTCATTTATTTCATTTAAACTCTCAATTGCCAAAAGTGAAGAGTTCACCTCGGCCTCGCTTTCTGTTTAATATGACCGACTCATGAATAAGGCCTTTGCTCATTCACCTGGAAATTTCTTGAATTAAAAAACAAAATATAAGGCCGAAAAAACCAAGCCATGCGCATGGATTGAGTCCAGAGAATTGGACATGCAAAATTCTAAATCTAAATGAATTCCAGATATTCTGTTATAACTCAAGTCATCTACACATGTACGTACTTACCAAACATCCATATCAAAACACAAGCATCAGCAAAGCATTATCTGCAACTCTAAGCATATAAAAAACAATTAAACTTTGATTAAACAATAATAAAAAAATACCCTCAAAAAAGGAACACTGCATGACAGGAAAACAACACAAAAACGTGCCCTAAGTTGTTCTCCTGACTCTAAATTGAGCCTGTATGAAAATCATGTTATAAGTCGGGCAGCCAGACTCAAAAGGTTTGTCCCCCAATTGGGGTACAGTCTCCCATTTGGGAGACAGCGCTAGTGCGCCCGTGTGTTGGCTGCACAATCTCGCTGAGTGTAGGCTATGGGAACGTGCTTTACAGCCGCACGTACGTACATGTACATACATTGTACATCTGATCCCGTGCACCAGGCCCAGTGATGGGCGGATGTCTGTCACGTTGCGAAACCGCCGGACATTGGTAGTTGTCCAATCATTTTAATTAGGTATCACACAGTCTCCATCTCGATCTGGTGGCAGGGGGGAAAAATAAAGCACTTTTCCATGAAAGATTTACCGCTGGAACGGTAATTTTCTGGCCGCGAATCTCCTCTTCCGGTCTTTCGACTCGGAGGTGTCCCAGAAAAATGCATTTTGTTATGAGCGACATGGAACATGATCTCCGTTGTTTACAGCGACAAATCGATAACCCCACATATTCAATGGACACTTCGCTTCCCAGAGTTGGAACTATTACACTTGTATCGTGTCAATTTCGTCGATGGGGAAAAGTATACAGGCCGGACTGAAATTTCTGGACAAAATTAGACACACCCACAAGAAAATATGCTGGTATACTGCGGTTTGTATACAAATATTACAAATAAATTGGAGACCAGTGTTGGAACTAACACCTGCGTCTTATTAGTTTTGGTGATGGCAACAAAACAAGGGCGGGACTAAAAGACGCAATCACAGTGGCAATATATTGGCTGGTATTCTGCACTCCGTAAAATCACACATAATAAAATGGAGACTGGTGTTGGAATTTTTTTTAATGAATCGACCATCATATCAGTTTCGTTGGCGGGAACAGGGTAGGGGTGGGACTAAAAGATGCAATCATAGGATTAGACACACCCACAAAGAAATTTGCTGGTATGCTGCACTTCGTAATGATCACATATTTATAACAAGGAGACCAGTGTTGGAACTAACGCCTACGTCTTATCATGGAGCCATGGTCTTATTCATAGTTTCGGTGATGGCAAGAAACCCATGCAGGGGCGGGACTAAAAGACGCAATCACAGTACCGAGATATTGGCTGGTATTCTGCACTCCGTAAAATCACACACAATAAAATGGAGACCAGTGTTGGAATTTTTTTAATGAATGGACCATCAAATCAGTTTCGTTGATGGGAATAGGGTAGGGGCGGGACTAAAACACGCAATCCCCAATAGGATCATAGACACACCCATAAAGAAATTTACTGGTATACTGCACTTCGTAACGGTCACATATTTATAAATTGGAGACCAGTGTTGGAACATACGCCTACGTATTAGTTTCGGTGATGGCAAAAAAACACATGCAGTGGCGGGATTAAAGGACGCAATCACAGTACCGAGATATTGGCTGGTATTCTGCACTGCGTGACATCACACATATACATTGAAATGATTCCATTCATGTTGGTGATTGTATGGTTACACCTGCACCCATTACTCGTAACTTAGGCTCATGGTTTGATGTACATATGTCAATGAACACTCACGTTCAAAAGGTTTGTGGAAGTGCATTTTATTATTTACATAACATCAGACGTATACGAAAATACCTGTCCACTAAGTGTACTGAAACCTTGATTCATGCTTTCATTTCCAGTCGTTTAGATTACTGTAACAGCCTTTTATATGGCTTACCTGACTGTCAGATTAATCATCTTCAACGAGTACAGAATGCCTGCCCTCGACTTGTTTTTAAGTCTTATAAGTATTGTCATGTTACTCCATTAATGGTTGATCTTCATTGGCTTCCAGTGAGGTTTAGGATTAATTTTAAAATTCTGTTGTTGACTTATAAATGTTTTTATGGTCTAGCTCCGGTTTACCTTAGCCAACTTATCATTAAGAATCCCTCATCCCGTTACAATCTTCGTAGTTCTCACGATGACACTCTCCTGGGCTACCCTTTTCGCCGTACCAAAGTTACCCTGGGGGATCGTGCTTTTGTTAATGCTGCCCCTACACTCTGGAATGCCCTCCCGATTCACATTAGGAGAGCTAACAGTGTTGATAACTTCAAGTCTCTGTTAAAAACTCATCTTTTTAAGTTGGCCTTTTACTGATTTTATTGGAACTTCTTTGTATTTTAACATGTGAAATGGTGGGTCGTTTTAAGCTCCTTGCGAGTAATTTTTTGCTGTTACTTTTTTATTTTTAATGTGTGTAATAGCGCGTCATGGTACATTTTTAGAGTGTATTTTCTTGTATTTTAATTAATATTTTACTGTACAGCGCATTTGAACAAAATCATATTGGAATTTGCACTTTATAAATGAATAAATTATTAAAATTATTAATGGAGACCAGTGTTGGGACGAACAGGTGAATCATTTTTTTCCCCGAAAGTGGGCTGCAGGGGAAAAATATAATTGTCTGGAAAAGACCTTGGAACTTATCATTATGAACGCGAATACAAAGTAAATGGATTGATGTTTTTGTCATCTTGGCATCAGGTAGTGTTTATTTCTTCAGATCAACAATTGAAAAAAGTTTCAAGACATGTTAACTGGTGGCAAACAGTGTTCCATGTTACGTTTATTTTGGAAGCGAAAACGTTGCCAAAAATACCCACGATTATTTTTGTGATCAAAAATTGTTCCAACATATTAAAAACCAAGCACGAGTTCGTTACCGTCGGCGCGCTGCGGCTGGCCGCATGACCTGAGTGCAATCAGCCGTGAAAGCAATACGCAAATCTTCACCTATTATTATGCAGGAAGCTTAATCTCGTCGGCGGCGCCGAGGGTCGGCGGGACGCAGCGCCCCGACCCTCAGCGCTGTGCGGCGCTGTACGGCGGCTCGCGTCGCGCCGAGTAAATTTTATTTGCCTTCTGCCCTTAACAGAAGACCGGAACGAACAAAATTCATCTGGAACACAATTTAAGTCAGTTAATGGTTGCAATGCATATGAACAGGATGCATTAAGAATATCGTCATTCGAAAAACGATGGGCTAATATGTAAAGGTTAGGATCTTCAAAAATGTCAAAGTGGCCCATCTTTAGGGGTAGTTCATTTGCTTTTTAGTGATATCTTATTGACATCTCTTCGGTCACGGATGGCAGAGCATCATTGATTTCAAAATGATGGACAACATTTGCTGCATGAGTGGTGGACTCTCAGCTGTCCAAAGAAAGTGCCGTTGATGTGCAATGTGCATTGAAAAGAGGTACATTGGAGATGTTGTTGCTTTAACGTGGGTTCATCTCACCACTGACATGTGAACTTACATGTAAACTTCAATTGAAAAGTTTCAATTTGAGAATGAGTTTAATGTAGACTTTAGAATTCATATTTTAATAGGAGATCAAGCAATGTATATTTTGCAGGGGGAGGGGGGGGGGGGGGGAGGGGGTTAAAATACCACCCGAGATATCATATTTCTTCATATACAGGTCTCTTTTTGTTTCTTAAATAAAACTCACCACAAGAATCCAAAGAGCATTAACGGTAGTGGTCACAAGGCCGCGGGTTGACGGCTCTGGTCAAGTCCGTAGCTCGGCACCTCGGGTCAAGGCATGGTCGATGACTCGGGCCAGTCCGTAGGATGACACCCCGGCGCAAGGCCGTGGGCCGACGACTCGAGCAAGTCCGTGGGACGACACCCTTGCGAAAGGCCGTGAGGCGATGAACGACTCGGGCCCGTTCCGAGGGCCGGCACCTCGGGGGTTTGCACAAGTTGCACAAGGCCGCGGGTTGACGGCTCTGGTCAAGTCCGTAGCTTGGCACATCGGGTCAAGGCATGGTCGATGACTCGGGCCAGTCCGTAGGACGACACTCCGGCACAAGGCCGTGGGCCGCCACCTCCACGGAGCATGGCCGTTGGCTAAAGACTCAGGACAATTCCGTTGGTCCGCACCATTGGGTCAAGGCCTTAGGGTCATCAACTCGGGTCAAGTGTTCAAGTGTTCAAGTTTCACAAGGCCGCGGGTTGATGGCTCTGGTCAAGTCCGTAGCTTGGCACCTCGGGTCAAGGCATGGTCGATGACTCGGGCCAGTCCATAGGACGACACCCCGGCACAAGGCCGTGGGCTGCCACCTCCACAGAGCATGGCCGTTGGCTAAAGACTCAGGCCAATTCCGTTGGTCCGCACCATTGGGTCAAGGCCTTAGGGTCATCAACTCGGGTCAAGTGTTCAGGTGTTCAAGTTGCACAAGGCCGCGGGTTGTTGGCTCTGGTCAAGTCCGTAGCTTGGCACCTCGGGTCAAGGCATGGTCGATGACTCGGGCCAGTCCGTAGGACGACACCCCGGCACAAGGCCGTGGGCTGCCACCTCCACAGAGCATGGCCGTTGGCTAAAGACTCAGGCCAATTCCGTTGGTCCGCACCATTGGGTCAAGGCCTTGGGGTCATCAACTCGGGTTAAGTGTTCAAGTTGCACAAGGCCGCGGGTTGACGGCTCTGGTCAAGTCCGTAGCTTGGCACCTCGGGTCAAGGCATGGTCGATGACTCGGGCCAGTCCGTGTGACGACAACCGTCAACCGCCACTTACACGGAGCATGGCCGTGGGCCAAAGACTCAGGCCAATTCCGTGGGTCCGCACCACTGGGTCAAGGCCTTGGGGTCGTCAACTCCGGTCAAGTGTTCAAGTGTTCAAGCGCTCAATCCAATGGAGATCCAGGTTTACAGTCTGCTGAAAACACTGCTAATATCAACTTCTCAAGAAGCGTAGTCACGGTGGAGTCCATTCATTAGGTGGGATGACGTTCCACACGGTAAATAAAGTTGTTCACTGTTGAAGAGTGAGAAAAAGATCCATTAATGGGGGGCGGTGTGGATTCAGAATATGTTTGAGTTAAAAGAAGAACGAAACAAACAAAATTCATCTGGAACACAATTTAAGTAAGTTAATGGTTGCAATGCATATGAACAGGATGCATCTAGAAAATGGTAATTCGAAAAACGATGGGCTAATATGTAAAGGTTAGGATCTTCAAAAATGTCAAAGTGGCCCATCTTTAGGGGTAGTTCATTTGCTTTTTAGTGATATCTTATTGACATCTCTTCGGTCACGGATGGCAGAGCATCATTGATTTCAAAATGATGGACAACATTTGCTGCATGAGTGGTGGACTCTCAGCTGTCCAAAGAAAGTGCCGTTGATGTGCAATGTGCATTGAAAAGAGGTACATTAGAGATGTTGTTGCTCTAACGTGGGTTCATCTCACCACTGACATGTGAACTTAGGGGCCATTCAAAATTATCAATGTTTTAAAATTTCTCCTTTTTTTTCCAAATTATTTTGACCCACCCACCCCCCCCCCCTTATTTTGATTAATAAAAAACTGAACATGTACATGTGCATGCACTTGCATGTATACATATACTTGAACATGAACATGTATACCCATGTACATGTGTGTCTAGTTCAGTGACGGCGTGAAGTTGTCGGTCTTCCTCTTTTGCACTGGTGACCTTCAGTTTTCTTGTGTTTTGCCAGCTGATATGCTGTTTGGAAAGATAGGTTGCAGTCTTGGAAGCCACAAAGATGACTGTGGTTTTGTCTGGTTGAGGTGGATGACATGTGACATACGAGGTTGTGCCTGTCACGTGAGAAAAACATTTGCTCGTACCCCCCCCCCCCCCCCCCCCCCCCCCTGAGCGAAAGAAAAACATCAGGTTTGGGCAGACATCACATCACAGGCTGCGGTCCTCGTAGTCTTAGAGTCCAGTGGTTGAATAGTCCAGTTTTTATAGCGATTGGTAATCGACGCCCGTGGCGTGTTATACAGCCGATCTAGTACACCTGGTACCCTGCTGCCTCTACATGACCTAACCGCTACAAACGCCCGGCATCCAAGTCTACTGAAAAAACACCTCCCTCTCATGCCACAGTGGGTCTATATCATAGAGCGGTTGTGCTTTGAAGCACGGAGATGCTTTGAAGCCGTCCTGGGCGCAGACATTTTGAAGTCATGTCCGTGTTTGCAGAACATTTTGAAGTTAGATGGATTGAATTTTAAAAGTGTACTCTACATGCAACGCGCAAGTAGAACATACGCAAACAACTCAAGGGCGTCATGACGGTTAAAAAACGCGACGGCAAAAAGCATCTGCAGCGAATAGTCAATACGCGCACGCGTTGCACTGTTTGCGTAGGGCACAATGACACGCTCATTTGCTGATCGTGCGTTTCGGTTTTGGGTGTATTGGCTTTGATAACGCACCGGTATGGAATACAAACGCAGATATGCAAATAGCCGTACAAAAGCCCTGCACAATTTCTAGGTCTCCATAGCCTAGGTTTGTGCACAAACATGGATGCGCCCAGCAGGCAATACTTTGTACACGAAGTTAGCGCTCTAGTAATTTAACTTCAGAACTCTAACGTCTTGGTCATTGTACCTGCCTGGTTTTTTTTTAAAATACATCCTGTAGAGGGTTAAATAGTGAGGCTGAAAAACATAAATACCGTCACATGCACAAATGTCGCTGCATGCAGTCAATTCATCTGAACATTTTCTTATGTTTTCATTGATCAATTGTCAGAATCTATTTATTACGCACACCATTTCATACTGACATTTCAAAGACATGCACAATCAGTTGTTACTGAAAATCAAAGTCCTGCCCTATGCACACAAACTTAAAACTGCAAATATTGAAGAAGTCTTCTTTACCAGCTGTTCAGATGGGGAAAAAAATATCAGAATGTCACTTTTGAGTGTCAATTACTTAGTCAGCTGTTTTGGGTGAGTGTAATCTTAATATAGGAATGGGGTCCGAAACTACACATACGCTATCAGAGCAATGGTCACTCACCACGACGGTGTTGTTGAATGTTGGCTTGCAGACTGCTGAGCTCCAGCACAAAACTCCCAAATTGTCACAAGATGAACTCACAAAAGTCATAACTGCACCACCAAGTCTTTGCAGCTCAGACAAGACCAAGTGAAATCAAGACAAGACGAAGCGTCAATCTCACGTCGAGCACTGGTTATTCCCGCCCGTGAAAAGGCGCGGTGGACGGTTGACGTTTTCAAAAGTGCAGATTGCGGCACGCGTTCCTGGAGTCAATCCATTCGGGAGATGATTTGTAGGCTTGTTGTAGTTTTATAATACTTTCCACTCGCCAAGATGGTGCAGAAGATCGCTAACAATGCAATACTTCAGTAAATAAGATTGAAATCCTCGCCGAAGATCCTCCAGGCAGAAGTCGAAAATCCTTCCTAATTCCCGCTACACAAAAAATTACAAATAATGTGTCAACTGTACTTCAATTGCTTGTCAAAAGAGGGCGCGCTACACAAATTGTGGTCATCATAGGCCAAGTTCGGGCAAGGACCAGTAGTCGACTAGTGGTTGATTTGTGACGTACCTTACGCCTGCGCACTGATAGCAACGTGTGAACGTCTCTGGGTGCATACCTGCAAATAAACTCCCATAGACACTAGTGCTAAATGCCCGTACTTCAAAATTCTTTTAAAAATACTCAAAACTCTCACAGGTATTCAAGCTGCACAGAAAAATGATGATCAATGTGTCATCTTTCATTTTCTTTTCAATTTATGGTGGGTTGACCATTGACTTTTCGAGATATTTTCACGCAAAGAAGACGACCCCTATTTTCCCCAAAGCGGAAAAGTAGCCATCTTGAAAAACGATCCCTCCACAACATGGCAAAATAGCGCCACTTTCGAGCCCAATAGCATCCAAAATGCTCAGAATTGGAAGCCCCAAGTCCGGGCTAGAGGTTCACTACCATATCTCTTCAATTCCCCAATTTTACGGCGCTCAGAACTCTCTAATATAGAATATTTTGAGGGTATAACTTTTATTCATGAGCTTGGCGGATCGATTTACAGGTGTGTACCCTATAATAGCAGGCAACTTTTAAATTTTAACACAAAATCACATTCAGGACAAGCAGAATATCTCCAAAGTCAATATTTTGAAAAAAAAAATGAAAGAAAAATATTATCCGAGGTAGATATTAAGCCCGAAAATAGTGATTGTTTTGCCCCTGCTAAGCTGTAGAGCGCCCCCAGCGACAATAAATTTAGTTCCAGCTACTTTTAAGCTCAAAATGCCCCCCCCCCCCTTTTCAAGTATCAATTGTTGTAATCGGGTGATAGCCTACTGCTCCCTAATGATTTGGAAGCATCCGTTACGGCAAAAACCCTTGTTGATACCTTTAAAACACTTTTTCCCCCTCCCCGTAGGTTCCGCCCACTGAAAAGACCACTGCCGCGGCACAGCGCATGCGCGAAACGGCCATCTTTGTGATTCTTTATAGGGTGCATACCTGCAAATAAACTCCCATAGACACTAGTGCTAAATGCCCGTACTTCAAAATTCTTTTAAAAATACTCAAAACTCTCACAGGTATTCAAGCTGCACAGAAAAATGATGATCAATGTGTCATCTTTCATTTTCTTTTCAATTTATGGTGGGTTGACCATTGACTTTTCGAGATATTTTCACGCAAAGAAGACGACCCCTATTTTCCCCAAAGCGGAAAAGTAGCCATCTTGAAAAACGATCCCTCCACAACATGGCAAAATAGCGCCACTTTCGAGCCCAATAGCATCCAAAATGCTCAGAATTGGAAGCCCCAAGTCCGGGCTAGAGGTTCACTACCATATCTCTTCAATTCCCCAATTTTACGGCGCTCAGAACTCTCTAATATAGAATATTTTGAGGGTATAACTTTTATTCATGAGCTTGGCGGATCGATTTACAGGTGTGTACCCCTCTAGTCAAACGCTAGTCTGGTTCCCCGACCTGACAATTTCCCCCGACGTCTACACGTCTAAATTGTAGGTCAGGCAGCCTCCGTGGCTAAAAATAAACATGACGACATTGACGGCCCTTTTTCAAAGCTCGACTTCGTTTCCGATTCGCTTTATCACATAAAGCTTTTAATGTTCCGATAATTTAAAAAAAAAAAATCACTTGCTTCATATATCATACAGTTATGATATACAGTTTAATACTTCTGTAAAAAAAACATTGACTAATTTTAACCTGGAATCTTCAAAGTTGGACACCCAAACAGCACTGTTAGCAGGCGGAGCCGAATTGAGACCACGCCGCGTTTTGGAAAATGCCGGTAACGGTCGTCAAATTCAAACTAGTGCATGACGCAGCAAAAAGTTCGCCCCCCGTATACGATCCGAGTGCAAAATCGTCGTTGAATTTCAAGTTTTCTAAGTAAAAGCATTGGATATTAATTATCAACTAGTTTTTTAAAGTTTTTAATAAGCAATTAGCAGTTAATAAAACCTATATTATACTCGGAAATACTCGGACACTATCCGATTGTCGACGAAATGAATTCGGCAAACTTCGGATAGTTTCGGAAAAAGGAGGAATTCCTCCCGTTTTAGTCACGTGATGTGAATTGTAATACATTGTATTACCGGAGGCTACCTGACCTGGGGCCAAGTTCGGGCAAGGACCATTAGTCGACTAGTGGTTGATTTGTGACGTACCTTACGCCTGCGCACTGATAGCAAAGTGCGAACGTCTCTAGTCGAACGCTGGTCAAAATGTCATTGCAAAACGTCTGGATCCTGGCTCCCTGCTGTACATTATGAACGCGCGCGGCTATGGTTACCAGCGAAGCAACCAACCCCAGTAGGATGGTTCCAAATAGTCGACTAGCGTAGTCAACCACCGTCGACTAGACAGAGTTCGGGCAAACGTTGGTTAACCATTGGTCAACTATAGTCCTTGCGCGAACTTGGCCATATTAAGTCGGACGCCTCATAGGGTTGCAGACCAGTAAAATAAACTTTATAAACCCCAATGGTAAATGCTCCCAATTCAGAAATTCAGGGAAAATACTCGCAACTGTCCAAGGGGTTCGACACACACATCAAATTAATGCTTATTTCATCATCTTTCTTCTTTTTTTTCCAATTTTTTTGGGGGATTTATTGATGACTTTTGGGAGAAAATTTCATCTGAAGATGATCACGTTCCCCTACAAGCAGGAAACTGCGTAATAGTCGTAGCCTTGTTGCCATTTTGTGATTCAACAATTTAACGACGTTGAAGTACATGTACGGGCGCCGCACGTACATGTTCATCGTACAAGACCAGATTCTGCAGGTTTTTCTGTGATACATTTCGTTCACATAATGATACAGATCAGAAATGGGGAAAGAAACAACTTTAGCATTTCACAAAACCCTACTGTGTATATATCTCGATATTTAAATGAACATTGCAAGCTATCTGCAAGTAGACATTAATTTAGTACATAAAGTCTGGGAATGGAAGAATTACTTCTCTCTTAAAAAAACTTATTTATTCATATATTCATGCTTCCTTTAAAAAAAAAAATTTTACAAATGTAAATTTATAAATTTTATGTACTATTATGCGTATTAAATTGATCCCTGCTTTTCATTTCAATCATTGTTTTAATCTAAAAATAGTTAATACGTCTTTTAAAATATCTCCTTAACTAAAAAGGACTGATGATGCGACCGGAAGAACTAATTACTCAACACTCCGTATTCACTTTCATGCATTTATGGGGATGCGTCTGAACGATCTCAAGATGTAACTATAGATCATTTGGAAAATTGGAAATCTATTTTCTTTATGATGTTCATTTATGAAAACAGACCTTTTTTTTTATCTGAAAGTATACTGAGTACGGATCACGGGTGCGTAAGCAGCGCTACTTGCGACCAAGCTTGCAGCTACTTGCACTGGAGATATGAAGACACCATCAAACGAACGTCGTTCAACGTCTAATCACAAAATGGCAACGAGGCTACGAATATTGCGCGTCATGAAGCCCATCGCCATTTTGAAAATGGACGTCTACGCTCCATCGCAAAATAGGGCCATTCAGGGCCTAATCATCATCTACATTTCACTGAAGTACCAGCTCGTAGTCCTCTGCACGGCTTCCAACCTTATTGTTTACAAATCATCAAGTTCACGGCCTTCAAAATGCTCAAATACTAAAGAATTTGAGGGCATGCAAATCCTGATCTGGCCGGCGTAGACAATTTCGGACCGATTTACTGTGGTTTGCACCCATGTATTAAAATTCCCATAGACACTAGTGCTAAATGCCCATACTTCCAAATTCTTTTAAAAATACTCAGAACTCACACAGTAAATAATAATCAGCATGTCATCTTTCATTTTTATTTTCATTTTTTTGTGGGTTGACCACTGACTTATTGAGATATTCTCACCCAAAATAGACGACCAATATAAAGTGGAAAAGTAGCCATCTTGAAAAACGATCCCTCCACAACATGGCAAAGGAGCGCCACTTTCGGGCCCAATTGCATCCAAGAAAAAAAAAATTGAAGATGCTCAGAACTGGAAGCGCTCCCGGGTCCGGGCCAGAGGTTCATTGCCATATCTCTTCAATTTCCCAGTTTTATGGCTCTGAGAACTCTTTAATACAGAATATTTTGAGGGAATAACTTTTATTCACGGAGCTCGGTGGATGCATTTAGGCCTATATTTACCGGTGTGCACCCATAGCCATAATAAGATAAAACTGCCTAATACATGTACCGAAGTCAACTTTCATGGGAGAAAAACAACATTGTAGCGTTGTGGGGCAGACAACTCAAGACATATATTAGTGTATCATTACATCTGGTGATTGGTCGTCATAACGTACTCCAAATGCTCAAAATTGAAGAAGAATCGTCAAATAAAAATAATAAATTAACAGGCTCGTTGGGGGGATAATAACTCCAGGAATATTGGTTAAAATTATTTATTTAGTGATTGGTTTGCAAATGTTTTTGAAATTGGAGCGAAAATGACCAACCATTAAAAAAACGCGAATAGATATAAGGCGAACTGGAGTCAATTTTATTACACGTCGAAAGCGGCAACGCCCGGTGTCTACAAGATAACTCCAGTATCTGTTGCATCGAATTGAAATTTCACAAGTTAATTCAAAGTAACATGATTATGTGGAATATCGAAATAAACTTCACAAAAACAATGACATGCAGTTAAAAAAACTCCCTTTTTAATAATACTCGTGTCAACCAGTTCAATTTTTATGTCAAAAGAGGGCGCTACACAAATTGTGGTCACTGCCGTAAACAAAATGCAAGCCACACGCTAGCCAATTGGAGTTGACTTTACTAGATCGTGACGTCATTTCATTCCAAAATCAGGACTAAATAGTTTGATTGGTCAATTTGAATGCAGTGCTTTTGAATAACAAACAGCCAGCTCCACATCGCGTATTAATACAGAACGCATGACATGTGTGGGTGTGTTCCTGCATGGCATTACGCCTGAGGACAGACAACAAAAGGAGCACAAAGGGGCCATTGATCCTCGAAGGAAGGTGCCTATTGTCCTCGAACGCAGGTTTGTGTGCTTAGTCTATGGGAGAGTGTTATATTACAGGGACAAAGGAAAACACAAAGCCAATCCTCGGAAGCATAGCAAAAAACGACTGTGTGTGTGTGTTTTTAAATCCATTGTCTATTGCGTGCAACGGGCGAATGACCGAAGACCCGATATAGAAAGCGCCCGCTAATTGGTCAAAATATATAGGAGGTCAAGAGGCGGAGTCTTGCCTAATTAATCAGCAACTACTAATCGGCGACTACAATAAGGGGGAGGGCACTGCACAAGCCGGTGAATGATGCGTTTAGCCTACGGAGACGCTTCACGTAGACGCTCAGTTTCGAGTTCACTAACCAGTAGAAGCGTACATTACTCTTTTCTTTTCTTTTTAATGTATTAAGGAAAATTATGTGTTCCAAGAGGCCCGAGTCCCTACAAGTTTCAAGGAATTTCCATTTTTAGGGCCAATTGAAAAAATTGCAAACACCATGATATAGTTTTGAAGAGTTCAAGTGGGCAAAACTAACGATTGTTGATAAATACTAAAGGTTAACATTTTGGAGTAATCCCCCCCCCCAAAAAAAGAAAAAATTGAGGTAATTTCCATTGTAGCTTTGGTCAATGCTGTCGTCGTTATTCGTCCCGTACGCGGTAATCAGTCGGCGGCATATCCACGCGCGCTATGCAGGGTGCACTGAAACGACCCCCACTGAAAACAGTGTAAAATTAACAAAGCTCAGGGCTAAATGACATGCAAGCCGACATCACTGGGGTTTCTCAAACAAACAATTAATTCTTGTCTTGTCCATCATCTTTTTAGTTCTTTTCAATTTGGGTAGACTTACAGATTACATTTTAAATATAGGTTTTCCCGGACAATTTCGGAAATTGTGCGTTTGAATTTGGAAAACATAAATTCAAAATAATGAATGAATGTGCATAACGTTTCATTTAAGGGATTACAAATACTTGATTAGGCTTTCGGTTTGACGTATGCGTTGCCGATTATCATGGATGTGCAATCCAATTCGCAGAACATCGATGTCTATTGTGACACAGGCTGAATTGAACATTCTTTTTCATTTGTTACAATTTCAATTCGCATTTTCTGCATTCAATTTAAATAAATTACACAGTCCTATACAAATCATGAAACAACTTTGAATCATTAATTAATGATTCATTAATTAATCAATGAAGACCAATAGTGAGCATTAATGTTTTTGTTCTTATATACACAAAGGCCTATGTGAAATGTAGGCAAATGAAATGTGAAAATGATATATAATATGACCAATATGAAATCACTCCAAATAATCTTGTAGCAATATTATTGAGACGGTAAAGGGACACATCACGTGTCGTGTTACATGGGATCTGCATGAGGACTTTTTGACTATTCAATCATTCAATCAACCATTCCTCAACTGTTACTTTAACACATAAATTAATTCCAATGCTAGACCAGGCATACGTTAAATAACACGACGAGGAAAATCGGCTGCACACTTAGCGAAAAAGATTGATGATAAATTAAAAGGAAAACAGGATTGCGGATGGGCCTTCGATTTCGCGCTAAAATGAAATGTCAATACACTAAATGCAGTGCACATTCGGGAAATCGTACGCTGATTTTTTACAAATGAATGCACCGTCACGGAAAAAGAATTATTTGTTAAATAGAAACAGAGATTTGGAACATTCATTCTATTTCGCACGAAAACGAATGCTTCTTTTACAAATTCGTGTACACATTTTCCGAAATTGTCCGGGAAAACCTATATTCACACCAAAACAAAATCACTTCCCGAAAAGTTCTTGCATGTATCCATTTTGCAAGTGGCATTCTTCCAATTTCACAGGCAAATAGGACCCATTTTTCAACCGTAATTTTATCAAGCCTGCCCTCTGATGGAAGCCCAAAACCAGGGAGTTGATCCTTGGCTATATTTACACAATTCCACCGTTTTAAAGCCAAACGGTCTCATTTTAAAAAGAAATGTGGGGGGGGGGGCACTTTTTATGCTAATCAGCTGGCGTAGAAATTCTCGCTTGAGTAAGTTCACGGTACCCTGCCGTGCATGTAAAAACTACAGCGCGAACAGCGACCTCATGCGACCACTATTGTTATGCAACTCAGTTGGGGACGATCGAGCAAGATTCAAGCAATTTCATGTTCAACTTCAGCCACAATTGATAGAAAATGCTAGGGTTTGACCTTGACCTACCTTGACCTATGGCGTTCATTCCAATTGGAGTGGTGCCGGCCATTTACTTCATGATGTCCCACGACCATTCTCTTGTGGTTTGTGTCATCTTAGCAGAGGCCCATGCATTTGATGTCGGCTTTCAAACAGTCTCTTTGGTAGTCTTCCAGCGTATAGGTGTGCTGCCCCGCATGTGTGTCTCTACAGGGTGACCCAAAAATCAAACCCTGAAGCATTTGCTTTCTTTCTCAAAATAGCGATCTGTGAATTGTTATATTTTGGGTATCAGATAAATTGCAGCGGCGGCGAAACGGGTTTCAAACGGGGGGGGGGGGGCATCACCAAAATTGGGCACTTGCTCAATATCTTGCGTCGGAGCGTGTCCAGCAATATTTGGCGCATCCATGCTAAAATGTCGACACGTGTTTAAACCGGACACTTGGCCTCCGTAAAATCGAATCGTGGGGGACGTGGGGGACATGGGGGGGGGGTACCATCTTTCAAAATAGAAGGCACTCTTCAAGACCGGCCATTGTGTACCCATTTTCAGGGCGCATTGTAAGGGTTTTGGGGCTTTCATATTCCTCGTTCAACCATAACTCTCAATACCATTTCGGGAAATCAGAAAACAAATTATTCGACATTTTAGGGCAAGTTTTGTTTTCATCTCGAGAAAGCACATTTGATGCTAGAGGGGCCACATTTATGTCTTAAACGGTCACTTGTCTTGGGTATCTGTGGCAAGTGCCCGTCCCTCTCCCCAGTTCCGCCGCCCCTGGCATTTTGCTTATACTGAACAGAAATAATGAAGACTGTACATGGTCTCTGAGAAAATGCCAGTTATGTAAAAGAAGTGACTTTTGATCATTTGCAACGGTGCTTCAAACAGTGATACATGTTACTATAATCGTGTGCAATTTTTAAGATAAGATCGATACCAATATTCATGTGGAAAATATAAGGTATTTCCATCAAATTTATCGGTACTCTTGCCCTCATGCACCCCCAAAAGGCCCTTGGAGGTGTACAGAATTTTCTTAATTTACGGGGGAAAAAATAATTCAAAATCAAATTCAATTATAGAATTGATGAGCCTAAACATGGTTCTTTCTTGTGTGAGCTTTGTTGGATCCGGTTGAGTGGTTCGTCAAACAAAGGCCGTTGTAACCAGTCCATTTCGCTTCCTTCTAAGTTGGACAATATTTTGAGAGCATACACAATGTGTTTCTGTTTTCTTAGGCCCGCCCCTGCCTGAATGTCCTGAATCACTCTGAACTCCTTAGTATAGTGGCTAGCCTTTCGCCAAGTCCATCGTGGTTTAATTTACCGGCACTTTCCTTTTCAAGAGATTGGTTTAGAGTGGAAAGCTACCGAATTGAAGACTTTGGGCATTAATTTCTCTTTGAACTCAAAATCTTTGTTTGATTTGAACTATAAAATAAAACTTAAAAGTATTGAGCAGACCCTCAATAGTTGGCGATCAAGATATCTGTCCTTAATTGGGAAAAGGTGTGTAATAAAACCCTCCTTTATATCACCCCGACGCAAAATTCCATCATATAAAACCCTCCTGTTGCCTCAGTTATACTTTATCTTTTTTCTGTTTTGTGTATAAAAATCCCTGCTTCCCTTTTTTTTTTTTTAAGAATTGGACAAATTATTTTTTTTTATTCATCTGGAACCATGGAAATGACAGAGTGAAAAGGAAAATCATGCACACGGACTACTTTTTCGGGGGGGGGGGGGTCTTCCTATGATAGATCCATATATACTTGGTCAAGCTCAGAAAATGGCTAGTGTGTGGAAAACAACTGAAGTTGCTTCTTTGTCTGCTTTTCACCACAAAAAAAAGATATAATGTGGAAATCTAATCCTCCAGAGAATCTCCTGGGTCAGCTAAACAATACACAGGTAGCTGACTCTATTATAAGACTTTGAACTTCTTTAAGGAAAAGGCTATTATTGAATTGGACCATGAATTAAGTGATTTTTCCTTTTCAGAAATTCTGTGGTTCAAAAGACGTATTTGTTCAAAACATAAGTCCTACTTATATTTTCAAGAGTGGTATGAGATAGGTATTATTTCTGTGAAGGATTTATTGAATGAACCAAAACCCAATATTTGATTATTTGAGGAACTAATAATTGAATATGATATTTCGTACAAGGACAGTAGAAAGTATAACTCCCTATTTAATTGTATCCCTCAGGAATGGTTTTGTGATACGCATTAAGAGGGAGATGGTATTACAATTATTGTAAAGAATAACCTTATCATGGCCAAGGAAATCCCTAGGTATACTTACAACATTATGATTGATTTAAATTCATGTCAGAAAAGCAAAAGACCAGTATACATGTATACATTTTTGGTTATGGGTGTTCGACAATACCTCGAAATCCGATATTTTGTCCTCATGCGAAAAGGGGGGGGGGGGAATCGATTTAATAGCACATTACCCTTGTCAAAAAGTGTTGTGAGTTACATACCCCCGTCCCCCGGGATTTTTGCCCCTGGTCTTGGGCCACTTTCCTTGAAACGGAGTTAAACACACAAAGAATGGGTCATTATGGTTCGGTTTATCATTTGAATAAAGGATTTTTGGAAGAACAGGAGGTATAATTTCGGACAAAAATGGCTTAAGTGGTTTTTCAAGTCCTGTTTTGCTCTACTATCTTTTGAACGAAACATCTTATATGGAAACCAACTAAAAAGCATTGGGAACGGTCCTCAGCAACAATATTAGACATCAAGTTTGAATACTGCCCCAACTTTTAAAAACATGCCCGATTCAAAGTTATATTATTTTGTGGGACAGACAACCTGTACACAATTTCTTCCGCCCAATTTACACAGGTAAAACAACAGTCCTGAAGTTTGCAAAAAATGGGGTGAGCAGACTATCCACCGCTGTTCCAGAGGCTAACATTTGCTTGGTCCCCTTCCCCCCTCCCCCCCCCCCCCGCCCGCCCGCCAGCGATTTTTTTTTCTCCCAAACGTCATCCGCATGCATGGTTGTTTAGCGCCTTTTACAATACTTTCACGATACGCACGCAGGTATATAATTATCTGTTTCCTTGGTTGGTTTATTGAACACGGAGCTAGTGTGGTTTTCGCGATTCAACTGCACAAAAACACAGTGATACGCCAGACGACGAAAAATCCAAAGAAACGTAAACGTGAACGTTATTTTCGTTCCGATTGAGACACTGATAAAACGTCGCAATCAAATTAGTTTTTTCGGAGGTGTTTTTTTCATCGTGTCTTGGAAAAAATTCACAGTCCTATCTGATGAAAAAAATTAATCGTCCTTTTTCTGTCGATTTATTGTTATATCTCCAATATCAAAAACTTATTTGTAATATGAAAAAGTGATTGAAAAGACGTCCTCCGGTGAGATGTTTTTACCCCAAAAGAGACTGGATACAATTCGGCCACAAGAGGGCGTGTTGTACGAGCAAAAGCACGGACATGCGCACAAACCTAATGTTGCCATGAAAACAGCGGTGGATTTGGTCAGTATCAAATCAGGGCATCAATGACTACAGTGCGCATGCGCAAAATACACCGCCCCTAAAGTGGTAACAAGCATTTTGATAGACATTTAAAACAGAACCAGGGCAATAGCGCCCTAAATGCTGCCACCGCTGCAATGCTATCACATATTTTCCAACTCTGGAGGTGTATACATTGCCAAAAATCGTTGTACCTGTTGTTTTCCTGGTTTGGTACCGATGGCTTAATGTAAGGAACAGGCTGATGGCCTAAAGGGCGTTGGCTACATAATTATCACAGTATGCCATTTATTTCGTGCAAGTTCCGTCGAAAAAAATGATTGCGCACAGGCTAGGCCCAAAGATCCTATAGCGCCGCATATGTGAATATACGAACCGATTATATGCTTCAATTAACTGAAAATCATCTTAAGAATGCAAACTGATTTCCAACAAAATTATGATGAAAACTTGCCAAGTTGTTGACTTTTTTTAACCACGATAAGCTATGCGGAGATTCACGTGAGGGCGTCCTGAACACCGCGACTCAGCACTCTAAAATGGCGGCGGCTCGGCTCCGTGACGAACATGAACACGGCTTTTGTGTTCAAAATTCCGTAACTTGAAAAAGTACATGAGTGATTTGGATGATTCTTAAACATACAAGACCAAATTAAATTTGGTCTTGAATGACAAGTTTTGGTTGAATTTAGCAGTATGATGTTACATTTGTTGGAGTTTAATTTCATTCCCCAGTATACATGTATACATTTTAGGTTGTGGGTGTTCGACAATACCTCGAAATCCGATATTTTGTGCTCATGCGAAAAAGGGGGGGGGGGGGTAGGGGGGGGTTTCGATTTAATAGCCCATTACCCTTGTCAAAAAGTGTTGGGGGTTACATACCCCCGTCCCCCGGGATTTTTGCCCCTGGTCTTGGGCCACTTTCCTTGAAACGGAGTTAAACACACGAAGAATGGGTCATTATGGTTCAGTTTATCATTTGAATCAAGGATTTTTGGAAGAACAGGAGATATAATTTCAGATAAAAATGGCTTAACTGGTTTTTCAAGTCCCGTTTTGCTCTTCAATCTTTTGAACGAAACATCTTATAATGAAACCAACTAAAAAGCATTCAGGAACGGTCCTCAGCAACAATATTAGACATGTAAGATTTGAGGCTTTGCATGGTGAAGATACTAAATAATGAAAGGTTTGCGGAAACACCATGTGCGAATAATTTCTCAACTAAGAGAATGGTTCTGAAAAGAACCAGAGGTATAAACTCGACGTTCCGGTCAGTATGCTCTCTCCTGAAGACGGTCAGAGCATACTGACCGGAACGTCGAGTTTATACCTCTGGTTCTTTTCAGAACCATCTCTTAGTTGAGAAATTATTCGCACATGGTGTTTCCGCAAACCTTTCATTATTTAATATTAGACATCAAGTTTGAATACTGCCCCAACTTTTAAAAACATGCCCGATTCGAAGTTATATTTTTTTTGTGGGACAGACAACCTGTACACAATTTCTGCCGCCCAATTTAAACAGGTAAAACAACAGTCCTGGAAATTTTGCAAAAAATGGGGTGAGCAGACTATCCACCGCTGTTCCAGAGGCTAACATTTGCTTGGTCCCCTTCCCCCCCCCCCCCCCCCGCCCGCCAGCGATTTTTTTTCTCCCAAACGTCATCCGCATGCATGGTTATTTAGCGCCTTTTACGATACTTTCACGATACGCACGCAGGTATATAATTATCTGTTTCCTTGGTTGGTTTATTGAACACGGAGCTAGTGTGGTTTTCGCGATTCAACTGCACAATAAAACACAGTGATACGCCAGACGATGAAAAATCCAAAGAAACGTAAACGTGAACGTTATTTTCGTTCCGATTGAGACACTGATAAAAACGTCGCAATTAAATTAGTTTTTTCGGAGGTGTTGTTTTCATCAAGTGTCTTGGCAAAATTTCACAGTCCTATCTGATGAAAAAAATTAATCGTCCTTTTTCTGTCGATTTATTGTTGTATCTCCAATATCAAAAACTTATTTGTAATATGAAAAAGTGATTGAAAAGACGTCTTCCGGTGAGATGTTTTTACCCCAAAAGAGACTGGATTCAATTCGGCCACAAGAGGGCGTGTTGTACGAGCAAAAGCACGGACATGCGCACAAACCTAATGTTGCCATGAAAACAGGTGGATTTGGTCAGTATCAAATCGGGGCATAAATGATTAAAGTGCGCATGCGCAAAATATACCGCCCCTAAAGTGGTAACAAGCATTTTGATAGACATTTAAAACAAAACCAGGGTGATAGCGCCCTAAAAGCTGCCACCGCTGCAATGCTATCACATTATTTTCCGACTCTGGAGGTGTATACATTGCCAAAATCGCTATATCTGTTGTTTTTCCTGTTTTGGTACCGGTGGCCAAGCGTTGGGACCATGCTGATGGACTAAATGGCGTTGCACACATAATGATCACAGTATGCCATTTTATTTCGTGCAAGTTCCGTCGAAAAAATGATTGCGCACAGGCTAGGCCCAAAGATTCTATAGCGCCGCATATGAGAATATACGAACCGAATATATGCTTCAATTAACTGAATATCATCTTAAGAATGCAACCTGATTTCCCACAACATTTTGATGAAAACTTGTTGACTGATTCATCTGGTGCCACTGTGATCTCTCCGATTGACAAGGCTAATGTGCTGAATGAACAGTTTAGTTCAGTTTTCACAAACGAAAACCTGGACAGTTTCCCTACATTACCAGACTTGGACATACCCGACATGCCAGAAATTCAAACACATCCATTTGGGGTAGAGAAATTACTGAAAGATCTGAAACCAAGCAAAGCACCAGGACCGGATGCCATACCTCCTAGAATCTTGAAAGAGTGCGCCTCTGCTTTTGCACCAGTTTATTCTAAGATCTTCCAAAAATCACTGGATACTGGATGTTTACCTAAAGCTTGGCTTGAAGCAAACGTCACGCCACTTTACAAGAAAGGTGATAGGAAAAATCCTGGTAATTACAGACCTGTGTCGTTGACGTCTATTCCATGTAAGATACTAGAACATATTTTATATCATCACATAATGATTCATCTTGACAAACATCAAGTACTGACAGATGCCCAACATGGTTTTCGCAGAGGTCGCTCTTGTGACACCCAGTTAGCTGCTGTGACCCACGACTTGGCTGAAATTCTTAACAATAAGAGTCAAGCTGACTTAATTGTAATGGACTTTAAGAAAGCATTTGACTCGGTGCCTCACCAGCGTCTTTTGAGGAAACTCCACAACATCGGCATCAGGAACAATGCTCTGAAATGGATTGACTCATTTCTCACTCAACGTCACCAGCAAGTTGTTTTGGAGGGCACTTCTTCAAACAAGTCGAAGGTCATTTCTGGGGTTCCACAGGGGACAGTACTGGGTCCTCTTCTGTTTTTAGTATACATTAACGATCTGCCACAGAACATCAAATCGCATGTGAGACTCTTTGCAGATGACTGTGTCATGTACCGGGAAATAAAAACTGCAGCAGACCCTTGCATTCTTCAACAGGACATCAACACACTTGAAAAATGGGGAAAAGATTGGCACATGTCATTCAATGCCTCCAAGTGTCACACCATGAAGATCACCCACAAGAAGAACTCAGTCAACTCCAGTTATCACATGGGTAATGCCAAACTACTAGAGGTTAAACACCATCCCTACCTGGGGGTTGAACTCAGTAATGATCTCAAGTGGTCCACTCACATTGATCAGATCATCTCTAAAGCCAATCGTATGCTCGGGCTACTCAAGAGAAACATCCACCACTGCAACAGTAATACCAAGTCCATTGCGTATCAGACACTAGTCAGACCAAGGCTAGAATATTGTTCTGCCATTTGGGATCCTCATCATGCGTCGGATAAAAAGAAATTAGAAAACATTCAACACAGAGCAGCTAGATTTGTTATGCAAGACTACAGCAGGGAGTCAAGCATCTCAGCAATGATGAATAAACTCAAATGGGACACTCTTCAAGATCGACGGACCAAAGTTCGATTAGTCACACTCTACAAAGAAACCCATGGGCTTACACCGAGTAATATGGAAGATTATCTGAACATCGTCAACGCATCAAGGGGGGTTTCTACTAGACAGACCGGACCTTTCTCATATAGAGTCATCACCACAAATAAGGACTGCTATCGTTACTCAATGTACCCAAAGACCATCCTAGAATGGAATCAACTTCACCCAAACATCCGCTCTTCACCTGACATTAAGACTTTCAAACTGGCACTGGACAACATCAACATTCAAGACCTGGCTTCCAAAACCCAATCAAGAATTTAGTTGCTGCACACCTGACCCTGACCAACGTACGTCGACAACCTTCTAGGTGTTTGTACGTTTATGGAACAGAAACAGAAACAGAAAGTTGTGACTTTTTTACCACGATAAGCTATGCGGAGATTCACGTGAGGGCGTCCTGAACACCGCGACTCAGCACTCTAAAATGGCGGCGGCTCGGCTCCGTTACAAACATGAACACGGCTTTTGTGTTCAAAATTCCGTAACTTGAAAAAGTACACGAGTGATTTGGATGATTCTTAAATATACAAGACCAAATTAAATTTGGTCTTGAAAGACAAGTTTTGGTTGAATTTAGTAGTATGATGTTACATTTGCTGGAGTTTAATTTCATTCCCCAGTATACATGTATACATTTTTGGTTGTGGGTGTTCGACAATACCTCGAAATCCGATATTTTGTCCTCATGCGAAAAAGGGGTGGGGGGGGGGGGGGGGGGGGGGGGGGGGGGGGGTTCGATTTAATAGCCCATTACCCTTGTCAAAAAGTGTTGGGGGGTACCCCCGTCCCCCGGGATTTTCGCCCCTGGTCTTGGGCCACTTCCCTTGAAACCGAGTGAAACACACAAAGGATGGGTCATTATGGTTCAGTTTATCATTTGAAAAAAAGGATTTTTGGAAGAACAGGAGATATAATTTCGGACAAAAATGGCTTAAGTGGTTTTTCAAGTCCTGTTTTGCTCTACTATCTTTTGAACGAAACATCTTATAATGAAACCAATTAAAAAGCATTGGGAACGGTCCTGAGCAACAATATTAGACATCAAGTTTGAATACTGCCCCAACTTTTAAAAACATGCCCGATTCAAAGTAATTATATTATTTTGTGGGACAGACAACCTGTACACAATTTCTTCCGCCCAATTTAAACATGTAAAACAACAGTCCTGAAGTTCGCAAAAAATGGGGTGAGCAGACTATCCACCGCTGTTCCAGAGGCTAACATTTGCTTGGTCCCCTTCCCCCCCCCCCCCCCCCCCCCCAGTGATACGCCAGACGACGAAAAATCCAAAGAAACGGAAACGTGAACGTTATTTTCGTGTTTCGAGGGCGTGTTGTACGAGCAAAAGCACGGACATGCGCACAAACCTAATGTTGCCATGAAAACAGCAGTGGATTTGGTCAGTATCAAATCAGGGCATAAATGATTATAGTGCGCATGCGCAAAATACACCGCCCCTAAAGTGGTAACAAGCAGTTTGATAGACATTTAAAACAAAACCAGGGTGATAGCGCCCTAAAAGCTGCCACCGCTGCAATGCTATCACATATTTTCCAACTCTGGAGGTTGTATACATTGCCAAAAATCGCTACTTTTTTTGTTTTCCTGGTTTGGTACCGGTGAACAAGCGTTGAGACCAGGCTGATGGCCTAAAGGGCGTTGCACACATAGTGATCACAGTATGCCATTTATTTCGTGCAAGTTCCGTCGAAAAAATGATTGCGCACAGGCTAGGCCCAAAGATCCTATAGCGCCGCATATGTGAATATACGAACCGATTATATGCTTCAATTAACTGAAAATCATCTTAAGAATGCAAACTGATTTCCAACAAAATTATGATGAAAATTTGTCAAGTTGTTGACTTTTTTTTTAACCACGATAAGCTATGCGGAGATTCACGTGAGGGCGTCCTGAACACCGCGACTAAGCACTCTAAAATGGCGGCGGCTCGGCTCCGTGACGAACATGAACACGGCTTTTGTGTTCAAAATTCCGTAACTTGAAAAAGTACATGAGTGATTTGGATGATTCTTAAACATACAAGACCAAATTAAATTTGGTCTTGAAAGACAAGTTTTGGTTGAATTTAGTAGTATGATGTTACATTTGTTGGAGTTTAATTTCATTCCCAGTATACATGTATACATTTTAGGTTGTGGGTGTTCGACAATACCTCGAAATCCGATATTTTGTCCTCATGCGAAAAGGGGGGGGGGTCGATTTAATAGCCCATTACCCTTGTCAAAAAGTGTTGAGGGTTACATACCCCCGTCCCCCGGGATTTTTGCCCCTGGTCTTGGGCCACTTTCCTTGAAACGGAGTTAAACACACGAAGAATGGGTCATTATGGTTCAGTTTATCATTTGAATCAAGGATTTTTGGAAGAACAGGAGATATAATTTCAGACAAAATGGCTTAAGTGGTTTTTCAAGTCCCGTTTTGCTCTTCTATCTTTTGAACGAAACATCTTATAATGAAACCAACTAAAAAGCATTGGGAACGGTCCTCAGCAACAATATTAGACATCAAGTTTGAATACTGCCCCCACTTTTAAAAACATGCCCGATTCGAAGTTATATTTTTTTTGTTGACAGACAACCTGTACACAATTTCTGCCGCCCAATTTAAACATGTAAAACAACAGTCCTGGAAATTTAGGGAAAGGGGATCAAGACATGGAAAAAAATGGGGTGAGCAGACTATCCACCGCTGTTCCAGAGCCTAACATTCGCATGGTCCCCCCCCCCCCGACCGCGAATTTTTTCTCCGAAACGTCATCCGCATGCATGGTTGTTTAGCGCCTTTTACGATACTTTCACGATACGCACGCAGGTATATAATTTAAATTTTGTTTCCTGGTTGGTTTACTGAACACGGAGCTAGTGTGGTTTTTGCGATTCAACTGCACAATAAAACACAGTAATACGCCAGACGAAGAAAAATCCAAAGAAACGTAAACGTGAACGTTATTTTCGTTCCGATTGAGACACTGATAAAACGTCGCAATGAAATTAGTTTTTTCGGAGGTGTTTTTTTCATCAAGTGTCTTGGCAAAATTTCACAGTCCTATCTGATGAAAAAAATTAATCGTCCTTTTTCTGTCGATTTATTGTTATATCTCCAATATCAAAAACTTATTTGTAATATGAAAAAGTGATTGAAAAGACGTCCTCCGGTGAGATGTTTTTACCCCAAAAGAGACTGGATACAATTCGGCCACAAGAGGGCGTGTTGTACGAGCAAAAGCACGGACATGCGCACAAACCTAATGTTGCCATGAAAACAGCAGTAGATTTGGTCAGTATCAAATCAGGGCATAAATGATTATAGTGCGCATGCGCAAAATACACCGCCCCTAAAGTGGTAACAAGCAGTTTGATAGACATTTAAAACAAAACCAGGGTGATAGCGCCCTAAAAGCTGCCACCGCTGCAATGCTATCACATATTTTCCAACTCTGGAAGTTGTATACATTGCCAAAAATCGCTACTTTTTTGGTTTTCCTGGTTTGGTACCGGTGGCCAAGCGTTGAGACCAGGCTGATGGCCTAAAGGGCGTTGCACACATAGTGATCACAGTATGCCATTTATTTCGTGCAAGTTCCGTCGAAAAAATGATTGCGCACAGGCTAGGCCCAAAGATCCTATAGCGCCGCATATGTGAATATACGAACCGATTATATGCTTCAATTAACTGAAAATCATCTTAAGAATGCAAACTGATTTCCAACAAAATTATGATGAAAACTTGCCAAGTTGTTGACTTTTTTTTAACCACGATAAGCTATGCGGAGATTCACGTGAGGGCGTCCTGAACACCGCGACTCAGCACTATAAAATGGCGGCGGCTCGGCTCCGTGACGAACATGAACACGGCTTTTGTGTTCAAAATTCCGTAACTTGAAAAAGTACATGAGTGATTTGGATGATTCTTAAACATACAAGACCAAATTAAATTTGGTCTTGAAAGACAAGTTTTGGTTGAATTTAGTAGTATGGTGTTACATTTGTTGGAGTTTAATTTCATTCCCCAGTATACATGTATACATTTTAGGTTGTGGGTGTTCGACAATACCTCGAAATCCGATATTTTGTCCTCATGCGAAAAGGGGGGGGGGGTCGATTTAATAGCCCATTACCCTTGTCAAAAAGTGTTGAGGGTTACATACCCCCGTCCCCCGGGATTTTTGCCCCTGGTCTTGGGCCACTTTCCTTGAAACGGAGTTAAACACACGAAGAATTGGTCTTTATGGTTCAGTTTATCATTTGAATCAAGGATTTTTGGAAGAACAGGAGATATAATTTCAGACAAAAATGGCTTAAGTGGTTTTTCAAGTCCCGTTTTGCTCTTCTATCTTTTGAACGAAACATCTTATAATGAAACCAACTAAAAAGCATTGGGAACGGTCCTCAGCAACAATATTAGACATCAAGTTTGAATACTGCCCCCACTTTTAAAAACATGCCCGATTCGAAGTTATATTTTTTTTGTTGACAGACAACCTGTACACAATTTCTGCCGCCCAATTTAAACATGTAAAACAACAGTCCTGGAAATTTAGGGAAAGGGGATCAAGACATGGAAAAAAAATGGGGTGAGCAGACTATCCACCGCTGTTCCAGAGCCTAACATTCGCATGGTCCCCCCCCCCCCGACCGCGAATTTCTTCTCCGAAACGTCATCCGCATGCATGGTTGTTTAGCGCCTTTTACGATACTTTCACGATACGCACGCAGGTATATAATTTAAATTTTGTTTCCCTGGTTGGTTTACTGAACACGGAGCTAGTGTGGTTTTTGCGATTCAACTGCACAATAAAACACAGTAATACGCCAGACGAAGAAAAATCCAAAGAAACGTAAACGTGAACGTTATTTTCGTTCCGATTGAGACACTGATAAAACGTCGCAAACAAATTAGTTTTTTCGGAGGTGTTTTTTTCATTAAGTGTCTTGGCAAAATTTCACAGTCCTATCTGATGAAAAAAAATTAATCGTCCTTTTTCTGTATTTTATTGTTATATCTCCAATATCAAAAACTTATTTGTAATATGAAAAAGTGATTGAAAAGACGTCCTCCGGTGAGATGTTTTTACCCCAAAAGAGACTGGATACAATTCGGCCACAAGAGGGCGTGTTGTACGAGCAAAAGCACGGACATGCGCACAAACCTAATGTTGCCATGAAAACAGCAGTGGATTTGGTCAGTATCAAATCAGGGCATAAATGATTATAGTGCGCATGCGCAAAATACACCGCCCCTAAAGTGGTAACAAGCAGTTTGATAGACATTTAAAACAAAACCAGGGTGATAGCGCCCTAAAAGCTGCCACCGCTGCAATGCTATCACATATTTTCCAACTCTGGAGGTTGTATACATTGCCAAAAATCGCTACTTTTTTGGTTTTCCTGGTTTGGTACCGGTGGCCAAGCGTTGAGACCAGGCTGATGGCCTAAGGGCGTTGTACACATAGTGATCACAGTATGCCATTTATTTCGTGCAAGTTCCGTCGAAAAAATGATTGCGCACAGGCTAGGCCCAAAGATCCTATAGCGCCGCATATGTGAATATACGAACCGATTATATGCTTCAATTAACTGAAAATCATCTTAAGAATGCAAACTGATTTCCAACAAAATTATGATGAAAACTTGTCAAGTTGTTGACTTTTTTTTAACCACGATAAGCTATGCGGAGATTCACGTGAGGGCGTCCTGAACACCGCGACTCAGCACTATAAAATGGCGGCGGCTCGGCTCCGTGACGAACATGAACACGGCTTTTGTGTTCAAAATTCCGTAACTTGAAAAAGTACATGAGTGATTTGGATGATTCTTAAACATACAAGACCAAATTAAATTTGGTCTTGAAAGACAAGTTTTGGTTGAATTTAGTAGTATGGTGTTACATTTGTTGGAGTTTAATTTCATTCCCCAGTATACATGTATACATTTTAGGTTGTGGGTGTTCGACAATACCTCGAAATCCGATATTTTGTCCTCATGCGAAAAGGGGGGGGGGTCGATTTAATAGCCCATTACCCTTGTCAAAAAGTGTTGAGGGTTACATACCCCCGTCCCCCGGGATTTTTGCCCCTGGTCTTGGGCCACTTTCCTTGAAACGGAGTTAAACACACGAAGAATTGGTCTTTATGGTTCAGTTTATCATTTGAATCAAGGATTTTTGGAAGAACAGGAGATATAATTTCAGACAAAAATGGCTTAAGTGGTTTTTCAAGTCCCGTTTTGCTCTTCTATCTTTTGAACGAAACATCTTATAATGAAACCAACTAAAAAGCATTGGGAACGGTCCTCAGCAACAATATTAGACATCAAGTTTGAATACTGCCCCCACTTTTAAAAACATGCCCGATTCGAAGTTATATTTTTTTTGTTGACAGACAACCTGTACACAATTTCTGCCGCCCAATTTAAACATGTAAAACAACAGTCCTGGAAATTTAGGGAAAGGGGATCAAGACATGGAAAAAAAATGGGGTGAGCAGACTATCCACCGCTGTTCCAGAGCCTAACATTCGCATGGTCCCCACCCCCCCCCCCCCGACCGCGAATTTCTTCTCCGAAACGTCATCCGCATGCATGGTTGTTTAGCGCCTTTTACGATACTTTCACGATACGCACGCAGGTATATAATTTAAATTTTGTTTCCCTGGTTGGTTTACTGAACACGGAGCTAGTGTGGTTTTTGCGATTCAACTGCACAATAAAACACAGTAATACGCCAGACGAAGAAAAATCCAAAGAAACGTAAACGTGAACGTTATTTTCGTTCCGATTGAGACACTGATAAAACGTCGCAAACAAATTAGTTTTTTCGGAGGTGTTTTTTTCATTAAGTGTCTTGGCAAAATTTCACAGTCCTATCTGATGAAAAAAAATTAATCATCCTTTTTCTGTATTTTATTGTTATATCTCCAATATCAAAAACTTATTTGTAATATGAAAAAGTGATTGAAAAGACGTCCTCCGGTGAGATGTTTTTACCCCAAAAGAGACTGGATACAATTCGGCCACAAGAGGGCGTGTTGTACGAGCAAAAGCACGGACATGCGCACAAACCTAATGTTGCCATGAAAACAGCAGTGGATTTGGTCAGTATCAAATCAGGGCATAAATGATTATAGTGCGCATGCGCAAAATACACCGCCCCTAAAGTGGTAACAAGCAGTTTGATAGACATTTAAAACAAAACCAGGGTGATAGCGCCCTAAAAGCTGCCACCGCTGCAATGCTATCACATATTTTCCAACTCTGGAGGTTGTATACATTGCCAAAAATCGCTACTTTTTTGGTTTTCCTGGTTTGGTACCGGTGGCCAAGCGTTGAGACCAGGCTGATGGCCTAAAGGGCGTTGTACACATAGTGATCACAGTATGCCATTTATTTCGTGCAAGTTCCGTCGAAAAAATGATTGCGCACAGGCTAGGCCCAAAGATCCTATAGCGCCGCATATGTGAATATACGAACCGATTATATGCTTCAATTAACTGAAAATCATCTTAAGAATGCAAACTGATTTCCAACAAAATTATGATGAAAACTTGTCAAGTTGTTGACTTTTTTTTAACCACGATAAGCTATGCGGAGATTCACGTGAGGGCGTCCTGAACACCGCGACTCAGCACTATAAAATGGCGGCGGCTCGGCTCCGTGACGAACATGAACACGGCTTTTGTGTTCAAAATTCCGTAACTTGAAAAAGTACATGAGTGATTTGGATGATTCTTAAACATACAAGACCAAATTAAATTTGGTCTTGAAAGACAAGTTTTGGTTGAATTTAGTAGTATGGTGTTACATTTGTTGGAGTTTAATTTCATTCCCCAGTATACATGTATACATTTTAGGTTGTGGGTGTTCGACAATACCTCGAAATCCGATATTTTGTCCTCATGCGAAAAGGGGGGGGGGGGTCGATTTAATAGCCCATTACCCTTGTCAAAAAGTGTTGAGGGTTACATACCCCCGTCCCCCGGGATTTTTGCCCCTGGTCTTGGGCCACTTTCCTTGAAACGGAGTTAAACACACGAAGAATTGGTCTTTATGGTTCAGTTTATCATTTGAATCAAGGATTTTTGGAAGAACAGGAGATATAATTTCAGACAAAAATGGCTTAAGTGGTTTTTCAAGTCCCGTTTTGCTCTTCTATCTTTTGAACGAAACATCTGATAATGAAACCAACTAAAAAGCATTGGGAACGGTCCTCAGCAACAATATTAGACATCAAGTTTGAATACTGCCCCCACTTTTAAAAACATGCCCGATTCGAAGTTATATTTTTTTTGTTGACAGACAACCTGTACACAATTTCTGCCGCCCAATTTAAACATGTAAAACAACAGTCCTGGAAATTTAGGGAAAGGGGATCAAGACATGGAAAAAAATGGGGTGAGCAGACTATCCACCGCTGTTCCAGAGCCTAACATTCGCATGGTCCCCACCCCCCCCCCCCCCCGACCGCGAATTTCTTCTCCGAAACGTCATCCGCATGCATGGTTGTTTAGCGCCTTTTACGATACTTTCACGATACGCACGCAGGTATATAATTTAAATTTTGTTTCCCTGGTTGGTTTACTGAACACGGAGCTAGTGTGGTTTTTGCGATTCAACTGCACAATAAAACACAGTAATACGCCAGACGAAGAAAAATCCAAAGAAACGTAAACGTGAACGTTATTTTCGTTCCGATTGAGACACTGATAAAACGTCGCAAACAAATTAGTTTTTTCGGAGGTGTTTTTTTCATTAAGTGTCTTGGCAAAATTTCACAGTCCTATCTGATGAAAAAAAATTAATCGTCCTTTTTCTGTATTTTATTGTTATATCTCCAATATCAAAAACTTATTTGTAATATGAAAAAGTGATTGAAAAGACGTCCTCCGGTGAGATGTTTTTACCCCAAAAGAGACTGGATACAATTCGGCCACAAGAGGGCGTGTTGTACGAGCAAAAGCACGGACATGCGCACAAACCTAATGTTGCCATGAAAACAGCAGTGGATTTGGTCAGTATCAAATCAGGGCATAAATGATTATAGTGCGCATGCGCAAAATACACCGCCCCTAAAGTGGTAACAAGCAGTTTGATAGACATTTAAAACAAAACCAGGGTGATAGCGCCCTAAAAGCTGCCACCGCTGCAATGCTATCACATATTTTCCAACTCTGGAGGTTGTATACATTGCCAAAAATCGCTACTTTTTTGGTTTTCCTGGTTTGGTACCGGTGGCCAAGCGTTGAGACCAGGCTGATGGCCTAAAGGGCGTTGTACACATAGTGATCACAGTATGCCATTTATTTCGTGCAAGTTCCGTCGAAAAAATTATTGCGCACAGGCTAGGCCCAAAGATCCTATAGCGCCGCATATGTGAATATACGAACCGATTATATGCTTCAATTAACTGAAAATCATCTTAAGAATGCAAACTGATTTCCAACAAAATTATGATGAAAACTTGTCAAGTTGTTGACTTTTTTTTAACCACGATAAGCTATGCGGAGATTCACGTGAGGGCGTCCTGAACACCGCGACTCAGCACTATAAAATGGCGGCGGCTCGGCTCCGTGACGAACATGAACACGGCTTTTGTGTTCAAAATTCCGTAACTTGAAAAAGTACATGAGTGATTTGGATGATTCTTAAACATACAAGACCAAATTAAATTTGGTCTTGAAAGACAAGTTTTGGTTGAATTTAGTAGTATGGTGTTACATTTGTTGGAGTTTAATTTCATTCCCCAGTATACATGTATACATTTTAGGTTGTGGGTGTTCGACAATACCTCGAAATCCGATATTTTGTCCTCATGCGAAAAGGGGGGGGGGGTCGATTTAATAGCCCATTACCCTTGTCAAAAAGTGTTGAGGGTTACATACCCCCGTCCCCCGGGATTTTTGCCCCTGGTCTTGGGCCACTTTCCTTGAAACGGAGTTAAACACACGAAGAATTGGTCTTTATGGTTCAGTTTATCATTTGAATCAAGGATTTTTGGAAGAACAGGAGATATAATTTCAGACAAAAATGGCTTAAGTGGTTTTTCAAGTCCCGTTTTGCTCTTCTATCTTTTGAACGAAACATCTGATAATGAAACCAACTAAAAAGCATTGGGAACGGTCCTCAGCAACAATATTAGACATCAAGTTTGAATACTGCCCCCACTTTTAAAAACATGCCCGATTCGAAGTTATATTTTTTTTTGTTGACAGACAACCTGTACACAATTTCTGCCGCCCAATTTAAACATGTAAAACAACAGTCCTGGAAATTTAGGGAAAGGGGATCAAGACATGGAAAAAAAATGGGGTGAGCAGACTATCCACCGCTGTTCCAGAGCCTAACATTCGCATGGTCCCCACCCCCCCCCCCCCGACCGCGAATTTCTTCTCCGAAACGTCATCCGCATGCATGGTTGTTTAGCGCCTTTTACGATACTTTCACGATACGCACGCAGGTATATAATTTAAATTTTGTTTCCCTGGTTGGTTTACTGAACACGGAGCTAGTGTGGTTTTTGCGATTCAACTGCACAATAAAACACAGTAATACGCCAGACGAAGAAAAATCCAAAGAAACGTAAACGTGAACGTTATTTTCGTTCCGATTGAGACACTGATAAAACGTCGCAATGAAATTAGTTTTTTCGGAGGTGTTTTTTTCATTAAGTGTCTTGGCAAAATTTCACAGTCCTATCTGATGAAAAAAAATTAATCGTCCTTTTTCTGTATTTTATTGTTATATCTCCAATATCAAAAACTTATTTGTAATATGAAAAAGTGATTGAAAAGACGTCCTCCGGTGAGATGTTTTTACCCCAAAAGAGACTGGATACAATTCGGCCACAAGAGGGCGTGTTGTACGAGCAAAAGCACGGACATGCGCACAAACCTAATGTTGCCATGAAAACAGCAGTGGATTTGGTCAGTATCAAATCAGGGCATAAATGATTATAGTGCGCATGCGCAAAATACACCGCCCCTAAAGTGGTAACAAGCAGTTTGATAGACATTTAAAACAAAACCAGGGTGATAGCGCCCTAAAAGCTGCCACCGCTGCAATGCTATCACATATTTTCCAACTCTGGAGGTTGTATACATTGCCAAAAATCGCTACTTTTTTGGTTTTCCTGGTTTGGTACCGGTGGCCAAGCGTTGAGACCAGGCTGATGGCCTAAAGGGCGTTGTACACATAGTGATCACAGTATGCCATTTATTTCGTGCAAGTTCCGTCGAAAAAATGATTGCGCACAGGCTAGGCCCAAAGATCCTATAGCGCCGCATATGTGAATATACGAACCGATTATATGCTTCAATTAACTGAAAATCATCTTAAGAATGCAAACTGATTTCCAACAAAATTATGATGAAAACTTGTCAAGTTGTTGACTTTTTTTTAACCACGATAAGCTATGCGGAGATTCACGTGAGGGCGTCCTGAACACCGCGACTCAGCACTATAAAATGGCGGCGGCTCGGCTCCGTGACGAACATGAACACGGCTTTTGTGTTCAAAATTCCGTAACTTGAAAAAGTACATGAGTGATTTGGATGATTCTTAAACATACAAGACCAAATTAAATTTGGTCTTGAAAGACAAGTTTTGGTTGAATTTAGTAGTATGGTGTTACATTTGTTGGAGTTTAATTTCATTCCCCAGTATACATGTATACATTTTAGGTTGTGGGTGTTCGACAATACCTCGAAATCCGATATTTTGTCCTCATGCGAAAAGGGGGGGGGGGTCGATTTAATAGCCCATTACCCTTGTCAAAAAGTGTTGAGGGTTACATACCCCCGTCCCCCGGGATTTTTGCCCCTGGTCTTGGGCCACTTTCCTTGAAACGGAGTTAAACACACGAAGAATTGGTCTTTATGGTTCAGTTTATCATTTGAATCAAGGATTTTTGGAAGAACAGGAGATATAATTTCAGACAAAAATGGCTTAAGTGGTTTTTCAAGTCCCGTTTTGCTCTTCTATCTTTTGAACGAAACATCTGATAATGAAACCAACTAAAAAGCATTGGGAACGGTCCTCAGCAACAATATTAGACATCAAGTTTGAATACTGCCCCCACTTTTAAAAACATGCCCGATTCGAAGTTATATTTTTTTTGTTGACAGACAACCTGTACACAATTTCTGCCGCCCAATTTAAACATGTAAAACAACAGTCCTGGAAATTTAGGGAAAGGGGATCAAGACATGGAAAAAAAATGGGGTGAGCAGACTATCCACCGCTGTTCCAGAGCCTAACATTCGCATGGTCCCCACCCCCCCCCCCCGACCGCGAATTTCTTCTCCGAAACGTCATCCGCATGCATGGTTGTTTAGCGCCTTTTACGATACTTTCACGATACGCACGCAGGTATATAATTTAAATTTTGTTTCCCTGGTTGGTTTACTGAACACGGAGCTAGTGTGGTTTTTGCGATTCAACTGCACAATAAAACACAGTAATACGCCAGACGAAGAAAAATCCAAAGAAACGTAAACGTGAACGTTATTTTCGTTCCGATTGAGACACTGATAAAACGTCGCAATGAAATTAGTTTTTTCGGAGGTGTTTTTTTCATTAAGTGTCTTGGCAAAATTTCACAGTCCTATCTGATGAAAAAAAATTAATCGTCCTTTTTCTGTATTTTATTGTTATATCTCCAATATCAAAAACTTATTTGTAATATGAAAAAGTGATTGAAAAGACGTCCTCCGGTGAGATGTTTTTACCCCAAAAGAGACTGGATACAATTCGGCCACAAGAGGGCGTGTTGTACGAGCAAAAGCACGGACATGCGCACAAACCTAATGTTGCCATGAAAACAGCAGTGGATTTGGTCAGTATCAAATCAGGGCATAAATGATTATAGTGCGCATGCGCAAAATACACCGCCCCTAAAGTGGTAACAAGCAGTTTGATAGACATTTAAAACAAAACCAGGGTGATAGCGCCCTAAAAGCTGCCACCGCTGCAATGCTATCACATATTTTCCAACTCTGGAGGTTGTATACATTGCCAAAAATCGCTACTTTTTTGGTTTTCCTGGTTTGGTACCGGTGGCCAAGCGTTGAGACCAGGCTGATGGCCTAAAGGGCGTTGTACACATAGTGATCACAGTATGCCATTTATTTCGTGCAAGTTCCGTCGAAAAAATGATTGCGCACAGGCTAGGCCCAAAGATCCTATAGCGCCGCATATGTGAATATACGAACCGATTATATGCTTCAATTAACTGAAAATCATCTTAAGAATGCAAACTGATTTCCAACAAAATTATGATGAAAACTTGTCAAGTTGTTGACTTTTTTTTAACCACGATAAGCTATGCGGAGATTCACGTGAGGGCGTCCTGAACACCGCGACTCAGCACTATAAAATGGCGGCGGCTCGGCTCCGTGACGAACATGAACACGGCTTTTGTGTTCAAAATTCCGTAACTTGAAAAAGTACATGAGTGATTTGGATGATTCTTAAACATACAAGACCAAATTAAATTTGGTCTTGAAAGACAAGTTTTGGTTGAATTTAGTAGTATGGTGTTACATTTGTTGGAGTTTAATTTCATTCCCCAGTATACATGTATACATTTTAGGTTGTGGGTGTTCGACAATACCTCGAAATCCGATATTTTGTCCTCATGCGAAAAGGGGGGGGGGGGGTCGATTTAATAGCCCATTACCCTTGTCAAAAAGTTTTGAGGGTTACATACCCCCGTCCCCCGGGATTTTTGCCCCTGGTCTTGGGCCACTTTCCTTGAAACGGAGTTAAACACACGAAGAATTGGTCATTATGGTTCAGTTTATCATTTGAATCAAGGATTTTTGGAAGAACAGGAGATATAATTTCAGACAAAAATGGCTTAAGTGGTTTTTCAAGTCCCGTTTTGCTCTTCTATCTTTTGAACGAAACATCTTATAATGAAACCAACTAAAAAGCATTGGGAACGGTCCTCCGCAACAATATTAGACATCAAGTTTGAATACTGCCCCCACTTTTAAAAACATGCCCGATTCGAAGTTATATTTTTTTTGTTGACAGACAACCAGTACACAATTTCTGCCGCCCAATTTAAACATGTAAAACAACAGTCCTGGAAATTTAGGGAAAGGGGATCAAGACATGGAAAAAAATGGGGTGAGCAGACTATCCACCGCTGTTCCAGAGCCTAACATTCGCATGGTCCCCCCCCCCCCCGACCGCGAATTTTTTCTCCGAAACGTCATCCGCATGCATGGTTGTTTAGCGCCTTTTACGATACTTTCACGATACGCACGCAGGTATATAATTTAAATTTTGTTTCCCTGGTTGGTTTACTGAACACGGAGCTAGTGTGGTTTTTGCGATTCAACTGCACAATAAAACACAGTAATACGCCAGACGAAGAAAAATCCAAAAAACGTAAACGTGAACGTTATTTTCGTTCCGATTGAGACACTGATAAAACGTCGCAATGAAATTAGTTTTTTTCGGAGGTGTTTTTTTTATCAAGTGTCTTGGCAAAATTTCACAGTCTTATCTGATGAAAAAAATTAATCGTCCTTTTTCTGTCGATTTATTGTTATATCTCCAATATCAAAAACTTATTTGTAATATGAAAAAGTGATTGAAAAGACGTCCTCCGGTGAGATGTTTTTACCCCAAAAGAGACTGGATACAATTCGGCCACAAGAGGGCGTGTTGTACGAGCAAAAGCACGGACATGCGCACAAACCTAATGTTGCCATGAAAACAGCAGTGGATTTGGTCAGTATCAAATCAGGGCATAAATGATTATAGTGCGCATGCGCAAAATACACCGCCCCTAAAGTGGTAACAAGCAGTTTGATAGACATTTAAAACAAAACCAGGGTGATAGCGCCCTAAAAGCTGCCACCGCTGCAATGCTATCACATATTTTCCAACTCTGGAGGTTGTATACATTGCCAAAAATCGCTACTTTTTTGGTTTTCCTGGTTTGGTACCGGTGGCCAAGCGTTGAGACCAGGCTGATGGCCTAAAGGGCGTTGCACACATAGTGATCACAGTATGCCATTTATTTCGTGCAAGTTCCGTCGAAAAAATGATTGCGCACAGGCTAGGCCCAAAGATCCTATAGCGCCGCATATGTGAATATACGAACCGATTATATGCTTCAATTAACTGAAAATCATCTTAGGAATGCAAACTGATTTCCAACAAAATTATGATGAAAACTTGTCAAGTTGTTGACTTTTTTTTAACCACGATAAGCTATGCGGAGATTCACGTGAGGGCGTCCTGAACACCGCGACTAAGCACTCTAAAATGGCGGCGGCTCGGCTCCGTGACGAACATGAACACGGCTTTTGTGTTCAAAATTCCGTAACTTGAAAAAGTACATGAGTGATTTGGATGATTCTTAAACATACAAGACCAAATTAAATTTGGTCTTGAAAGACAAGTTTTGGTTGAATTTAGTAGTATGATGTTACATTTGTTGGAGTTTAATTTCATTCCCCAGTATACATATATACATTTTAGGTTGTGGGTGTTCGACAATACCTCGAAATCCGATATTTTGTCCTCATGCGAAAAGGGGGGGGGGGTCGATTTAATAGCCCATTACCCTTGTCAAAAAGTGTTGAGGGTTACATACCCCCGTCCCCCGGGATTTTTGCCCCTGGTCTTGGGCCACTTTCCTTGAAACGGAGTTAAACACACGAAGAATGGGTCATTATGGTTCAGTTTATCATTTGAATCAAGGATTTTTGGAAGAACAGGAGATATAATTTCAGACAAAAATGGCTTAAGTGGTTTTTCAAGTCCGTTTTGCTCTTCTATCTTTTGAACGAAACATCTTATAATGAAACCAACTAAAAAGCATTGGGAACGGTCCTCGGCAACAATATTAGACATCAAGTTTGAATACTGCCCCAACTTTTAAAAACATGCCCGATTCGAAGTTATATTTTTTTTGTTGACAGACAACCTGTACACAATTTCTGCCGCCCAATTTAAACATGTAAAACAACAGTCCTGGAAATTTAGGGAAAGGGGATCAAGACATGGAAAAAAATGGGGTGAGCAGACTATCCACCGCTGTTCCAGAGCCTAACATTCGCATGGTCCCCCCCCCCCCCCCCCCGACCGCGAATTTTTTCTCCGAAACGTCATCCGCATGCATGGTTGTTTAGCGCCTTTTACGATACTTTCACGATACGCACGCAGGTATATAATTTAAATTTTGTTTCCCTGGTTGGTTTACTGAACACGGAGCTAGTGTGGTTTTTGCGATTCAACTGCACAATAAAACACAGTAATACGCCAGACGAAGAAAAATCCAAAGAAACGTAAACGTGAACGTTATTTTCGTTCCGATTGAGACACTGATAAAACGTCGCAATGAAATTAGTTTTTTCGGAGGTGTTTTTTTCATCAAGTGTCTTGGCAAAATTTCACAGTCCTATCTGATGAAAAAAATTAATCGTCCTTTTTCTGTCGATTTATTGTTATATCTCCAATATCAAAAACTTATTTGTAATATGAAAAAGTGATTGAAAAGACGTCCTCCGGTGAGATGTTTTTACCCCAAAAGAGACTGGATACAATTCGGCCACAAGAGAGCGTGTTGTACGAGCAAAAGCGGGACATGCGCACAAACCTAATGATGCCCTGAAAACAGCGATGGATTTGGTCAGTATCAAATCAGGGCATCAATGATTATAGTGCGCATGCGCAAAATACACCGCCCCTAAAGTGGTAACAAGCATTTTGATAGACATTTAAAACAGAACCAGGGCAATAGCGCCCTAAAAGCTGCCACCGCTGCAATGCTATCACATATTTTCCAACTCTGGAGGTTGTATACATTGCCAAAAATCGTTACACCTGTACGTTGTTTTCCTGGTTTGGTACCGGTGGCTTTATGTTAGGAACAGGCTGATGGCCTAAAGGGCGTTGCCTACATAATTATCACAGTATGCCATTTATTTCGTGCAAGTTCCGCCGAAAAAAATGATTGCGCACAGGCTAGGCCCAAAGATCCTATAGCGCCGCATATGTGAATATACGAACCGATTATATGCTTCAATTAACTGAAAATCATCTTAGGAATGCAAACTGATTTCCAACAAAATTATGATGAAAACTTGTCAAGTTGTTGACTTTTTTTAAACCACGATAAGCTATGCGGAGATTCACGTGAGGGCGTCCTGAACACCGCGACTCAGCACTATAAAATGGCGGCGGCTCGGCTCCGTGACGAACATGAACACGGTTTTTGTGTTCAAAATTCCGTGACTTGAAAAAGTACACGAGTGATTTGGATGATTCTTAAACATACAAGACCAAATTAAATTTGGTCTTGAATGACAAGTTTTGGTTGAATTTAGCAGTATGATGTTACATTTGTTGGAGTTTAATTTCATTCACCAGTATACATGTATACATTTTAGGTTGTGGGTGTTCGACAATACCTCGAAATCCGATATTTTGTCCTCATGCGAAAAGGGGGGGGGGGTCGATTTAATAGCCCATTACCCTTGTCAAAAAGTGTTGAGGGTTACATACCCCCGTCCCCCGGGATTTTTGCCCCTGGTCTTGGGCCACTTTCCTTGAAACGGAGTTAAACACACGAAGAATTGGTCATTATGGTTCAGTTTATCATTTGAATCAAGGATTTTTGGAAGAACAGGAGATATAATTTCAGACAAAAATGGCTTAAGTGGTTTTTCAAGTCCCGTTTTGCTCTTCTATCTTTTGAACGAAACATCTTATAATGAAACCAACTAAAAAGCATTGGGAACGGTCCTCGGCAACAATATTAGACATCAAGTTTGAATACTGCCCCCACTTTTAAAAACATGCCCGATTCGAAGTTATATTTTTTTTGTTGACAGACAACCTGTACACAATTTCTGCCGCCCAATTTAAACATGTAAAACAACAGTCCTGGAAATTTAGGGAAAGGGGATCAAGACATGGAAAAAAATGAAACCAACTAAAAAGCATTCAGGAACGGTCCTCAGCAACAATATTAGACATGTAAGATTTGAGGCTTTGCATGGTGAAGATACTCAATAATGAAAGGTTTGCGGAAACACCATGTGCGAATAATTTCTCAACTAAGAGAATGGTTCTGAAAAGAACCAGAGGTATAAACTCGACGTTCCGGTCAGTATGCTCTCTCCTGAAGACGGTCAGAGCATACTGACCGGAACGTCGAGTTTATACCTCTGGTTCTTTTCAGAACCATCTCTTAGTTGAGAAATTATTCGCACATGGTGTTTCCGCAAACCTTTCATTATTTTATATTAGACATCAAGTTTGAATACTGCCCCAACTTTTAAAAACATGCCCGATTCGAAGTTATATTTTTTTCTGTGGGACAGACAACCTGTACACAATTTCTGCCGCCCAATTTAAACAGGTAAAACAACAGTCCTGGAAATTTTGCAAAAAAATGGGGTGAGCAGACTATCCACCGCTGTTCCAGAGGCTAACATTTGCTTGGTCCCCTTCCCCCGCCCCCCCCCCCCCCCCCCCCGCCCGCCCGCGAATTTTTTTCTCCCAAACGTCATCCGCATGCATGGTTATTTAGCGCCTTTTACGATACTTTCACGATATGCACGCAGGTATATAATTATTTGTTTCCCTGGTTGGTTTATTGAACACGGAGCTAGTGTGGTTTTCGCGATTCAACTGCACAATAAAACACAGTGATACGCCAGACGATGAAAAATCCAAAGAAACGTAAACGTGAACGTTATTTTCGTTCCGATTGAGACACTGATAAAAACGTCGCAATTAAATTAGTTTTTTCGGAGGTGTTGTTTTCATCAAGTGTCTTGGCAAAATTTCACAGTCCTATCTGATGAAAAAAATTAATCGTCCTTTTTCTGTCGATTTATTGTTATATCTCCAATATCAAAAACTTATTTGTAAGATGAAAAAGTGATTGAAAAGACGTCTTCCGGTGAGATGTTTTTACCCCAAAAGAGACTGGATACAATTCGGCCACAAGAGGGCGTGTTGTACGAGCAAAAGCACGGACATGCGCACAAACCTAATGTTGCCATGAAAACAGGTGGATTTGGTCAGTATCAAATCAGGGCATAAATGATTAAAGTGCGCATGCGCAAAATATACCGCCCCTAAAGTGGTAACAAGCATTTTGATAGACATTTAAAACAAAACCAGGGTGATAGCGCCCTAAAAGCTGCCACCGCTGCAATGCTATCACATTATTTTCCGACTCTGGAGGTGTATACATTGCCAAACATCGCTATATCTGTTGTTTTCCTGTTTTGGTACCGGTGGCCAAGCGTTGGGACCATGCTGATGGCCTAAATGGCGTTGCACACATAATGATCACAGTATGCCATTTTATTTCGTGCAAGTTCCGTCGAAAAAATGATTGTGCACAGGCTAGGCCCAAAGATCCTATAGCGCCGCATATGTGAATATACGAACCGAATATATGCTTCAATTAACTGAATATCATCTTAAGAATGCAACCTGATTTCCCACAACATTTTGATGAAAACTTGTTGTCAAGTTGTGACTTTTTTACCACGATAAGCTATGCGGAGATTCACGTGAGGGCGTCCTGAACACCGCGACTCAGCACTCTAAAATGGCGGCGGCTCGGCTCCGTTACAAACATGAACACGGCTTTTGTGTTCAAAATTCCGTAACTTGAAAAAGTACACGAGTGATTTGGATGATTCTTAAACATACAAGACCAAATTAAATTTGGTCTTGAAAGACAAGTTTTGGTTGAATTTAGTAGTATGATGTTACATTTGTTGGAGTTTAATTTCATTCCCCAGTATACATGTATACATTTTAGGTTGTGGGTGTTCGACAATACCTCGAAATCCGATATTTCGTCGCAGAGCTGACAAACCGACGAATAAGCGAAAACCTTGTTTGGAGTAATTCGCGTTTGAAGTTGGACACTTCTCCGGGCGCCGTATTTTACCCTTAATGTTTCGATAAAAAAACTGTTAGTATATATTCTGAATAAAATATGAAACTAAGTATCCACCAGGTCACTTATTTAATCAGAGAAGTTGTGCGATATGGTTTTATTTGATCGTTAACGCATTCGTCAGTTTGTCAAATTACATTAATCGGCAATATCCGGTTGTTCTTCACACTGTTTGTATGCTATTCGTCAGTTTGTCGGATCGCGCGTGCACGCACGCGCAATCCGACAAACTGACGAATAACATTCGTTGGTACTTTGAACGCACACCTTACATAAGCTGGTTACCAGCGAAATGTGTGTAGCTATTCGTCAGTTTGTCGGATCGCGCGTGCACGCACGCGCAATCCGACAAACTGACGAATAACATTCGTTGGTACTTGGAACGCACACCTTACATAAGCTGGTTACCAGCGAAATTTCGTATTCGTCACTATGTCAAATTATGGATTTGTTTTTGTGAGTGATTCACCACAAGGGGGGCTCTGAATCTCAAAATCCAGACAAATATTAAGAATTTTGGCATAAATACTTGAAAGAGCAACCTTCATAAGGCCTAAAAATAACAAAAAATCGAAATCGCCAAAATGGTCGATTCGCCGGTTTGTCAGATCTGCGACGATTTTGTCCTCATGCGAAAAGGGGGGGGGGGTCGATTTAATAGCCCATTACCCTTGTCAAAAAGTGTTGGGGGTTACATACCCCCGTCCCCCGGGATTTTTGCCCCTGGTCTTGGGCCACTTTCCTTGAAACGGAGTTAAACACACGAAGAATGGGTCATTATGGTTCAGTTTATCATTTGAATCAAGGATTTTTGGAAGAACAGGAGATATAATTTCAGACAAAAATGGCTTAAGTGGTTTTTCAAGTCCCGTTTTGCTCTTCTATCTTTTGAACGAAACATCTTATAATGAAACCAACTAAAAAGCATTGGGAACGGTCCTCAGCAACAATATTAGACATCAAGTTTGAATACTGCCCCCACTTTTAAAAACATGCCCGATTCGAAGTTATATTTTTTTTGTGGGGACAGACAACCTGTACACAATTTCTGCCGCCCAATTTAAACATGTAAAACAACAGTCCTGGAAATTTAGGGAAAGGGGATCAAGACATGGAAAAAAATGGGGTGAGCAGACTATCCACCGCTGTTCCAGAGCCTAACATTCGCATGGTCCCCCCCCCCCCGACCGCGAATTTCTTCTCCGAAACGTCATCCGCATGCATGGTTGTTTAGCGCCTTTTACGATACTTTCACGATACGCACGCAGGTATATAATTTAAATTTTGTTTCCCTGGTTGGTTTACTGAACACGGAGCTAGTGTGGTTTTTGCGATTCAACTGCACAATAAAACACAGTAATACGCCAGACGAAGAAAAATCCAAAGAAACGTAAACGTGAACGTTATTTTCGTTCCGATTGAGACACTGATAAAACGTGGCAAACAAATTAGTTTTTTTCGGAGGTCTTTTTTCATCAAGTGTCTTGGCAAAATTTCACAGTCCTATCTGATAAAAAAATTATAGTCCTTTTTCTGTCGATTTATTGTTATATCTCCAATATCAAAAACTAATTTGTAAGATGAAAAAATGATTGAAAAGATGTCTTCCGGTGAGATGTTTTTACCCCAAAAGAGACTGGATTCAATTCGGCCACAAGAGGGCGTGTTGTACGAGCAAAAGCACGGACATGCGCACAAACCTAATATTGCCATGAAAACAGCGGTGGATTTGGTCAGTATCAAATCAGGGCATAAATGATTAAAGTGCGCATGCGCAAAATATACCGCCCCTAAAGTGGTAACAAGCATTTTGATAGACATTTAAAACAAAACCAGGGTGACAGCGCCCTAAAAGCTGCCACCGCTGCAATGCTATCACATATTTTCCAACTCTGGAGGTGTATACATTGCCAAAAAACGCTACTTCGTTTGTCTTCTTGATTTGATACCGGTGGCCAAGCGTTGAGACCAGGCTGATGGCCTAAAGGGCGTTGCACACATAATGATCACAGTATGCCATTTATTTCGCGCAAGTTCCGTCGAAAAAATGATTGTGCACAGGCTAGGCCCAAAGATCCCATAGCGCCGCATATGTGAATATACGTACCGAATATATGCTTCAATTAATTGAATATCATCTTAAGAATGCAACCTGATTTCCCACAAAATTATGATGGAAACTTGTTGTCAAGTTGTTGACTTTTTTAATCACGATAAGCTGTGCGGAAATTCACGTGAAGGGCGTCCTGAACACTGCGACTCAGCACTCTAAAATTCTGGCGGCTCGGCTCCATGACGAACATAAACATGGCATTTGTGTTAAATTCCGTAACTTGAAAAAGTACATGAGCACGGAAGTGCCATTCAATAGGTATGAATATATTTTTTTGGTACATGTGAAAATATTTTTTGTACAGCGGCCGCCACTTATTTTCTGGCTGCTTGCACTTATTAAAAGTACAAGAAAGCGGAGCTTCTGAACCCAATAGAGCAAAGAAGAAGGTGAAAAGGCAAAGGTGGCTGATGGGGTGGTGGTGGGTTAAGTTTCATGGGCAAACAAAAATGCCTCTTCCCCGGTCAGAGGTGGAATCGAGAATGAAGCGCCGCCAAACTATTGCGTGCTATCTACATGTACGCGAAAGAACTTTCCACCAATGACCACCAGTTATTCGCGCATTTAGCGTGTGACGTAATCGTAAACTCGAGGTGTCCGCGCGTCCATAAACACGATTAAACTGCGCTTAATCGTCATTTATAGTCAATGGTATTGGTTTCTAATAGATTAGTGGGGTTTTCTTTCCAGGCGACACCCAACCGTCCCAAAAAAGTGCACCGCTGCCGAAAGTCCGCTATAAGGGGTCCCATAAAAGCACGTCTTTTTCTCAGTTTCTTTATTAAACAAATGAAGATCGAAGATTATTGGACTTTGGCAAAACTTAATAAATGTCCGTCAGTTTCATTTTAACGCATTCAGCAGGGCAGTCTTTCCCCTAACTCAAATTAAAATATAATTTGGAGAGTCATTCTTGATATAAGACATCATTAGGCCTATGTCCCGAACAAAATTTAATCTAAAGGGGAAATGGTGAACTTTTGACATGTTTGACATGTAATTTACGATATTTGAAAATAATAGTTGTCTTTTTGGGGTTGGATGTCTAATCATAAAAAATCCGTTAAAGATATTTCCAAAAACAAAACTTTCTCCAAATGTCCATGTTTTCTGAACATCAATTTTTTCATACAAAGCACAATATTGAACTACCTTTTGTTCTGCACCTCCACCTTTCAATCACAACCATGTCATATTAATCTACGCGCAAAGGACAGACGCAAGGATGCACAACACTTTAAGTACATTTTGAACCAAAAGTGCACTTTCAATGCATGTATTTTAAGCAGGGCCAAACTGTACACCCTGGGTAAAGTTTTTACATTTTGTACAATTACTTTTGTTTTAATTTTATGTAATATGGCATGATCGAGATTCGTACATAGGTTAAATTGTGTGGTGAATAAAATAAAATCTCTGCTTTGCAGTGTAGGGATGCAACCCTGCAAATAAATTTCCATAGACTAGTGCTAAATGCCCATACTTCAAAATTCTTTTAAAAATACTCAGAACTCTCACAGGTATTCAAGCTGCACAGAAAAATGATGATCAACATATGTCATCTTTCGTGCCAAAATCGGAATATTGATCTACAATGTCCAAATGACAAGAAAATGCAAAAACATTCCATCTAAAAAAATCCTGGATCCGCGCCTGATTATCATTATCGAGGGTTGATTATCATTATCGAGGGGCTTCCACCGTGCGCGCGTCACGGCCGATGGCATCTTTATAGCCCGCCAGTCGACCAGCAAGGTAGCTAGCCTGATCAGGGGATGCTTCGTGGACTTGCGGGCGGCGTACGACCACCTACACCACCCCACCCTGTGGAAGATGCTGCGTGTGAGGCTAGGCAAGGAGGCGGACAAGATCGTGGACATCATCGAGGCGAACTATGCGCAATCGGAGGCCAACCTTGACGGCACGCCCAGCCCCGTGCCGATCCACTGCGGCGTGCGACAAGAAGCCGCGGAGTCGTGTGTGCTATTCAACTATGCGATCGACCTCTGGCACTACACCAGATCGAGCGCAAGTACCCCGGGGCAGGAGTGCAACACCAATATGACATCACCAACGAGTGTACAAACAGGATGCAGCAGGCGGAACATGCTGCGAGAGGCGAGGCTGTGACCACCGTGATCACCTATGCTGATGACATACTTATGCTGGGACAAACACGCGAGGAGTTGCAGGGCATGATGAATGTCATTTACCTGACGTTCAAGAACTATGGGCTCACCATGGCAGGGGACAAGACGGTCAGCATGTCCTGGAACACGCCTGAGGAGACACGCAACAGCAAGAGCTTGATCACAGTCGGAGGGGAGGACCTGGGCAATGTCCGGACCTTCAAGTACCTCGGGCACGTGCTAGCCGACGACCCAAACAAGCCGCAACACATCACTCAGAAGATCAGCTCTGCACGGGCAAAGTGGGCGGAAATATAGGGTGTCCTGACGGACAAGGAGTTGAAGATGACAACACGGGTCCGGATGCTGGAGGCGATGGTGCGCAGCAGACTAGTCTATGCAGTGCAAACCGAACGACTCCGAGCCTCCGAACGAGACAAGCTTGACAGCCTGTGGATGAATTTCTGCAGAAAGCTAGTCAAAGGCGGGTTCAGCAAGAAGAAGAACATGGACGGTGAGGACACCTACGTGTACAAGTATAACGCCAGCGAGATACTCAAAATCTGCCGGACATCCCAAGCGAGCGAGTTTTGTCTAAAACAGCACGTCAAGTACATGGCGCACATTACTCGCATGCCCAACTCAAGCGAGCAGAAACAGTGGCTGTTCACCAAGGCTGAGCATAAATACACCCAGAACCAGTGGATAGCCCTCGGCCAGGACCTAGGCGGACTGGACGAAATGCACGTTAGGCACATGCTCTTCAACCGGAAAGAGCTCAATGCGTGGCTTCGGCGCCACGAATCACAATGGACGTAAAACGTCTGCAAGTGACAACACCTATGATGATGATGATTGAATATTTAGGGAGCAAACTCACCGCAAATCCAAAATGTCTTGGGAGGTTTTGGATCTCAATCTTGAAGATCTCTGAGGTGAAGTGCTGTTGCATCAGATAGTGATAAGGATCCGTTATGGCAGCACCAGTCACCGTACGTCTTGTGGGTCAAACCCTGATGCACAAATGAACAGATTAAAAAAATTAATATGGCTAGAGCTATATTGTCTAGGTCTTCACCCATGACAATTACATGGGAACAATCTGACGATAGCCATAGCCATAGCTCTAGAAGCCCGTTTCAGACACAGCCTAATAAGTAACAGATCAACAAAGTTGCAAGTTATGCATTAGGAGCATCTGATTCCAAATGTATACCAATCTTTGTACATACATGTTGGGGTTTGAACCCCGGACAACTACAAAGTCAGCCAAGTAGCATCACAACTCAGTTGATAAGCGGCGGCGCCACCAGATAATAAGTGGCGGCCGCCACATAATAAGTGGGGCCAGATAATAAGTGGCGGCCACCACATAATAAGTGGCCGCCAGATAATAAGTGGCGGCCACCACATAATAAGTGGCTGCCAGATAATAAGTGGCGGCCGCCACATAATAAGTGGGTGGCCGCTGTACAATATTTTCACACGTACCAAAAAAATATATTATATATTATTGAGTGGCACTATTCGTCTTCCGTTTGGGTACCTAGTTCCAGTTTTCAACCTTTCTTGGGTAAAATTAACCCAGGCAATTTTTCAGTATATTCTCCCTCCTCATGCTAATGTATTTCTTCTGTTTACACAAAGGTAAGTTTGATGATGCTGCGAGTATGGCACTTTGAGTGTCAGACAGTCTGAGATACATGCAGTTGAAATGTTCTCTTTGAAGGCATCTGTGATACGGTCACAGTCCGCGTTTGATACTGTTACGAACCCAGAATGCTTGATTATGGAAATCTAGCGCCCTCTGGATTCACTCTGTCCATGAAGTACACAATCTTATTGTTGTCTTTTGCTGTTCCCTTATTTTACCTATTTATCGTAAATTGCCAACTTGCACTTTTATTCCCAGGGTCTCTTACCAAGCACAGCGCATGATGCAATACCACGCGCGCTACTGTATGCATTATTCATGTAGCGATGTACATGTGCGCGACTGACCACACATCCCTTCGCCCCAGCGAGCTAAGTTCCTTTCCCCATAGCATGCGTGCTTTGGCGTTCTCCGAAAGACTGCTCAGCGGCACGAAGCATTTCTCTCCCCCGTGTGTTACCCATGAACACTGACTGGAGTTCTCGGTCCAGTTTTCCAGTCCCGTACTTAGCTCGAGGGAATGGAATGTTACCCTTGCGTGGTCGCGTAGCTGGGCGTGGTAAGACATCCTGTGATGTAAATAACCTGTGACACAGTAACCTTTTAGCTTGTCACTCACTCCATCAAGGTTGCTCGAGATGTTGTGTAAACACTTTTGCACTCTGGTCTAACTATTTGCACACATCTCTCTCTGTATTTGCACACTTCTCTCTCCATGTTTTCCCTCATGTAAATGCACACGTTTCTAGTCTCTTGCACTAGGCACTCTTAGTAAGCCGTGTGACTAGTCATGTGACCCTTAGACATGGAAGATTACTATTGGTTAATTCCTAAATCAGTGCTCATGCATTATTTAATCCCGAGACTTCTACTGCCTATAAGTACCGGAGGTTTTCCTTACTTTCGGCAGTGCGGCGAACCACGAAACCAATGTAGTGCGAACGAACCCTAAACCCAAAGTTGTGCGGCGAACTTATATGTTGTGCGGTAACTCGTGTGATGTGCGACGAACTCGACTCTGACAGACCGATTGTTGTGCGACTCTTGTCACTACGAAGCATCGGACTCCCTTGATGGTTGAGGCGCGGTGAAGTAATAGTGCAATCACTAGTACTAGTGTTATTATGAAGCATCCTTCTCCTAGATCCCTCGAGGAGTGTGTAGAAGCTGGTGAAATAGTAATACACTAGTCCCAATGGTGCTGTGCGGTTTCGAATGGCCATTGGACTGCTAGTCTTAGCTTGAACATGTTGTGCGGTTGTCTGGTGTTCTAGCCCAGCCAGAGCTAGTTCATCCCCGTCACCACAGCGGACCGCTCCCGCTGTGGCCAACCGGCTCCCCGTAGCCATTCCCCCCGTAGTTCAGCTATGCTAGCCCGGTCTTGTCATAAACACTATCCTTGGTGCATAGTGCCTCGATTGACCTTGGATACCCGATATGCCACATGCACACTTTGGTTCGAACTGTAGTGCGGCCTGGTACACTTGCTGGCCCCGTCCAGTTACCGTTGCCTCCCGGTCACCGTAGCGGACCGCTCCCGCTTCGGTCTGACCGTCGATAACCCGTACCGTGCCGGTGCCCACTCAGTTCGTATTGGTTGACATGGTTTTGCCATAGTACATAGTACATGTATAGACTTTGTAGACACCAACCTGTTATCTCTATAACGCTACCAAAGACTACCAAAAGGAGAAACCCTATAGGTTGATGAAATCTAAACAAAGTTATGTAAAGTGAAGAGATGAATAAATCAGTGTATTGACATGTGTGACTGTCACCCCAAAGCTCTGTTTCCCTCCAACTTATTGAATTATTGTTGACTCTAATAAATGTTTCATGAACTGCTATTAGGGAACGCAACAATACCTTAACTCGTTTCCTTTTCACTTGTAGGTAAATCAGGGAGGTTAGAATTGTCATGAGCAACATGTGTATCTCAAGGTCAACGGTGAAAGGTCAAATCGAGGAAAAGTTTAGGGTCATTGAGTGAGTACCAACATGGGCAAGAAAAAAAAACTGAGAGAACATCCATGCATGCTGATAAACATTGCAATTCGAGTACATTATACACTCTTTTAACGGAAATGAATTAAAACACATGTACATTATTCACAGCTTTGAACATACATTTTGTTGAATTGCAATTTGGAAAACACATTTTTATTTTAAAACCAACAACATCGCTAGGAAATCAGACGAAATACTGTTACAACTTACAGAGAAATTCCTCAAACTAAAATGATGGTCGGATTCTTAGGCCAACACGGTTAAGAAGATAAATAGATTCATATCCCTAATACCATTATCACCGTACTAAGCTTTGCTTAAAGGAAACATGCAATAGGATTTTTATGACTTAAATACATTTAAAAAACTTTCTTGTCATGTAACTATGAATTTCCTTTTTTGTTGCAGTACAAGGGAGAAGTTTCAACATTTGAGTTTAATGCTAATGAATATTTCCATATTCATGAGCCAAAACGTGATGTCATTCATGGCAAACCAGTAGTGTCTCGGTAGCTTTGTGTACACATTTATATACATGTGCATATAACTTCTCTTCAGTCTTTTGGGAGTAAGTTCCACTTCTTACTTGTTTAACATGTTAAACAGCTTGTTTGGACAATAGAAGTGGCAAATATTTCTTCAAAACTTTATTTTGTGGGTAATTTTGAAGAATAATTTTTGTACTGTTCATATGCACTTTTGACTAGGAGCACCTTGTGTGACAAACCAAAATAGCGCCCTCTTACATAAATTGATGGAAGGATTTGCTCAATAATTGAAAAAATACCACTTTTTTGTCACTTTTTTGCCAATGAAAACAAGTATTCAGATCTTGCATGTGTTGTTGCAACACATAGTAATGAGCATGAAAAGAAGATGAGCTGAATTTCCACTGCATGTCTCCTTTAACGAAAGACTTGATCACTTCAAAGACAATTTGAAACCCATACTACCGATAATGATGAAACGTGCTACTTTAAAAAATAATCATTTTCAAATACAACGATCGTAGGATTTTTAGGCTAACACAGTTGAGAAGATCAAATACAATTTATGCCGATTAAAATATTCCCGTCGCCATCATCATACCGAACTATACAGAAAAGACGCATAAGGTGGCGTTTTTAGGTGTCCTGTCATTTATAACTACAGGGATACATAGGTGTCAATGGAAAACTGGCAAACCACAGTGACATGAAGTTTAATGAGGATTTTTAATTAATTAATAATAATTAAAAAAATTGTATAAATACCACAAATTCATGTCACATAGTATAACCCGAGGTACTTCATGTTTTCATATCAAGGAACATTTTAAAGTAGTGAGCAGCATGAAGCTTATGGTATGCCAACTCTGCAAATCCCTTTTCAGTTTGACAAAGCATCCGTTTTCTATTTGTGGTAAAAAAACGACACTTCTCTTGATCAATTTCCGGGTCATTTTGACACGGAAACCCTGGACCAAGTGCCATTTTAACCCGTGAAAGTGTCGTCTATTACCCTGAATGTATTAAGCCAATCAAGCTGTCGTTGATTGAGGAAGCATTTTCATTTTTTTCCAATTCTACTCCAACTTTATTTGTAACTTCGATGTTCTTCTTCAAGTCGTCCTTGGCTAAGGTGTTATAGTTATTACAATTCATGGCTTCCCACGCACAGGGCTTGGCAACCAGTCGACAAATAATATGCACAGTCGACGTGAATAATATTACTATACCTCATAAATATTCATCAGGCACCCATGGCATTTTATTGGTCCATTCAAGCAACTCAACCGTGTGAAAGTTTTTATTACTATACCTCATACATATTCATGATCGAGAGCCGAACTCTCACTAGTCAATTCGCCATCACGTGCCAGATGTTATTCTTGCTGTATACCAAACGCGTGGGCGAGGATTCTCGCACAGTAGTAGACTGTACGTCCCACGGGTTAATTACCCTGTGACAGTCTACTACGCATGCGCTTTACAAAGCACTCGAGGTACAACCTCGTCCCCAGTACTTACTTTATTTCCAACCTCGTTTCCAATAGTAAGCCCTGCATAACAAACTTTCTTCCTGTATCCTGATTCGGTACTGCAATTGGCTAGTAATGGATTTTTATCATGTACTTGGTGTTGTTATTCACAATGTGCAGTACGTGTTTTCGTGATCATTCGTCCACACCTTCTCGAAAATACTCATTTCCTTTCCAGTTTGTTCTTATTATTACGAAATGTGATACTGTATGTTGTCTCGATGAGATCGTAACAGTTTAATTACAAAAATCGTGTTTTTGTAACTCACGCCGTGCTCGCGCTGCGACGAATTGACTCTATTTTACCCCAGACACCGCATACAAAAACAAACGCTAATGTAACGCATATCCAAGGCACCAGACTATTCCTTATTTGCATACGTGTTGAAAAATCTTGCACAAGGCAGATGATCCAATACTTAGGTGAGAGAGCAGGTAGAGATGGGCGCATACTGTTCGCCACCCTGGGGACGAGGTTGCTCGAGGTACTGCCGCACGGGTGTAGCTCCCCTCGGTATTGAAAGTTGACAAACTAGTTTGTCAACTTGCAATACCTCAGGGAGGTCCTTCAGCACTCTCAGACAGATAAAAACGTACCTGCGATCAACGATGAAGCAAGCACGTCTAAACAATTTGATGATCGCAGACATGAACAAGGAGGAAATGGATGCTATCAACCTAAAAATGGTGGCCAGTATATTCGTACGAGGACATCACAACCGAATGGCCCTCTTTGCTTTGCTCAAATAATTTCACGTAAGTGTAAAAAAAAAAACAGTGTAAAACCAATATAAATAATCATGTTGTGACAATGTTCTGCCATGTAGAGCGTCACCTATTATTTCATGATAGTGAACATGGTTATCTATGTGCGCCCACTTTGAACAGTACGAAAATTATGTCCCCATTCCCTTTTGATCTGTAAAAAACCCTGTCTACCTCTCAGCAAAGATATATCAAATGCCCTTTTTCACGTCTACCCCCCCCCCCCCCCCCAAATAAAAATGAGCTTGCTATGCCTATGGTGTGTCCGTTATTTACTACAAGTTGCTACAATATCATTATAGTGTAGAATAACTAGAAAAATACACTGTACAAATACATAAGTTGACCAACAAACAGAATAAAGAGGGGACAAACAGAACAAAATGAAAATACGGATCTATAGATGAATTAGAGAACAAAGTTATAGGAATTGAAGAAAAGCATTTTACCAAAAACAAATTAAACAAAAGGCATAGACTATTGATTGAGACAAGAAATTTCACAAATTCTGGATTTTTCACAAATTCTGGAGTCTGCATTTCACAAAATGCAGACCAGAAAAATCACTTCAAAGCGAACGTAGAAACGAAAATTGAAATGAATAAAACAATGTCACATCCATGTCATACATAGGCACATGTCTAATCTACCAGCTGGCTTGAACTAGCAAACCAAAGCATATGGGCTGAATTCAGGGCCATGTCCGATAATATAGCAACACTCATCAATACAGTGCCTTCAGTGGGATTTGATTGTCATTGTGGCAATTTGAATTTCACAGGAACACTCAGGAACACTCAGGAACATAAAAAAATCCACCTTAAGATAGCGAAGCTTTTGAAAACAGTTTGAGATGTCATCGTCAAATTTCAGACTTCAAACTACCTGTAGCCAAAATGTACCAGTTAAAGGTTCATTTGAAGCAACAACAGTGCTCAAAATCTAAAGATGGGTGCTAAGCAACTAACCTGATGAACTTATAGCTCAATGAATTCTGTATATTCCAAGTAAAGAATTTTCTAGGGTCTCAATTGCAATTCAAAAAGTGCAGAGACATGTCTTGAATTGTGCCCGAAATCGGCATCCGGGACACATTCTCATTCAGCCGATGGCAGCTACGCGATGTCACACACTGAACAGACGAAAAGTAGAATTTGCGTGTGTGGGCATCATTTCAACACTTGCACACACCCATTCACGGATTCGCCAAATTACAAACCAACTACGAATACAAATTTCCAAAAATGTGTCAGTTGACACATCTTTGGAAATGGCCTTCTTTCATTGTTTTCTTCAAAATGACAGCATGCCAGAAAGAATAAATTCACAGGAAGAGTATTGCCATTATTAACTTCATACTGAGTTAGCTTTTTAAGAATAATTTGGTCAGTTACTTTTTGGAAAGCTGCAAATGCTCTACTGTACCTTTAAGGCTGGCATAAATGAAGCACTTTGCGCATTTCCGGAGCTAAGTACCCGTATGAGCATTTCATTTCAAAACCTTTAGGTATCACCATCAGCAATTTGTTTTCAATTCAAGATAGAAAACACCACCAACGTCCCCACTTCTATAGATATTGAGTCTCATATTATCACAGGCCAGACTGTTACACACGCCAATTTCCCCAAGTTTGAAATGGATCTTTCAGTTCAATTCAAATACTTCTCTGAAGTACATGAATGCAGAAATTAAAACAAAAACTGTAAAGTTAATCATTCTGTAACTATATCATACCTGGGCTCAGAGCTTCTACCAAATGACGCAGCGATAATTCATATACCCCGGTCACACGACTGCAACCAAAAACATAACAATTATAGTGTAATTTACAAAATAAATGTTGAGTCCAAATAACAGTAAATGATTTTCACTTGTCAAAGACAATTCGCTTTCTGACATATGCATGCCTTGAATGGCTATTGGCAATTTAACATATTCAATGGAAATTTACTTTCATTTATTAATTTAACATTGTTTGTGTTAATTTCAGTTTTAAGTTCATTCCACGGTACTTCATTAAAGTGCACCATAATTCATGAATGCAACATTCGAATCCATCATAGTTTTCAAAAATTGGTGATGATTGAAAAATCTTTTTTTGGGGGGGGGGGGGGGGGAGGGGGGACATTTATTTATTTTGGAGGGGGGGGGGAGGGGGCATATTACCTGTCAGATGCCTTGTAGTAGCCACTACCGAAGAGGGTACGCAGTGAGCGAGCTGGGCTGATACGAGCATCGCGCTCATACATCTGTAGACAGATGTCTTTGGTTATACAAGCAGACTGGGTGCAATTATCCAGCTGGAAAACAGAGAACAAAAACAAACAAATGTTAGTCTGGTACCTTGACTATCCAAGGTTATGTCAGGCCGTGTCTGAAATGGGCTTTGAGAGCTAATGCTCTGTCTGTTGTCAGCATAATCCCATGTAGTCATAATGGGCGAGGACCTAGGCAATAGTTCTAGACAATAATCCAGACACGGCCTTACTCAAAATCTGAAGCCAATTGCTTACAGCCTGTAATCCCTTTTTTCTGATATTGGCATCACTAACGGGTGCTGTGGTTCAAATTTTACGGTGTTCGACTTGTGTGCCATGGTCTGTGGGTTCTAACCCCGATGGGGAAAAAACAGTCTACTAATTTGACATCCATATTGATTTTGCACACCATGCAGATTCACAGAAATTTCCACAAATGTGTCACTTGACACATGTTTGGAAATTTATAGCATGTGAGAAGGTTGTTACCCATTCGTGAATCCCTTAATTGCAAACCAAGTAAAAGTTAGAGCACATGGGGATTTTACAGATTTTTTTAAAAATGTGTCACATGACACATTTTTGGAAATAATCTTTTGTTTTCTTCAAATTGACAGCATGCCAGAAGGTTGTCAACTATTCGTGGATTCCCCAGTTGCAAACCAAGTACAAATAAGAACGCATTGGGGAGGGTAGGGGGTTGGATTCATAGAAATTTCCAAAAATGTGTCACTTGAGACATGTTTCGAAATTGACATCACGCAAGGTTGTCACCCATTTGTGGATCCCCCAATTGCAATCCAAGTACAAATTAGAATGCATGGGGGAGGGGCGGATTCGCAGAAATTCCCCAAAAGAAGTTCCGCCACTGAGGCCATGGGCAATGCCAGTGGGACTAACAAAATGTGGGATGATTTTGCACATCATGATGGTCCGATATACAGCTTGTTCTTCGTTGGCATCAATACTGCGAATAAGCAGCTCTGAAAATCATGGTACCACTTTACAGGTAGAGTAGATTATTGATCATTTGTAATTTGTGCATTTTTTAATGTCATTTCAACCAGCAAACTAGTGCTCATCTGAACAAGGATGCTTAATAACTGACCTGATGAAGTTTTGGCTCTATGAATGCTCTATATTTCAAGAAAACTGAACAAACATAACCACAATATTCTGAATCTCAAATTCCAAAGTTGCCGAGTCATATTTTGAATTGCGCCCTCTCATGACACATGACATGATTCTCATTCAGCTGGTTTCACCCATTTGTGGATTCTCCAATTGAAAACCAAGAACAAATAAGAACACTTTTGTTGGGGGGGGGGAGGAGAGAATTCACAGAAGTTTTTTTAAAAATGTATCACTTGACAAGTCTATGGAAATCAACAGCATGCGAGGTTTTGACCCATTCTTGGATTCCCAAATTGCAAACCAAGTATAAATTAGAAGCATGGGGGAGGAGCCAATTCATTTTCAAAAATGTGTCACTTGACACATGTTTGGAAATTGATTGCATGCGAGAAGGTTGCCACCCATTCGTGAATCCCCCAATTGCAAAAAGTTCAAATAAGAACACATGGGGGGATTTACATAAATATTCAAAATGGGTCACATGTCACTTGACAGCATGCCAGAAGGTTGTCAACCATTCGTGGATCCCCAAATTGCAAACCAAGTACAAATTAGAATGCATGGGGGAGGGGCGGATTCACAGATATTTCCAAAAATATGTCACATGACAAACTTTTGGAAATTGGCAGCATGCGAGAAGGTTGTCACCAATTTGTGGATTCCCAAATAGGTCTTGTTCAAATGACGTCATTTCCTACAGACCAGCGACGTGCATCGGCATATTGAGCATCCAGTTGCATAACGCGCATTGGCCGCCTCGAAATTCGAACACATTTCAAGCAACAAGCGCACATGTTTGGAACATTTTCAACACTGCGCAATGCGTGATATATTGCGTAAAATACGCACTTGCAGCTCTCCTACAGATTTGGACGTCATTGAGCAAGCCCTATTGCAAACCAAGTACAAACAAGAATGCATGGGGCGGTACTGATTCACAGAAATTTCCAAATATGTGTCACATGACACATCTTTGGAAAGGATCTTCTTTTGTTTTCTGCAAATTTACAGGCATGCCAGAAGGCTGTCAACCATTTGTGAATTAAGTACAAACTAGAACGCATTGGGGAGGGGTGCAGATTCACAGAAATTTCAAAAAAATGTGTCACTTGACACATGTTTGGAAATTGACATCATGCTTTTTGTCACTGGTTTCTGAATCCCCAAATTGCAAACCTGCAAGTACAAATTAGAATGCATATGGGAGGGACGGATTCACAGAAATTTCCAAATATGTGTCACTTGACACATGTTTGGAAATTGATAGCACGCAAGGTTGTCACCCATTTGTGAATCCCCCAATTGCAAACCAAGTACAAATTAGAGCACATGGGGGCAAAAATGTCAAAAAATGTCACATGACACATCTTATTCCAATTAAGGCACCTGTTAGACATGCTAGATTCATCACTCCTAACACATCTTCAAAAGGGAGGATTTGTAGCAAACATCCATGGCAATGAGAAACACCACATTGCCTTGGATGAAAACCACGAGACAAGCATCAACAAAGAAGTGAAGATGGCAACACCCAAACCAATTCCTGGAATTTATGGATCAAATCGCATTGTTTTTAGCAGAAAGAGCCATGGCAGTTCAAAATCTTGTTAGGGAAGTGCTGCCTGCAGAAAATGAAGACAAATTGAAGCTGCAACCTTCAGAACTGAAGAACATGGAGAAGACATGTTGTCACTTTATGACCAGACTCCAGGAGACAGACGTTGCTAGCTCTGACCCCGACACTTTGGAATTAAAGCGACAACACTGGATGGTTCACCAACTGATCCTGTGCAGCGGCAAGATATGAAGCGTTTCTATGATATTGGTAGCTGTACCTACAAGGCCCATGCATCAACTAGGCTAGCTCCTCCAACAGCCCAGTGTTGATGCTCCTATCGGACAAAAATGTTGAAGACATTCCTTCCGAAGAAGAAAATAGTATGCAGAGTGAACCTAGCTGAAAAAAACAAGAAGTTTGTCATCAGATGTCTTAGGAAGCTGATTGTGCAACCTTAGAAATTGGGACAACCAATCAAAACTCTTGGACAGTCCATCAAGCTTCTACTGGCCATTGCCACACCCGAGGGTAAAATGGTCCATGCAGATAAGACCAATGCCACTATTGTCTACAGGCGCCGACACAGTGAAGCATTTGCAGCCACACTACCTGCGTGTTGGAAACCAGAGTGTGTTAGCATGGAAGGAATGTTCATGATAAATTCTGGCCCGTCTAATTCAATGCAGACATTCAGAGATTACACGCTTCATCTTGTTCACAAATGCATTATACCTTGATTACGTGAAGGTGCAAGTGAAGTCCATGTGGTTTTCAACCATCCTGGCAGGAAGGGGAATAGTCCCAAGGAACTGGAACAACAACGACGAGATAATTCAGCACCTGAAAGAACTGATGTTGATGACGTTCCGGATATCATCCTTCCAGAGACACCACTACCACAAGGCAGTTCCAAGTCCTGGTTCAAGGTAACCTTGGCAAATCGTTCTTTGAATCGAAAGATTGTGAACTTCCTTTCTCGAGATCTACTTACTGCAGGACAGGAGTACTGGAACACAGGCCAAGTGCTTGTAACTGCTCGTGGGTAAGACAGGGGAACTGCAAGACCAGGCAAGAGGAGCCACATCCACTGAGAGCAAACTGTTTCCAATGTTTGCTTCAAATCATGAGGAGAGTGACAGTAGGGTGTGGTATCACTGTTTGACGACAAAATGTGACAAAGTTCTTATCTTCTCCCCTGGTACCGATACATACCACGTTGGCCTTGGCATCCTGACTGGTGATGGTGGTGCATTGAAAAAGGATGCAATAGAACTGCTGTCCGACAAACCTGACAAGCATGAGTACATTTCATTGTATGCAGCGATTGATAGCTTGCTTGTACAGGGACCCTGACTAATTAGCTTGGTTAAACACAGACACTTTTCATCACCAGTGGATGTATCTTCTTTCTATGGACGTGGAAAAGCAGCCTTCAGCTCCACCTTCTTCAAGTATGCTTCTTTTAAAACAAGAGCAACTTATCCTGGGTCCCTATCAGAAGCATCACAGGGCGATGGACTGCTCTCTTTTTATCAGCTGATCGGCTCAGTGTACAAACAATTCCAGTCAGTGATGCCATCACAAGTCGCTCGAGCAGTTTTTCCAAAGTTTTGGTGAGGAAGGCAGTTGACTTGTACAACATCAGAAGTGGCTTGATTGCATCCTGGACAGCTCATGGGAACAAGTGAAAAGCAAAGAGCAAGGATTAAAAGCACAAAAGCTTTACTTTCTGCCACAGAAATACAAATTGGTAATTCATCCTCAGAACATGTTTAATCTACGTCGGTCTCAATTTACAATAAAATCACATGACATCTCAGCTTGTATGACAGAGATCTAAGCTCGTTCACCACCTCACGTCACACTGGCGGAGTAATTCAAGTAATATCTGCTTGGTGCTAGCGGAAGCATTTCTAGCTAGGAGCTGACGACAATTAACTATAGGGATCAGCAAAATTTATTAGGTTTACAAACTGACGCATCAAATGTAAAAAAGATAGCTGAATTATACAGATGTCATATTGGTTCAGACAATTTTTGGAATTTTTAAGAATAAATTATTGTTTCACTGAAGAAGTGTCATTGCTCCTTTATATATAGTCCCATCCCTGTCCGTAGGAAATAAGGCTGCCTAGTTGTATATTTCAACCAAACGAATCCGGGAAATATAAATTTATTGTGACTCGGCATCATTACATCTTGCAAGGTGACAGAAGAAAGTCGTGAATAGCGCCCTCTACTCCACCTGGCCTGGCCGTAGATTTACATGACAAAAACAATGAAAGATGCCAATTGGTTTTACTTAAAACATGCCTTTTATTCCATAATTGAGTGGTAGGGCACAACCCGACCACTCCTTGAAATCGTTCGTATTAATCTTCGTTTAGGTCTTCTTCTTTTTTTTCCGGACAATACTTCTCCGCGGGTTTTCTCCTAAACAGTTCATGATATGAACTTCTAACTTTCAATATCTATCGACCCTCATCTGAAGTGGTGTATATTACTGACGTCATGATAACGTCATCAAGTGTCAAATTACAAGTGATTTTGTCCAAAAAATGACCATCTTCATTCACCTATAACTCTTCAACAGAATGATCAATCATGTTCACACCTTGTAATCAGAAAGACCATTAACTGATAAACATTTTTTTCATGTATGTGAACTCATCTGACCTTTACTTTCGGGTCAACCTGAAGGTCAAAGTTAGGTAAATTTAAAATACGGACAGAAGCCTCAAAATCAAAACTAACCGAATTTCTTCCAAACGATTTACATAATTATGATAAAACCTGGTATGAACTTGAACTCCCATCCGAAGATGTAAAAACAAATTATGACTTCATCATGACGTCATCAGGTATCAAATTACAAGCAATTTAAGGGCCAAATTTGTGAAAATAGTTTGAGCTATATCTTTAGAACTAAACAAAGTATCGTGTTCGTTTTTGCGTGAGGTTGTAAATGATGCCTTGGGCAACAGTTCTTACTCCTGGGCACAAAACCACTTGACCTTCACTGCTGATATTTCCAGAAGTGCAATAAAAATTGAATATACATGTAACTTGAAAGCGGAAGTTCTTTACTATAAGCAAATAAATTGTAAAGTGTTTAGAATTGAATAAAGGACACTCAAACAGCATGTTGACGTCATCATTTGAAAGTGCGCCCTCTAGTGGTACAACAAATATGATTTCCTTTTTAATTCAAAAACTATACGTCCAAATTTGACCAAATCGCCCATTGTTATTTTCTATCAACTGTACATACAACTTTGCAATGTTTCAAAATTATGACGTCATCAGACTGGAAGTTACTATAGGGAGAATTTGAAAACGATCCTTTTTAAAAATTCTATCATTTGATCCCTGTCTTATGACTTTATTCGTAGCTCAAATATTGATATCCGTTACAATGCTGACCTTTGGATCTTTAATACTCTGACATCATCAGACTGGAAAAAAAACTTGTACGCGTACATAAAATGTATACAGAAATTTGACACATTTTTGTTTTAAACAAAATCATTGGATGTACTGGAAAGGTTAAATTTTTGTGATCTTTGTTCCGACATAAACTTATTTATTTCAAAACTTAACTGGGCTGTGTCTAATCAAATAGTTGTCGGCCCGACCATTCTGCATTTGTAACTCAACAAAACGCCTTGCCCTCTATTTCTTATACTATTTCCTTAAAATATAAGTAGTATGTGACATATCAAAGGTTATTCTCCATTAGGCAAAAAAAACCAGTCGTACGTCGATTTTGACCATGCACGTCAATCTCTTTTTTCTTAGAAATTTTCCAAGGTAGCTACAACAACAGCACCCTTTCTTGCCGCACCGCCTCAAATTTTCGTACCAAGGAGCACCAAGGCAAATGATGTAACACCATATGAGAACACAAACAAGCAAAACAGTACCCACTTTGTCTGTACAATCCAAGCTTGGGAAAAAAAATAGCAAATAATTTTAAAAAAAATCCGCAGAACTTTGGTCTGACCAGAGACCGACAATTTTTGTAGGCCTACGGCTTGCACCCAATTCTGTTTCTCTTTTTGCATAAATGCCCCATATATTATTTCGGTATGCAACTATTAGACCAAAGTGTGAGTTTTCACAGCCACAACAGAAATGTACATGTAGAGCATTATAATTAAAACCCAAATGTTGGAGGGTGAGGGCACCGGTAGTGTTCTCTCAAAATGAAGGTCTGAAAAAAGCAAAGTGGAAGACAATTGAAATGTTTTGGGATCGCCTGTGTTTGATAACTCACCATGGCAAGGAGGTTGACTGTTTCTCAGCCCTCACAGTGTGCTCCTTCAACTTGTTTGACAGTGTGATCTGGAGTGACTTGAGATGAGCGTAAGGGATGCCGACTGACGCAATGATCTGATTGGCCTTCTCATCGGTAAGGTCTGCACTCAGTAGGCAATGATGGAGTCCTCTGGTGCTGGCGCCCTGAAGAAGTAGGGTAGGAACCAGTGAAGCTGAAGTCCTACAGGAATGAACAAGGAAGGAAAGCTCGTAGTCAAATTTTGCACAATATGTAATGAAGACAATTTGACCCTCAAACATTTCATTGTGAGTTTATCACACAATCGTTCGGTATAGGGATTTTGAGCCGTCGGTAAAGAAAATGGCATATTTCTATTTAAAAAGTGCCCTCTTGTGTCCTACTTGAAGTGTTCCCTCTACATCTCCTTTCGAATCAGTGTTTGACAATGCCTGCCACTTGCAGACAATACTTTATCAGGTCAATACAGCAATCAACAGCCACACAGTAGTCACAGCTGTTTGACAATACCAGCCACTTGCAGACAATACTTTATCAGGTCAATACAACAATCAACAGCCACACAGTAGCCACAGCTGTTTGACAATACCAGCCACTTGCAGACAATACTTTATCAGGTCAATACAACAATCAACAACCACACAGCGAAAAATTCCCCATTGGTAGTGTAACACGGATGGAACAGTGCCGTGGGCAGACAAGCGCGGCGCTCATTGGTCGGCGCACTCGGCTGGGCTTGTGACGTCACAGAAACCACATGTCAGGAAGTAGACACCAACTCGTTCACACACGCACGTACGGCCATTGCGGGCACGTACGGGTGGTGCATTCCGGAGCCGCACTGTCAAGCGTGCTGACCTTGTGACCTTTGCTTTAGCTGGAAAGTGTACATGCATGTGTTTGCGCGGTATGGTACTATGTACATGTACGCGTTAATTTTCTGTCGCTGTGTGCAGTGTTTTATCGTCATCGTAGGCTCGGCATCTACAAGAATGCAAGGACACATGCCTTTCACGTTTACTTTGTACATGTCCCCCCAAAAAGTATCGTTTTATATGTATAATCCGTAACCTATAATCAAACCACAATTAGCCCAAATGTGAAAGGGAAAATGACATCGAGACTCCCGTTAAAAGCTCCTCAATTTTCCTTGGTGCATAGAAAAGTGTGGCCTATGTTCGTTTTTATTATACATGTACACATATAAAACCTTTATATCTTGTGAGCTGCATTGAAAAAAATCTACTTCTGCATCCAAGCAGACTTTATATAATATCATTTATTTTTATAAAAGTTGTAACAACTTGGTTGGTTTTGGTTATTTTATACAAATTGGAAAACATATTGGTCCCTATAAACTTGTTTATATTTTTCATGTTATTATTTAATAGTGATTTCCTTGTCAATTCCCAGGGCTTCACTTTTACCACGTGCATTGTTGTAACTAAATTTGAGTTTATTTCAATAAACCTTTCAGCCCGTTCTTCGTATGTGTATCTGCCATTGTTCTTGTGGTTTTTACCGTTGACCTGAATAATTAAGACTGAAATTTAACCAACAATAAATGAGGAAAGCTAAAACGCCATCTTCCGAATCTCTACAAGGTTGATGCAATGACTTGGAGTGTATTTTAATTAGTTAGATGTTGTCCTCCAATTCATAGCCTGTCAAGATTGGAAGTACATGTGTGTTTGACAGCAATATGATTTCTTGCCTCAATAAACAGCCCCCTTCCCACCCAGCGGGATTCCCGCAAACAGTGGCAGGTTCAAACCTAATTAAGATAAGGCTCAATAAACTCCCCACCCCATTACATGCAAGAAGTTAAAAAAAAAAATACTCAACCAAAAACGGAAATCCCCCTTCTAAAACTTTTTTGTCTTACTCAAAAACTACCGAGTGTCTCTTGCTCAAGTAACGACTAATCAGTTAAGAAATTCCATAGCAATCCAGCCATACTCTTTGTTTGGCCCAAAATAGTGAAATGTGTACAAATTTATGCAATTTCTGACAAATGATAAAACAGTTGCACATTTGTATACATGAAAGTTGTGGTTCAAACTCACCTTGCATGCGTGCAAAAGTGCTCGTTTTGTTTGGCACAATCAGTCATAAATTGCATAATTTTGTACACATTATCACTGTTTTGGGCCCAAAAAAGAGTATGTCTGGATTGCTAAGGAATTTCTGTACTGATTAGTTGTTTTGGGGGTTTCTTTTGAGCAAGAGGCGCTCAGTAGTTTTTGAGTTAGACTAAAAAGTATTGGAAGGGGCAGTTTCTTTTTTGGTTGAGCATAAAATACAATGCTGGTGAAATTTGGGGGTGCGAAAATCTGATTTAGATTGAATATTCTTGTTACCCTGATTTACAGAAAAAGTTCTTCATGCAAATACATGTACTCAAGTTCCTAAGAAAAATATTTTCCCTTTATGACAAAAAAATTGTAAATACGCTTATTAAAACTCTTGTATGCAACATTTGGTTTGCAACGTGTTATAACGAAATGATAATCAAAATTGTGAACCATGAGCAGTTGTTGAACACTTTGTCCATGTATATAAAGTTATTGATCACAAATCAATGTGTCCAATAGATACAGATTAATATGATTTTTCCCCCTACAAAGAGAGAATCAAATTAAAATAATACGCTTGAAACTATATCAGAAGTAAAGCCGCTTATCCACTTAACCTAAAGTACATGTATTTGTGTTTTATGTTTCATATACATGTACAATGTACATGTATATGACAAAATTTGAACTGTATCACCATTACAAAATATTTAATTTGGACAACTTCTGACATTATGACCAAGCTCTTTACATTTCGAACACTGATATGTCCTGGCTTTTACATGGCTGATTCTCCTCAGCTTTGGGCTAGTGTACAGCCAGTGGAACCATATGATGTCTCTGAGGGCCTGAGCTTCATCATGCTTCCTGGCGAAGTGGCCACGCAGATCTCTGAACAACTTGTTCGCTGCCTCATTTCCTTCTCTGTTTAAGCTGCCAATTGTGCCAGGCCCCTCGGGATCCTCGATGATTTCCTGCACATGCTCAATTATCTTGTGAAGATAATTGGGCCACCCAGCATAAGAAAAGTTGGTCAGCAGAAGACGCCCCATCTCCACTGCACGTTGTTTGAAGGTGCTGACGTCTTCTGCTTCAGGGTGATGAGCCCGATACACTGTTCGAAGATTTCTGAAGATGCCCAAAACTTCCGCCAGGTTGTTTTTTTCTGTCTTCTTCTGGCACGAGTGCAAGAAAGAAATCAACTTTTGCTGACGAAAACAAATCCCGGGCAAAGTTCCCTGGCATCATTACTTTTGGCACTAAGCCGATGGTTTCCGTTAGGTGGTCATTGAGGCGTTTCTCGGCAGCTTCGTACATCGGCCTTACATCATTGGATATGTCCCAGCTTTGGACCCTGGCAACTTCACAGATGATCAACTTCTTGAAAAAGTTTCCCATGTTAATATCTGTATGGGTGGCATCGATTAGTTTGTCCTTTGGGTCCGATTGCAATATTGGATGTGATTTTACCCCCCTTGATACTTCTGTGAGTTCTGCTGCTGAGAGATTGTCCGGGTTTACTTGGATATACTTTGCAGTCGAGGTTGTTTCCTCATATGATCGAGATACGCTGAAGTGAAGGTGCCCAAATCAGTTTTTGCAGATTCCTTTGTTGCATGGCACAGAGTGCACACAAAGCGTGAACCACTGCCCTGGAGACCCCCATTAGCTCGGTCTAGTTTTTCATCAATCATGGAATTGAAGAATTTCAATTTATGCCGTCTCCACACAGGACCTACATTTATAGACATCTCCTTCCCTCGTAGCACCTGTCAGTCATGTTCCATGCCGTCAAGGAGGACAGTGGCCGACGCTCTATTGTTCTCGTCCCCTATAGCCTCAATCAATGGCCGTGTTTTAAAAGTGGAGTCTGGAGCATCTGGCTCGTACACCGTCACCTTCTCCCCGTCCCTGATTACCTCGCACTTTATTACTGCAAAAGCTGCCTGGAAGGCCTTGTCTGGCAAGAGACGATCCCTCGCAGCTTTGGTCACGGAGATGTCCCCCATCCCGTCGGCGCCATCTTTGATAGTAGTAAGAATGCAGAGATCGTCATCAGGATCAAGTCCCGCCTTCTGCAAGCCCATGACGATCTCTGCATCCAACTCTTCCAGGGTCTTGGCAAGAGCGTGTGCATAAGGCCAAGCCACGCCTTTCATGTTGGGGAAGGGGGTCTCCAATCCTGGGTGGTCCTCTCTATTCACATCCTGGAGCTCGAAGGACAGCTCCCCATACTCTACATGAGACTGTCCTGCCTTGACTGGGGTGTGATGAATGATGTCTGTGCCTCCCTCCAGCCGAAACCTTACACTACCGGGCATAAAATCCTTTTGCAACTCGGTGAGAATGTGCGGTGGCTTGAGAATGTTGGTGCCCTTCGCCTTGAACTTTCTATATTGAGCCTCATAATGTGTTTTTGATGTCTTTGTTGTGACTCTCATGGCAAGGCAATCTTCAGCCGTGAGCTACACGCTTTCCTTGCTCCAGGATGCCAAAACCTATTGGAATAAGGAAAATACACATTGAAATTAAAATTCATTTGTAGATGTAGGGTAGCAGTGAAGTAACATATGGTGGGAGCCTGACTGACTAGTCCAAGGCACGCAACATGACAAATAGATTGTACACATTGTATAGCTCTAGAGAAGTACCTAACCTGAACAGTCCTGAATCCTCCAATTTCAATATGATTTTGCACACCCCCTAGGGAGTTAGGGTTTGAAGAGAGGTGGCACCTGAAAATATTTTGGGAAAGGTGTCCAACTTGCACAAGTCAGATGTGTATTATAATATCCTACTGGGTATTATTATAATAATAACCACCCCCTAAAAATTTCCTAAAACACCCCTGGCATTAATCAGAGGAAACAGGATTTCAACAACTTTACATATATTTACGAAACTTTTTTTTTTGGGGGGGGGGGATTTTAATTTTTTTGGCGGGCGGGCGGGAGGATATTTTGACGTTGGTGGCACCACTTACCCCCCTATTAAACTTCTCTAAAAATAGGCCAAATTCATATTACCAAGGTCAATTCATGGAACTTTAAAAAACACACAAAAATTGACAACCTCTTGGGGGAGGGGCGCTCAATTCCCCCCCCCCCCAGTGTGCCACTGCGTTTGAAGAACCCTGTACCAACAACAGCAAATGAATACATTCCAAATCAAATTCATAATTACCTCTTTATACCTGGAGTCACCACATTCGTTTGGATTGTCGCAAAGCAAGAAGTAGAGGAGGTCAAGCTTGTCCTCTTTCTGCCTCTCGCAAAAGTCGCTGATGAAGACAGATGCCTCTTTGGTCCGCTTATGGGCATAATCCCGCCTGACATGATTCAAGCTGGCCCATACACGTTTCTTTCCGTGTGATGCCATGCCGGGGTCCGGAGCTGTATCCCGAAAAAGGGTCCTAGTGGCAGTTGACAGGCTTGGCTGAGAAGATGCTGGGTCTTGTGCGCTGGTTGACGGTTGGGATTCTGGTTGGTCTGGTTGGTCGCTAGATGAGGACTGGTGTGCTGCGAACTGAGGGCGGAGTTGTGCCACATGAGCAGTACAAGCACTGCACACCCAGCAAGCAGCATCATGAGCAGAGAAATTCTGGATCTGCGGAAGTTTGCCCTGATACTGCTTGCCTTGCTCCATTGAACTATGTGCACGTTGCACCTGTTGCCTGTATAATAGGAAGCAATAAAAAAAAAATTAGTCATTTTTAATTAAGTATTCATGAATACCTAAGACAGTTTACGCATTCCTATTGGTCGAGAGCCCGTCACGTGGCCTGTCTTAAACGGATGATAAAGACATGGCTAGCTGGTCTTAAACACATTTCCAGTGTCACAATAAAATGTGGACTCCTAAAAATCCAGTGCCTCTTATCGTTTCATTGGTTGAACGTTCACAATCCTCACATAGGCATGCGCAACACTACCAGGGGGTCAGAATTTTAAAGTTCTAAATTCAAAACGCAACGGGCCAGGTGCGTTCTGCGCGACATCGCGCAGAACATGATACGCGCGCGTCAATCTCCATAAAAGGGTTGTTTACCGTACATCTTACTCGCCAGCTGAACACTCCATTATTTTGCAAGAGGGATTTTTCAAAAAGCATAAAGTGAATTAGTTGAACAAAATCGGGATGTTTTGAACGAATTATATGATTTTTTCTTACCGAAAATGTATTTATGAATGGGAATAAATATGTGCTCCGTCGGTATTTATCACTCTGTTTAAGACCACTTAGAGTCTGGGTGCTGATAATTACCCTCGCCTCCGGCTCGGGTAATTATCAGCACCCAGACTCTAAGTGATCTTAAACAGAGTGATAAAAACCTCCGAAGCACACATTTATTCCCTTATTTATGCCCTGCAGTGTGTCACTCATAAAAATTAATGAAAAAGTTTGGAGAATATCACCCTTGCTCATAACAGCCATATGGTTGCGAGGATGAAGCGTGGCTGGTTGTCAAGTAAAGCTATTCCGATAACGTACTAACGCTGTAACATTGCTAACAACAGTGTTCCATCTTTCAAGTATGCACATAGCCAGGCCTATTTTTTCCAATTCAATGAAAAGTAAAGAACATATCACAACAAGTTTTAGCACATACGTGGATCATTATAAGGGAACTAAAGCCTGAAATTTGCATGAAAGATACGGTCTTCCAAAGGGAACAATTAATTTTCAAGGATTTTGCCATGTGTGTACATGAAGTTTCATTCAAAATAAAGTGTTACGTAACCTTTAGAAATCGCCCTTTCGCAACCACATGACTGGTAAGGGGGAATATATTCAAGTACTCACTATTCATTTTTTTTTTAGTTAAAGGAACTCTGGCCATGCACAACACTTCATTTTTAGGTTCCAACAATATTTTGATGTGATTAATATCTAGATTGTCTCTGCTTGCCAAGCCAAAAAGCAAGCATAAAAAAAAAATTACGTGATATTAAGACTTGAGTGATAATAATAATGTTTATGGAATAAAAAAAAAATTATAGCTAAGCTTAGAAATATATCAGCTGACAATCACCTGCATTTGTTGCACACAGATGGTGGATGGATGCCGCCCTGCTCCTCATCTAAATTGAGGTTGTACACAGCAAGGAGCTGTGTCTTGTACTTTGCTGAGCTTGACTTGTTTTTGGCTGAGGTGATGATCTGGCCGCAGATCCTACACATCATAGCCAAGGCATTGATGTGCCCCTCCATTTCCTACCTGACAGACATATGAGGCAAATGATGTTAAGAGAAAACGTACATCTAGGCCACTGAACATTTTTGCATACATACTGAACAACGACTGGAACAATTCAAATTTTTAGATATCTTCAATTTTATTAGCCACTTATAAAAAATACTGTAGACCTTAAAATTGGTGCATACACCCTAAAAATGTACTTTAGGAAATAAATGTTGCAACCTGACCCCGACACCACTTTTTCTTCATCATCTCAATAAAGGTCGTTCACTACCAAAATGATGATAAGACAAAAATCTGGGACTGAAAAACATTTCAAATTTTGTTCGTAGACTTGGTACACAATCCCGCAAACGGCTTCAGGTTGCAACATCTATTCAGTATTTTGTAATTCAACTGATAGTTTTCTAAAATTGTACTATTTCTGAGCTGTTCAATGGCAATCACATAAAAAGGGCCCATTGCCCAAGCGCATAATGCACCAGCAGCGGTCACTGCTTTATTATTATTAAAGTGAAAATACAACATTTGCAAACATCGAAAAATAAAACTACCAAGTTGTTCCGAAATACCTTACTAGGATTACCTTACAATGTTCTGGTATGTTTGATCCATTTCATCTTTAGTGGAGTCAGGGAACCAGACTACTTGAATATTTTTGTTTTTCTTGGTTTTTCCAGCATTTTCGAACATAAAACTTCAAACATGTCAGTGTAACAATATTTGATCTATTAAACTAACCCCCCAAATAGTTCATTTCTGAAAATTACAGCAAAAGCCAATGATGTACATTCCCTTTAACAGCACTTCATAAAATAAAAAAATCATGATAAGGCATGAATCTTAATCTAGGACTTGAAAAACATTTCAAATTTGTTAGGAAATACTTGGGAAAATTTTATTGACTCTCCTTAGACGTTGAACAATCACAGAATTTAAGTGGTGTCAGGTTGCACATTTTTCTCCCAAAATGGAATACTTAAAAAAAAATACATGTATGACAAAAAAATGTTAATTATTTTTTAAGGTCCAAATCCGGTATAAAATATGATGATTTCCCATTATTGGGAAAAAAAATGTTGCAACCTGAGATGACGCAACTTCCGCGATGTGTACATGGAGAGTCACGAACATTTTTTCAGTATTTTCTTACATTATTGGATATATTTCTCAGTCCCAGATGTTTTATCATGTCGTTTTTGCCTTTATTGAGATGATGAAGAAAACAAGTCAGGTGTGTTTACAAACACAAATGCCCCGCAACCGTGACTGTTCCCATGACATAACACCACTCTTTTAACATCAACTTACATGTACCTTGGTCACATGGAACATTCATTGACAGCATTAGTGTCTTCTGTCGGTTTTATATGAATTAATCCCTAATCCCTATAATCTCAGAATAAATACAAGATTTCTATTGTTTTAGCCACTGTGAACTTGACCCTTGACCTTATGGCCCCAAATGCAAAAGGCTTCTTAGGATTGCCAAAAACAATCCACAAACCAAATTTGAAGTTCACATGTAAAGTATTTCTAACGTTATCGCGCTGACAAGATTTCTATTGTTTTAGCCACTGTGAACTTGACCTTTGGCCTTTTGGCCCCAAATGCGAAAGGCTTCTTAGGATTACCAAGAACAATCCACAAACCAAATTTGAAGTTCATATGTTAAGTATTTCTCAAGTTATCGCGCTGACAAGATTTCTATTGTTTTAGCGACTGTGAACTTGACCTTTGGCCTTTTGGCCCCCAATGCAAAAGGCTTCTTAGGATTACCAAGAACAATCCACAAACCAAATTTGAAGTTCATATGTTAAGAATTTCTCAAGTTATCGCGCTGACAAGATTTGTCCGGACGGACACACACACACACACACACCCACAAAGTCGTTTTTTGCTATGCTTCCGAGGATTGGCTTTGTGTTTTCCTTTGTCCCTGTAATATAACACTCTCCCATAGACTAAGCACACAAACCTGCGTTCGAGGACAATAGGCACCTTCCTTCGAGGATCAATGGCCTCTTTGTGCTCCTTTTGTTGTCTGTCCTCAGGCGTAATGCCATGCAGGAACACACACACACACACACCCACCCACAGAAGGACAAGGCGGAAACAGTATGCCCCTTCGGCTTCGCCGCGGGGCAAAAAAAGGGGCGTCAGGTTACAACATTCTTTCTGTATTTCTTAACAAAATTGGAAATATTTCTCAGTCCCAGATTCATGTCTTATCATAATTTCTGCAATGAATGACCTTCATTCAGATGATATATGAAGAAAAAAGTGGCGTTAGGTTGCAACATTTTTTCCCTTTTTAGCTATCTAGCCCTACATCATACTCTAATTTATAAATTCCTTTTAAAGTTGGTGATTTCAAACAAAGTTAATGTAATTGTAATTGTTATAATTCAAAGAAGTTTCGGGCCTAAATCTGAATCACACCCAGCCAACCTACACAGTCACTCCATTCCCATTCCTACATAGGCAGATTTCTTGCATTTTCAAAAATTTCATCGCCCATTTTGCATTGCAAATTGCTCAATGCTCGAACATGTCGAAAAAGCAATGCTAGCTAAACGGCCGCACGCATGCATGCCTGCGCCGCCCGTCTCGGCCCCCTGCGGATACCCGCTTTGCGGTCAGGTCGTATTCACGCGTACGTACGTCAATGACGTCAAGCCACGACCACGCACCGATGGCCGTGCGACGTGCGGATCAACCTCCCAGCGAGCATGCGATTTCATGCATATTCGCGCGGCGCACTCAATACACTCATCCCACACACACAAAACACGTTGACAATGATTCTCTAATACACAACCAACACCTTCTGCCCGTGGCGCGGTTTCACACTAAACTGGTAACAAAAATATGACTTACCAAACTCAAAATACCACCCAGAGATCCGCAAGGGTTGGAGCCTCAGGTTGACATCAAAAAAAGGGAATAAAATAACGAAGGAAAGTACTAATTCGAACGATTTTGAAGTGGAAATGACTCGAGTTACCGACGCTACGTATGTGCGCATGCGCAATAGTTTCATTCATGAAATTTGCCTTTTATGGTCATCGGGATGACGTCATATAATAAGGTAGCTGTGCCGCCCTCTCAAGGCCGCTCCGTGTCAATTCATGTAAGGCATTTTTCGCTGTGCAGTAGCCACAGCAGTTTGACAATACCAGCCACTTGCAGACAATACTTTATCAGGTCAATACAACAATCAACAGCCACACAGTAGCCACAGCTGTCTGGCAATGCCTGCCACTTGCAGACAATACTTTATCAAGTCAATACAACAATCAACAGCCACACAGTAGCCACAGCTATTTGACAATGCCAGCCACTTGCAGACAATACTTTATCAGGTCAATACAACAATCAACAGCCACACAGTAGCCACAGCTGTTTGACAATGCCTGCCACTTGCAGACAATACTTTATCAAGTCAATACAACAATCAACAGCCACACAGTAGCCACAGCTGTTTGACAATGCCAGCCACTTGCAGACAATACTTTATCAGGTCAATACAACAATCAACAGCCACACAGTAGCCACAGCTATTTGACAATGCCAGCCACTTGCAGACAATACTTTATCAGGTCAATACAACAATCAACAGCCACACAGTTGCCACAGCTGTTTGACAATGCCAGCCACTTGCAGACAATACTTTATCTGGTCAATACACAGAGGTGGCAGCAAGTCATTTTTTGCAAGTCCAAGTCAAGTCACAAGTCATTGTTTGCAAGTCCAAGTCAAGTCACAAGTCATTGTTTGCAAGTCCAAGTCAAGTCACAAGTCATTAGGTCCAGTAACAAGTCAAGTCACAAGTCATTAGGTCCAGTCACAAGTCAAGTCACAAGTCATTTGGTCTAAACACAAGTCAAGTCACAAGTATCTTTGTCCAAGAACACGTCAAGTTGCTCATTATTTTGTCCAGCTGTAATAAGAACCTGGCGTCAACTTACGAGTTATTTTGAACATGCCTCCTTAATTCCCCATTTTCAATGTGTTGCCATTACTATTCTTGTAGTTTATCACATATCTGTCGGATATTAGCCCTTTGTATACTTTAATAAATTACTTTACATTGTAGAAATAAATGTTGGGATGACATGAAAAAAAGACTTCACTCACTCGATTACATGAAGTATACTCACACTTTATTGTTCAATTTTCATGTATACTAAACGCCTACCAATGGGTTAGGCTATCCGGTATTTTACATGCAATTGACAAAGGCAATGGGTTGGTAACAAGTCATTTTTTGCAATCCCAAGTCAAGTCACAAGTCATTGTTCGCAAGTCCCAAGTCAAGTCACAAGTCAAAGCTGGTATGTACAAGTCAAGTCACAAGTCACAAAAATAGCGACTCGAGTCCGACTCGAGTCCAAGTCACATGACTTGAGTCAGCAACTCTGTCAATACAACAATCAACAGCCACACAGTAGCCACAGCTGTTTGACAATACCAGCCACTTACCAATTGCTGACAATACCAATAGGCACCCACCCAAAAAGTTCTGCTTCCAATTACTTGGCATTTGAAAACAGGGTAATAGGTAGGGTTTTTTTTTTTTTAGAGGGGGGGGGGGGAAATTTTTTGACAGGGATCATGTTTCATTCAATACCAAACACCAACTGTCATAGCTGCCAACATTTCAAATTCCCAATTAGTAATCAACCCGCGCGGTCATTTTCAACTTCTCGTTTTATCAAAAGCTTTACCAACATCGAGTACAGGTACATGGTTTACATGAACACATACATGTGCATACCCTTCTTGTTGTGAATAATAATGTACTGTAGGCCAAAAGATAATTAATTAATGTTAATTAATTTATCAACCGATAATTAATTTTGTTTTAATGTCTGTATTTGTTTGTTGAAGTCAAATAAATAATAACATCAATAACATGTGCGCATATTTTTTTGGAGATGCATGCTATCGATGTTGAGTTTCGACTTTGTATCATGTTTTTACACACAATGATCTATGGCCACCGTATGCAATAGAAATATCCCGCCAACATACCTTGCAAACGCATGCTGATTTATCTTTTCTATCCGTTGTGACAAACTCAAACTCTATTACCAATTATTCCATCCATACTCTTTTTAAATTCCATGATTAAAATCTCGCACTGATGGGTCTCATCCCGGCAATAAGCAACTAAATGTGCTCACGATCGTCACTGAAAAGTACTCACATACAGTACACACAACCACACATCCACGAGATGCACACAAATGACACACCATTGAAAAATATTTTTAGTCTGGTCCTCAAGTACTCCACTGCGCACACTGTATTGATGTCTATCAGGTGCTTGACTGCATTCTTATTAGACTTGTCACCAGTCCATCCATTATCGCGACATTTCGCCAGAAGTTTTCGGTCAAAAACAATACTTTACATTTTTTTTTTTCGTTAGGTAGAAAATGGGAAATTCGTAATGTTTAAGTGGAAAATGGTATTTTCGTAATTTAACAAACAATTCGTAATAATTACGAAAAAATCGTACTAGTTGGCAGCTATGAACTGTGGACAGCACTTTGTCAAGTCAGTCCTTCTGATTTGAGGCGTGCGATCACACCCCCACACCATCGCACACCTAAAAGCTTCCCGCAAAGTATGAACAATTGCATGCCTGAATTTCCCTGGACCACAGATCACACACCTAGAAAATCACACACCTAGAAAAAATACACACCTAGAAAAGTCCAGGTGTGCCTTTTTCTACACGCCTGTGATTTTCAAATCCGAAGGACTGTCAAGTCAAAAACAGTCAACAGCAATTTAGCACCCACAGCTGTTTTGACAGGGATCATGTTTCAAACAGTCAATACCATCAACTTACTGACTATGACAGTACTTTAACGAGACAATAACAGTCAGCAAATATTCATTATCAACAACTCTTCTACGGGTCACAGTTGGTCAAGTCATTCTCATGGCCAGTTACTTAAGCAGTCAAAACAGGTCAATAATGTAGTTCTATGCATAGAATTCCATCGGGTCAAAAAACGGTCACCTGACTGATTTTGACCCGAGTAACAGCACGGCTGAGAATGCATGTTTGCATCAGAGGGTTCTAATGGGCCAATTACATAAGTTTATGGATGTTGCATATAAAGGTAAAAGATGAGCTAGTATTTTTTCTCTTTTTTTCACTGCTAGGAAAAGGGTGCTTAGGACAAATTCAGTTTCTAATAGGCACTTCCAGTTACATTATAAGCCATTTTACATTGTTGTCAAACGAGAATATCAGTTTTCAAAATGGCTTCAAATTTATGATGTGATTAGGGTAATGTATAAACAGGGAGAGACATTTTGTGACAAATGTCCAGTCAGTATGTACGTTTAAATCCTCATTATAAAATATCAAATAATTCTTCACAATGACTCTGAGTTTTCTAGGTTTTGACTGATAGCATTCCTCCAGGGTACATCTTCACAATGACTCTGAGTTTTCTAGGTTTTGACTGGGTTATCATTATTAAGAAATATCTGAAAGGTAGAGCAAGGGGGGGGGGGAAGAAATGTTCGAATTAACCCCACAAAGCAGTGCCCCACTACCAGCACTCTTTATTTGTGGGAGAACATAGAAGAGTGCCAGATCACCCATTTTGATTACTTGTTTCTGCTTATTCTTTAGATACATGTAACTAAAAACTAACCTCAAGAATCAGTAATGGGTAGCCCAGCAAGCAGGTCATCCGTTCATCTGTCGGTCCTCCTCCCTGCTTCCGGTTCCTCGGGTTTCTGTTTGATGAGGCTGTCGGAGCCCTGACAATGTCTTGAGGCAGGCTCATCCTTATCTCAGTAGAGCAATTCCCTCATCAGTCAGTGGTCCTCACTTTGCTGAAAGGATTCAAATAACAAAAGGAAACATTTGAATTACTGAGCTGTATTCGTGCCAGGGCTCGAAAGGGAAAGAAAACATTGAATTAACTCCACAAAGCAAAGCCCTGCTACCAGAACTCATTTGTGGATAAACATAGTAACAGAGTCAGATCGCCCATTTAAATTTGTTCTGTGACTTGATTGTTCCTGTTAAGAGGAGGCCTATACACAGCCTAAAAGCAGAACAGGAAGGGGACAGACCTCATTTATCCCAGGACAAACCAATAACACCAGTAAATAAAGATATGCTTCAAACCATGTTACAAGGCTATGATGGCATTAAGTACAAATTCTTAATTCATGGTTTTACAATTGGTTTTTAGGTTTTACAGGCAATCAAAATTTTAGGACATCAACAAATTTAAAATCTGCTCCTCAAAATCCAAAAGTGGTTTCTGAAAAACTAGGGTTAGAACTTAGACAAGGTAGGCTCGCAGGGCCGTTCCAAGACTTGCCACTTGATAATTTTTGCGTTAGCTCGATTGGTTTAGTTCCTAAAAGACAGCCTGGTTCATTTTGAATAATTCATCATTTGTCTCATCCTAAACATGGTTCCGTAAACGATGGAATACCAGATTGCAACGCAACAGTCAAGTATGCGTCAACGGAGGACGCAATAAAAATTTTGAAGAAAGGGGGCCCAGGATGTGTGCCATCTAAACTAGATATAAAGTGTTAACCATTTATTCTGGAATAGTCCATATTCTGGATGATTTTCTAATCATTTCAACATCTCATCAACAGGGTGTGGAGCATGTGGTCTAGAAGGCTAGGAGTCAACTTCCATCGGATCCTCACTCACTAGTCGAATACCAAAGTGTCAGTGCCATCAGGATTCGAATTAAATGTGCAACTTGGAGAAAGAAATTCCATTTGTCCAAGGTGTTGAAGCTGTACCACTACTTGCAGTAGTACGACGCAGTAAAATGTCCCCTTTTAGTGTCACTAAACTTGAGTGCACGAAATCTGTGCGTCAGGTCCTTCTGCGTCTTGCATGTGCGGTTCCGGTTGGATGTGTCGTCGATGCGTCGTGTTACCAGAATCACAGCCACTTGAATTAGTACACAATTGTATTTGGGAGCTGACTGTTTGCGTTGCGTGCTGGGGGAAATCCCCGCCAGCAAAACGGCTGTTTCATGTATTCTTTTCTTAAAACATTTTACTCCTTGGCCTTTTTATATGTACGTCAAATAAAGAAGAATTTAAATGCAAACTTAATAGACCCTCACAATTCTTTCCTAGCGTTAAGCAGTGATTTATTTCCCGGAATGTTGCCCATCTCAATTTGTGTTTAAATTTCCAAATGGTAATTCTTATAGAAGCATAAAACTTCTCAATTCTTCAGAATTTCGCGGCAAACTTACGTGACACATCGTTTTATAATGAAGTGGAGAACTTCGGAAACATTGATTTGCATTGAAATACGGCAATCTGGGAGTAAAATGCAGTGAAATACTTTGTTAAAATGACACAAAAAAAACGCTGTTATCCCGGCAGTTATCTTATACGCAGTGAATATGTTCCATGTACCATCGGCTTTTGTTACGATCTTCGTAAGAAAACTCGGTTTAAAGCCTAAAGGTTTCGGTGAAATTAATGTTCATATACCGACAGTTCAAATTCTCGCCATGAAATAAATTATTATATTAATTACAGAAACCTTTCTGGAAATGATTGCAGATGACAAATTCGCTTCGATGTTCACTTCGCTATTATATTCACTTGTATTTAAAAGGCCAGTTCCTGCTCACACAATCATAATGAACAATTTTGTTTGATAACAAAACAGATCGTCTTTCTGCGTTCCGGCTGTGTGTATTCATGAGGTCTACGGTGACTCGTGTTTATTCATTGCATCATTGTTGAGATAACAAAAGCGCACGGCTGGTCCTGCTCATTAAAGTCGCCGTGCTTGAGTGAACACACCCGTCCAGTCTGCAGATTCCTGCCCTCCTTGACAACTGCAAACTGATCGTCTGGAACGCAGAGAGAACAGGAAATAACGGGCATTCATTATCGAGATGGGGCCTTAGGTACATGTAACTAAAAACTAACCTCAAGAATCAGTAATGGGTAGCCCAGCAAGCAGGTCATCCGTTCATCTGTCGGTCCTCCTCCCTGCTTCAGGTTCCTCGGGTTTCTGTTTGATGAGGCTGTCGGAGCCCTGACGATGTCTTGAGGCAGGCTCAACCTCATCTCAGTAGAGCAATTCCCTCATCAGTCAGTGGTCCTCACTTTGCTGAAAGGATTCAAATAACGAAAGGAAAAATTTGAATTATTGAGCTGTATTCGTGCCAGGGCTCAAAAGGGGAAATAAAGCATTGAATTAACTCCACAAAGCAAAGCCCTGCTACCAGAACTCATTTGTGCACGAACATAATAGCAGAGTCAGATCGCCCATTTAAATTTGTTCTGTGACTTGATTGTTCCTGTTAAGAGGAGGCCTATACACAGCCTAATAGCAGAACAGGAAGGGGACAGACCTCATTTATCCCAGGACAAACCAATAACACCAGTAAATAAAGTTATGCTTCAAACTATGTAACAAGGCTATGATGGCATTAAGTACAAATTCTTAATTCACGGTTTTACAATTGGTTTTTAGGTTTTACAGGCAATCAAAAATTTAGGACATCAACAAATTTAACATCAGCTCTTCAAAATCCAAAAGTGGTTTCTGAAAAACTAGGGTTAGAACTTAGACAAGGTAGGCTAGCAGGGCCGTTTCAAGACTTCCACTTGATAATTTTTGCGTTAGCTCGATTGGTTTAGTTCCTAAAAAACAGCCTGGTTCATTTTGAATAATTCATCATTTGTCTCATCCTAAACATGGTTCCGTAAACAATGGAATACCAGATTGCAACACAACAGTCAAGTATGCGTCAACCGATGACGCAATACAAATTTTGAAGAAAGTGGGCCCAGGATGTGTGCCATCTAAACTAGATATAAAGTGTTAACCATTTATTCTGGAATAGTCCATATTCTGGATGATTTTCTAATCATTTCAACCAGTGTTGTAGTCGAGGCCACAACCTCCGAGGCCGAGGCCAAGGCCGAGGCCACAACCTCCGAGGCCAAGGCCGAGGCCGAGGCCACAACTGCAAGGCCAAGGCCGAGGCCTCCACCTCCAAGGCCAAGGCCGAGACCGAGGCCAGCTGTCAAAACATGTAATAAAATATAAATCACTAAAACAAGGCTAAGATTACGTTGGAGTTTTAACATCTTTTTAGTTGAATTCACTGAGTTTTGGAGTGCCTGGCTTACAAATTTACAGCTTGCAATGGGTTTCCTCTTGTAGTGAGTCCGGCAAATTTTATTTTTTAAAGAAAGAAATCTCAAGTTTTGTATCACTGAAAGCAAACTACACAACAAAATCAATGGCGTTTGAATCAGGCTCATAGGTGTTTGCCCTTTGGAGATACAACAATTTAAATCAAATTTTGAGTTTCTATTCTGTAAGATTTACATTATTTACTTTTAGCATGTTTTACAAATCTTATTTTCAAAACCTATCAAAAATGCTTAATATCATAGGAATCCCCATTAAATAAACAACAGCTTGATTTTTGCATCAGGTTTTTACCACTCATAACCAAAAAGTTAGGACCCCCTCCCCCGACCTTCGCACTGTCCAGGCGCGCGCCGAGCAAACACCGCGATGCGACCAGACAATGCCAGACGGCCCGCCGTTACGCACGGGCAAAGCATAGTTCCAATCCCGCTCCACACAACGGGATAAGTGTCCACGCATTATCCCGCTCCAAACAACATGGCAACACGGAACATGCGTGCATGATATCACTCAGTTCATCAAAATGACCATGAATTCTCGGATCATCCAATTTGAATCCAATGGCTTCGAAGAATTTTAGGATCATGGCAAGAGGTAGGGAGTCCAGAGGTTTTGGCCGTATATCTGTAACCACGCAAAATTAGTCAATTTCAAACCGTGCTTATACATGTAATCAGTATCAACATGGCTCTAAAAATACAAAAAAAGTATCCTGGTACCACAAGGAATACTGACTCCTATTATTAAAACATTCATTCAGAACTTCGCATTCATTTGGATGGAAAAACGAATTCTGAAATCGCGCTTTCCAAATCGACCATTTGCGCCAAACATTACCGTGTGAGCCGGAACTTTCATTTAAATCACCGTGTAAAAATAAAATCTACTTGATAAATCGTAACTGTTTTTATCATATCTTTATGAAAAAAATGGTACGGACTAGTACACTCGATCGTACCCAGAAAGTTCAGACTTTTACTGAAACAGTGGCCTATAAAAAGAAATGATTAAGCTTGCCGCACCTTGCCACAAATCATTTTTAAAGGGCGGGGTACAGAGGCGAAACGAGAAAATTGTGTACAACACTGCAACCAGACCAGTCTACTACCACATGTTATTGTACGCAGATGGGATTGGTGCCAGACTTATGTAGTCTGGCAAGCGGTAACAGTTATAACGCTTGCACGCGCGCACGTGGAAAGCTGAAGCGCAGGCTAGGCGAAGATGCTACGTACGTGAGTACGTTCAATGCAACCATTTCCAGTTCATTCGTGCGTACATTGTATATGCGTTCGTTTCACGGAACCCACTGCGGCAGAATCTCAAGGGTTTGATACGGTAAAAAATTAAAATTAATTAGAATAGAAAACACAGCCGGCCTCGACCGATTCGCCGAGGCCGGAAGGCTCCGAGGCCGAGGCCGAGGCCGAGGCCGAGGCCGAGGCCGAGGCCGAGGCCAAGGCCGAGGCCAAGGCCGAGGCCAAGGCCGAGGCCAAGGCCATGAAAATCGGCCTCGAGACCTCCAACACTGATAATCACAATGCATTCCTTAATCCTAACAGTCCTGAATCTTCCAATTTCAATATGATTTTGACATTTCATGTATAGTCAGCGTGGTCAGGATTTGCTGGCATGCATCATGCAGGAACATGATGATGGAGGAATGGAGGTCATTCTTTGCAGGCAGGAGCCTGACATTGCTCATTTAATTAATGTTCTTGAAAACTTCTCAAGGAAACTGTGTACTGTATGTTCTAAATGCGTAAACAAAGGATTTGACATGTAGGCCCTACATGTAGGTTACATTGCCAGGGCCGTCATTAGGCTTTTCTTTTTCGCCCTCAGTCATATAATTGTAGACTATTTTTTCCATTAATTTCAAATTTGACCTGGGACTAAAATGACTTGAGACTTAGTTGACATTGGACCGACTTTATACATTTGTACCTGGTACCAAGTTGACCTGGAACTGAGTTGGCCATGCTGTCTCAGACGGTCAGACCCCGTCAGTTAGGGACCAAGTCGTTAACAGTCTTGTGGTTGTTGGGTACCGAGTTTACTCCAAACCCATGTAATGCATGCTCTTGTTCTTGTTGTGTAAAAACACAAAAGTCACGTAACTGTACAAGAACTTGAATGTGTACTTTAATTTGCCATCTAGACCTATTGGTTGTCTCTCGGACGCTGTGGAGGAGGTTGGCCTACATTTCTTCTTATGCGGAGTGTACGGCATTCCACCATGACACGCAGATGACTTACCCTGCCCTGACGAAGGATACCTTCAGAAAATTTGACAACTTTCATCGGTGAGCATCTTGATATTATTTTACTTAGAAATTGATCATGGCATGTATGTACATGCATGTACATACATCATGTACATGTACAAGTACATGTTTACATATATGTCTGTGCCTATAGAAAAAGATAAAATATGAAACTTTCTTATCTTCTATAGTTTTTAACACTCATATTCAATGCAAGAAAAATCCCAGCAAAGTTGTTTAAGATAAGGCACAGACAAAAATCTTGAAAATAACCTGGCAATAATTTTCAACAGAGACTTTTAAGACGCTTCCTTTTACCTGTCCTTTTCATTTTTTTTACGTCACATTTAACCTAATGTGCACATGTTCCAATTGACGTCAACACCAGAAAAGGACTGGTGTATTTGCTGCCACCATGCATCTCAAAGTATCCCATTAACTTTGTTCCATTTGTTATATTCTTGTTGTGCTTTCAGGTTTTGAAGAGTTTCTTCCTATTTCTGGATTGAAGATGGCAACGACATGCATGGCCTCGTATAATGGACGAGCTTTGGATTCCTCCGCATCTGATCTGTACTACCCACCCATTGCGATTGAACTCCGTATAGGGCTGAGTCAATTCGAATAATTGAATATTCGAATATTCGACCTTCCAATCGATCGAATATCCGAATATTCGGTTATTTGGCCATTCCAAATTCCCTCAAAAGCAAAAATATGCCATACATGTACATGTAGTCAACGTACGTGAGCACGTCAGCATGCCATGCATGATTTCTTCACAGGCCGGGTAAGTCAGGTATTTGACAACAATCAGTTGTTCTTCAGTCGTCAGTAATTTAAAGATTAACAATAACCAGAGAAGCTAGAGTGAAGGATTCCTTGTTTGCATGGGGGACATATTAAGCCGTGAACCCCAAACACGGCGGGTGGCGTCAGCTATTGTGAATTTCCGACCCTTAACTCGCAAACAGGAACCAAGCATATTTATTACTGGAAGCTTCTTGAAGTCTACAAACCGTTGTACTTCCTAGTCACAGTATTGAGGATAAAAAAATCACTTTTATAATAATAACTCGCACTTTTGTCACCAAGAATTGAGGAAATGATTTTATATCATTTTAAATAAACTTATTCTCAACAACCAAAAACTCCAAGAAAAAAACATATGATATTTAATGTCTTTATTCAATGAAATATGGGTCTTTGAATTGTAAATGCATATTTAAGTTTATGCAAATAATGGGCGTGGGCGCGGCATACACACGCCCCAGCTTGACACGTGCAAAGCAGTATTTCCTTGTTTGCCCACAGGGGATATATTATAAGCTGTGTACCCAAAACACGAAGGGTGACATTTCCGCAAAAAAAAAAAAAAATCGCCAGCCGAGCTCCGGCGGGCGCATTGTTGGCGGGCTAATTAGGGCACAGGTGCGCTGACCCGGTTCTTTTGTCTGGCTAAGTGCGTGCTCTGGAGATAACTTTCTAACAAATAGGCCACTAAAAGGTTTGGATATTCCAACTTGCAACATTTTGATACATTTTGTCTAGCTGTGGCTTTCTATGCTGGGAATCAGGGGTACGGTGCGGTGAGTTGACCGCAAAGTCTGTCTGGCGAAATAAATGAGAGCTCTTTTGAGTTTGAAATCCTCTCTGTTGTCTGACCTTTTTCTTGCGTTTTGCTCGACTTGGAGGACATAAGCCAGAGGTTCCCGCTATTATTACTGAAAGTATAATTGCTGAACTAGTTTTTGAAGTGTTTATGTATGTTTTATTTGTGCAAATATTGGGTGCAATTAGCAGACTAACCCAGCGAACAAAGCTGACGGACAGCGAACGAAAATGTGTTCGATAAAAGGGTGCTCTGATCAGTTGAGAGAACTAGATTATTTTGTACATGTACATGCATTGAGGCGAACATCTAACAGCCATAATAAATTTACCCCTAAAAGTAAACAAGAAATTCTTTTAGAAAAATCCCAGAGTCCGTAACGTAAATGAACCAAGGTTTTCAAAACGTTTTAATGTAATGTTGGGGTTCATGACAAGTTTTCTACAACACCGCCACGTGCTGTGGGCAGCATACTGCGTGCAAGGCGATTCCCTATAACCACGTGCATTCGACACGATTGAACAGGCGATGGAAAACTTTGGGGGGAATTGGCTTCGCTGTATCATTGTAATGTACCGCTTCTTGTGCGACCCTGTGCGAGCAGTACGTCCTCAAAATAAGTACATGAAAACGGAAAATACAAAGGCCCACACAGACAAAAGAAATCAAGTTCTTTGCATGAGCTTGCAGAGGTCTTCTACATCGATGTTGGCATGCCATTTTCGCGATGTCAATAGCCGATCCAGTAAGCCCCTCCCACTGCGCACGTGGGCAAATTAACACGTGCTCCTCTCCAATGCCACGCTGCATTTTCCTATGCTGCACACATGTACATGTAACACCAACGCGCGGGGAAACTTGCCAGGATCGCATCGGGGAAAACAGCGGCGGTTTTCTTTTGAAAGTAGGGATTGTAAGTAGGACAACAACAAACAAAAATACGGACAACGGAAACGTTACTACTCATGCTAGAAGTTTGATATGAAAAGGTGTCAGGAAGTGTTTTGTGAAGACATGAAAGACAAAATGTCTTGTTTATCTTGTCGGAAGCATCAGCGGTTGGTGTTGCAGTCCGGCGTTAAAAAAATGGGTTGGCTTTACTGCAAGCACTCCCAAAGCAGAAGTAATATATGTATGGCATTATTGCTTGGCATATATACAAGCTACTTTTATGGGTTTTTTTGGCAGCAACTTGAAACTTAACTTTGAGAATACACTTTTGTTGTTTAAAAAAAAGTTTTTTCCACCTTTTTATTTCATTGCATATCACCACCGAATATTCTTATTCGAAAATAAATATTCGAATATTCGATTATCGATCGAATAACCGAATATTCGAATATTCGGCACAGCCCTAACTCCGTATCAGTTCCTGACCATGCCATGACATGGCCATGTTCATTCAAACAGCCCAACCCCCACTCTGAACCTTTCTAAATAGTCCATGGTGTGGAGTACATGTACAAGTATTTTTAGTGTGATCTGAATTGGGAGTGGTAGGTGTAGTCTGTTCGCTGCCTCCCTGTCACAGATGCTTGAATAACATAGTTGAAGTAAACATTTCATATATAAATGAATATCTTACTGCCGGGGGGGGGGGGGGGGGGGGGGGGTGAGAGAATTGAGATAGTTTGCGAATTTAGGAAATAACTGACATCCCCCACAGTGCGACACTTTTAGAGCGCACCCATGCATTTTCGGTTTCACGAACTGACACTGATCTTAATTTTACCAATTAAATCGCTTTTTAATGAAAAATGTGTACATGTATAATCGCACAAGTACACAGATAGATATATTGCCGCATCATGCTTGGGTGTCAGTTCGTGAAAACAAAAATGTACTGGGTGCGCTCTAAAAGTGCCGCACTGTGGCGGATGTCAGTTCGTAAAACCCAAAATATCCCGGTTCTACGTGACGGCTGATATTTCGAGATAATGTCCGTTATATAGTCCGGTGAAGTTCCTTGTAGTGACTTGAAAGCGATGTGGGGGTCAAAAGTGACACCTAGGTTGCGACACTTGGTGGAAGGATGGATGTGGCAATCTCCAGTCCTAATGCTGGTGATATTGAACTTGGCGAGTTGTTATTTTGAGCCACACAGGATAAATTTAGACTTGTTGTCATTCAATTTGACACTGTTTGTCATCATCCATGTCTTGATCTCATCAATGCAAGCCTCAAGATTCTCCAGGGCAGACACAGCATTGGTTTGAGATGGATTGAAGGATTGATACAGCTGTATGTCATCAGCATAGCAGTGACATTGAAGGTTGTGTTTCTGGATGATCTGGCCGAGTGGTAAAATGTAGATGGTGAATAACATGGGACCGTCAACAGATCCCTGAGGAACACCACAGTCAAGGGAGGTAGAGGCAGATAATACTCCATTGAAGTTAACAGACTGTTGCCGGTCTGCAAGGTATGAGTCAAACCACTGCAAGGCTGCATCATGCACTCCCAAAGAGTGCAAGCGACTGATCAGGATGGCGTGATCTATGGTGTCAAATGCTGATGACAGATCGAGAAGCACAAGCGCCGATACTTTGCCAACATCCATCTGTCGTAGGATGTGGTCGCGGACAGATGAACAAGTAATGTTTCTACACTATGGTTCTGACGATTTGCAGATTGGCGACTATCCAATAGATCATTATTCCGTAAATGCATCGACAGCCTGGAGATAGCAACACGCTCAAGTAACTTTGAGATGTACGGCAAGTTGGAAACTGGGCGGTAGTATTGGAGTTCTTTAACAATGCTGGACACACGTGGGCAACTTTGAAAACAGAAGGAACAACACTGCATTGCAGGCTGCGGTTGATAATCGTGGTGATGGCAGGAACGATGGATTCAGAACATTGCTTAAGGAGCCAGGTTGGTATAGGGTTCAAGTCACATGATTTGGCTGGGGATTTGAAGATGACAGTGCAAACCTCATCTTGAGAGGCAGAACGGAGACTGGTCAGTGTAGTTTGTGTTGGTGGGGTGGAGGTAGAAGTATCTGTATCTGGCACAAGGGGAGGTAGTGCATCACGAATCGAAGAAATCTTGGACGTGAAAAATGGCTGAAATGGTCAGCCAGTGACTTGTCGGAATTGTACTTAGGTAAAGAAGATTCCATATTCCTATGGAGAAGCTTGTTGGCGACACGAAACAGTTGTTTTTGATCACCGGAACACTTGGAGACTATTTCTGAGTAATGGGTTCTTTTGGCCTTACGGATCAGCGAGATCACATGCTGGCATTGTTGGTGATGTAGTTGGCGGTCAATCTCGAGTGAGGATGCATGCCACCTGTGCTCAAGCTGTCTTCGTCTGTGCTTAGCTTGCAACACCTCATCAGTGTACCAACCGGTGTCGGGCCGAAAAGAAATGACGGAACTCGTACTCAAGCAGCAAAGTACTCGTACTCGAATAGCAGTACTTGGGGGAAATGGTATAGCTTGACTTTATACACCATGGCCTTATTTTATCAATACTTTCAGTTTGAAATGGTTGATTGGCTTGTGGAGAAATTGAAGTTTCCTGATTTTCCTCTGTGCACGTCCAGACAAACACAACAGCTAGCCGTGATTGGGTCTGCATATCGGTCTGACAGGGTCTGGGCCAATTATTACGCACAATCAACCATTTGCCATATGGCTGTATTCGGAATACAACTACTTGTACTCGTACTCGGAAGTAAAGTACTCGTAACCGTACTCGGAAGTATAAGTACTCATACTCGGAGATCTGTTCTTGTACTCGGAGGTACAAGTACTCGTACTTGGTTACTTACAGTACTGTAAGTACTCAGGGATTTGATTGGGATGTGACAAAAAAAACCTCAAAATGTTATGCACGAGTACAAAATCTGGCGAGCGCGAAGCCATTACGGCGTGGGGTCCGGGGCCCGCTTAAGAGCCCCGAAAAATTTTGGATTTTAGATGCTCTGTGGTGCAATCTAAGCCTTTCTGGGCCATCATTTCAGCCAAAATATTTTGCCAATTTTGTTATTTCTTTTTTCACTTTTGTTGCATTTTGTTACAGTTCATCACCATCATCATTGATTTGTCACTTATTTGTAATTATAAATACTCCATGGTGATTAATAATAACCATTGTAAAAGCATGAAGAAATAAATAAAACAAGATTATTCTACACAAATATTTGTTTTGCTTCATCCACAACTGAATGGAACATACCATCTTTGGAAGCACCAGACTAATCAGTCTCAATGATGATGTGCTTCGGGTGTTTCACATGGGATACGAGCAATTTCTTTCCACTCAACGCGTAGTTGATAGTGTCGTTGCAAACATTGCACAAAACCTTGCCAGCGGTTGCTATTTTATCGAAACACTCTTGAAATTCATGCTGATGCCCGTCAATAATAACGGAGTCCCGAAACAATTCCCACCGGAACTTATTTTTCACTTCTTTATCAAGCTCTCGCACTGATTTATCTCCGTGCGACAATATCGACTTGTTGGGCGCGTACACAAACACTCGATGCACATGAAACAACGTGCATAATCCACACGATTGCACTGTACTGTATGCTGTTGTGCACGCTGAGCAATATTAGTCTGTACACCTGACCATCGCAACATGTGCATCTTGGGTACCGACACAGGAACTAGACCTAAATAATCACAACCTCGGACCCGAGCGAAAAATCACATGATCGCGCTAATGGCAACGCATGGTCTTCAACCTCGTTCTCACGATTCACGTTGGTGGACTTTTGAACCACAAAAAAACGGATTTCCGTAAAAAAAACCCGGAGAAATCACATCCCTGAGTACTCGGCAGTACTCGGTACTCAGAAAAAAAGTACTCGACTACAACACTGGCAACACTGCATCGGGCTGACAGATGGTTGCCTTCAATCTCAGCGCACAAGAGATTCAAATCAATGCTGTGGAGGATGCGATGGATAACCATGTCTCACAGATACCACTGGTGCTGGAGGAACATCCAATTGTTACCAGCAGAAGGTGTGATCTACTAGTCACAAAAGATACCTGACGTCTTGGTGCGCAGAAAAACTGCTACAGCCCCAAATGCACAGGAAAGGAAGGAAAAACTCCCTTAAAATGCTCCCAAACCATTCATTCATTCATTCATTCATTCTTTATTATTTTTACCACATCTCATTTCAAAGTGACAAGGCATAAATACATACATGTAGTTTTGGGTAATATAAAGTTCGAGCTTGTTTTACAAAATATATTTATACACTTTGGACGCATTATTTTCTAATTGGAGATGGCGGAAGGGGATCCCCAAAAAGCAGAGCTTGTCGAGTAGAGATCCCCTTTAACATGGATTAATACAAACATTTAATGAAAAACAAATGAAAAACAATTGAACGTATCAATTTTAAATTGTACATAACACACGGAAAAACAATATTGCTGATCGAAAAAAAAAAGAAATACAGAGTAGTAATACAGAGTAGTAACCCAGTAAGAAGATTAATCTGAGCTATTATAATTTGATAGTAAATTTGATTTAAGTTTAGATTTAAATAATGGAAGGCTACGAGTGCCCTGGAGTGATTTATGTAAGGACTTCCAGTACTTGGGGCCTTCATGCCTAATTGTCTTTTTATAAACAGTTGTTCTTGCAAATGAAAAGTGAAATTCCCTACGTTGACGGGTAAAATGGTGATGTATAGTTTCGTTTCTACAGAACATTTGTGCAATGGGATTTGGAAGTAAATTATTATTCAAACGATGCATGAAGGCTCCAAGCTGAAGTGAATAAATGTCATTGACCTTGAGTGTTTTATGTTTACAGAAGAGAGGATTTGAATGTTCAAGTCTGTCGACAGAATTAATAACTCTCAATGCCCGTTTTTGTAGGTTAAGAATTCTATTCACATAACTAGCTGCACAATTCCCCCATGCTAGGATACCATAGTTCAAATAAGGCAAAATCAATGTATTATACAGCATAAACAGTATTTCCTGTGGGAAAAAGGCTTTGAGCTTACTAATGACACCTATATTTCTAGAGATAATAGCACAAATGTTGTTTACTTGAATTTTCCAAGAGAGAGTAGGATCAATATATAATCCCAAACATTTTACACAATCAGAATAGGGCAATTTTATGTTATCGATGATGTTACATACATTCTTTCTCACCAACTTGATACTTGATGATGTCATGATGACGTAACAAAATTTAGAACATCTTCGTAACATGGTACAAGATCACACTAGGTTTCTGGATCATACTGTGACCAAAATGCCCCCAAATCCCACTTTTTACTTAAGTTTTATTACTCTAAATCTTACCTATATCCTCCTAGCGATCTGACATTTTTGTCTAGAAAATTCCTGTTGTCTTTACAGGTATTATTTCTAGGTAGTTTTGAGTATTTTCCTGCCGAAATTCTGTGTGTACACTCACATGTTTGTTTACACATGTCAGCTGTGCTATAAATAGCATGATGGTAAAATCCAACATGGCTGCCATTTGAGCAGCGCTTAAAATGTTTCTGATTGGCTGAAAGTTCTAAAATTATTTCAAGCAAACTGAGACTTCTAAAAAGAAATTTATATTATTAGAATGTTTTACTAAATAATTATGTAGCTTCTTTAGATGTGAATTTGTCTAATTTGAATCAACTTTGAAAGTTGGGCAAGTTTTGATGACTTTTCTGTCAGATTTCGTCTGGTAAGTCACAGCCTCGACTCCATGGGCACATGCGCGTTCCTTCACTAACCCTTAACTAAGCGTATTGCGTGCGCATTTCGAAGATTGATACATTTAATACAAATCTTTGCTAAATAACGCAATGTCCAAACCTTATGTTTAAAAGGATGGATTCTTCAAAATCACAATTTTTAACATTTTAAAGATGGAGTCGGCACGTAAAACGGATAAACTGCAGCCTAATTATAATGTGCCATATTTTGATACATTTAAATTACACAATTCCAGGGGTTAAGATCGCGCAAGGCATGATGGGAAGCAACATGGCGCAGCAAGATCTCGTACCCATGGGAACGAGTTTGGGTAAGTCAGTGACTGTCTCATGATTATTCATATCTGTGACATCACTGAATTTTCTTCAATGAACTTAAGGTTTGTTTACATTCACTACTTGTAAAAGTGAGCATTTTGGGGATTCAGTATAATTTACTCACATTTTTACAACAGATTTACTGTAATGAATGTCTTGAAGATTAATTTAAGCCTTTTTGTGTGATATTTTGCTGTATAATTTTGGAGAAATTTAGGGGAAACTATCACTATGTGAATTCAGTATACTGTGAATTTTACAAAATGGGCGTGGCCTATTTACTAGCGGGTACTTTTGATTTTTGCGCTGGGCCAATAGGGTATAAATAGGGCAGATTTTGTTCATTCTGGGTACGGTTCTTTGATGGGTGTTGGTCTACTGCTAGCTGCGAACTCTACTGCTGATCTCTAACTGTATTTACACATGGTGCTTTGGCCAGTTTGGGGAGCTGAGAAAATACTTAGAGAATATGTCATCTTTACAACTTGAGTTGGGGGAGCCAACTTGATGAAATTGGGGAGCTGAGCTGAGCTGGGGAGCAAAGTTTTGGGAAGCAAAGTTTTGGGTTGCCAACTTTAGGGGAGCCAAATTTTGGGGAGCAAAGTTTTGGGGAGAAAAACTTTGGGGAGCCAGAGTCGGAGAGCGGATATCTAGACAGTTAGTAACTGTGATTTACATCAGTTGTAGCTGATATCTTTAATTATTAAGACTCTGACAGGAGTCAGGGGATCTTGAGATATATTTGGAGTCAGGCTGCTGAGTCGGATTTCATCGAGGAATATCAAGAGAGGCCTGGGGCCTAAGTGTATTTTGTTGAGAAGATTTTATTGCCCGACCACTCAATTAGAACACATTTGGGGGGGGGGGGGATCATAGAAATTTAAAAAAATGTATCATTTGACACATGTTTGGAAATTGATAGAATGCGAGAAGGTTGTCACCCATTTGTGCATTCCCAAGTTGCAAACCAAGTGCAATTAGAGTGCATGGGGAGAGGGGGATTTACAGAAATTTCCAAAAATGTGTCACATGACACATCTTTGGAAATGATCTTTTCTTTTCTTCAAATTGACAGCATGCCAGAAAGTTGTCAACCATTCGTGGATAACAAACTAAATACAAAAATTAGAACATATGGGGGGATTTACAGAAATGTCCATTGACACAATGGGGAAGGGGGCCAGATTCACAGAATTGTCCTTAATAACTCCTATGAACATCTATGGAAATTAACAGAATGCAAGGTTTGGACCCATTCGTGGATTCCCAAATTGCAAACCAAGTACAAATTAGAAGCATGGGGGAGGAGCCCATTCACAGAAATTTTCAAAAATGTGTCACTTGACATGCAAGAAGGTATGCGAGAAGGTTGTCATTCATTTGTGGCTTCCCCAATTGTAACAACGCATTGGGGGATTCACAAAAATTTCCAAAACTGTGTCACATGACAAATCTTTGGAAATGATCTTCTTTTGTTTTCTTCAAATTGAGAGCATGGCAGAAAGTTGTCAACCATTCGAGGATTCCCCAATTGCAAACTAAGTACAAATTGGAATGCATTCGGGAAGTGGCAGATTCACAGAAATTTCCAAAAATGTGTCACTTGACACATCTTTGGAAAGGATTTTATTTTGTTTTCTGCAAATTGACAGCATGCCAGAAAGTTGTCAACCATTCGTGGATTAAGTACAAATTAGAACACATAGGGGAGTAGGAGGATTCACAGAAATTTCCAAAAATGTGTCACTTGACACACGTTTGGAAACTGATAGCATGCGAGAAGGTTGTCACTCATTTGTAAAACCCCCAAATGCAAACCAAGTACAAATTAGAGCACATAGGGGGATTTACAGAAATTTTCAAAAATGTGTCGCTTGACACATCTTTGGGGGGGGGGGGGAATTAGAAAGCATGGGGGGGGGGAATTAGAAAGCATGGGGGGGATAAACAGAAATGTCCGCAAATGTGCCTCTTGACACATGTTTGGAAATTGACATCATGCAAGGTTGTCGCTCATTCTCGGATCCCCCAATTGCAAACCAATTACAAATTAGAATGCATGGGGGAAGGGCGGATTCACAGAAATTTTCAAAGATATGTCACTTGACAAACGTTTCGAAATTGGCAGCATGCAAGAAGGTTGTCACCCATTTGTGCATTCCCCAATAGGTCTTGTAAAATGACGTCATTTCCTACAGACCAGCCGCGTGCATCAACATACTGAGCATCCAATTGCATAACGCGTATCGGCCGAGTCGAAATTCGAAAAACATTTCAAGCGCACGTGTTTGGAACATTTTCAACACTGTGCAATGCATGATATATTGCGTAAAATACGCAGTTGCAGCTCTCCTACAGATTTGGACGTCATTGAGCAAGCCCTATTGCAAACCAAGTACAAATAGCAATGCAAAGCTGTAGTGCTCCGGCCGAACGAAGACTACGTGACGGCTGATATTTCGTGATAATGTCCGTTATGTAGTCCGGTGAAGTTCCTTGTAGTGACTTGAAAGCGAGAAGGAGGATCTTGAAGGCAATGTGATTAGCGATGGGGAGCCAGTGAAGGGACTTTAAGACGGGGGTGATATGAGTGGTGCGTCTGGATAAGGTGATGAGGCGAGCAGTGGCATTTTGGAGGCGTTGAAGTTTGTTATCCGGTGGTGTGGCAGGTTATACATGAGTGAATTACAAACATCTAAGCGCGAAGTTATAAATGCATGGACTATTTGCTTTGTACCCATACGATTTAGATACTTCCGAATGAAGACAAGATTACGGAGATGAAATCTGACTGATTTTGACACTGCTGATATCTGATCAATGTGGGACATGTGGGGGTCGAAAGTGACACCTAGGTTGTGACACTTGCTGGAAGGATGGATGTGGCAATCTCCAGTCCTAATGCTGGTGATATTGAACTTGGCGAGTTGTTGTTTTGAGCCACACAGGATAAATTCAGACTTGTTGTCATTGAGTGGTCGGGCTCAAACCTACCACTCTTTGGATCTGTTACGATTAATCTTTCTTTCTTTCTTTCTTTCTTTGAGTGGTCGGGCACAACCTGACCACTGTCTAGAATTGTTCCGATTAATCTTTCTTTCTTTCTTTTTTTTTCCGGACAATAATTCTCCGCGGCTTTACTCCTAAACCGTTCAAGATATGAACTTGTAACTTCGAACACATATCGACCCTGATCCCGAGTAGTGCATATTGTCCTGACGTCATGATGATGTCATCAGGTATCAAATTACAAGCAATTTAGTGTTTCTATTTTTTAATCATTACAAATCGATATAAAATCAACCGTGAGAGACCGGAACTTGTTTTTAACGGCAGTCAATAGAATAATACTGGGTCTTCAATTTACTTCCTGAGTGTCAAATCATACAACCCTTACTTCCGGTCGAAACCGGTCGAACCCGGAAGTGCCTTGTAATTTTAAAATGGTAAAAGATATGAACGTGCTTTCAACGATGTTAGTCTTCGGCACGAAAGTACTTTTTGAAACCGTAACCGATGACGTCATGGAATATTAAAGCGCCCTCTAGCGGCAGGTTGAAAAATGTCCAAAATGCATTTTGAATAGATGTCTGTGGCGAAGTTTGCTGTAATCTTTTGAAAATTAGTATATATGATGACCTTCATACAAACAACACATGTGTGAAGTTTGAAGCCGATGCCGTCATCAGACTGGAAGTTACAACGAAAAGACTTTTTATTCTTCAAAAATTGCTAAAAAATCAATCGTGAGAGATATAATCTTAAATTGTCCATTAAATGATTAAACATTGGCGTCAATTGTGCCAGGCGCGTGGCTTGTCAAATTGTTCACACACGTGACCCGCCGCCAACAAAAATACCCTAACGGTAGTCCGTCGCTCAAAAATTCAATGAAAGCGTAGAGCTGGGTGTGCGTGAGTACACTGCATTTACAGGACATCCATTGTACATGCATTCAGTGGAGATCCATAATTTCATCATCGTCATGCTTGTTGGAATGGGGCCAAACACGTGGCGCGTAGTCTTGTGCTCAAGACGCTTGGTCTTCTATAACAAATCCCATAGACTTTGTGCACGATTTTTCTCGTCAGCATTTTAGTCATAAAGCACACTCATTATGACATTGAAACTTAACATAGTCAAAGCACATATAGCAAAGGTCGTTGGCGAAGATGGACGCAATGATGACGTTATCATGTGATTTATTATGAAATTTTGAATATTTATTTAAGCCCATAGACTTTGTACACAGTTTTTCCACTTTGTGCCCTTCTTTTTCAAGGGACCTTTTTGGCCACTTTTCAATAGGGAATCTTCATCAAAGTAACACCAAGCAAAGACCTTAATGCTAAGACTGTGCCAGAACAATGATGGCATGATGACGTCATCAAGTGTCACGTGACAAGCAATTAAACTTTGATATTTTTTTATCTTTAAAAATCTATATAAAATCAATAATGAGATCTGTCGTCTTGCAGTTTGCGGCAAGTGATAGAGTAAATTAAGGTCTTTATTTTTTAACGTGTACGTAAAACCACATGACCCTTGCTTCCGGTCGAAACCGGAAGTGGCTTATTATTGGCTAATTATTTAAAATTGGTAATAGATATGAACTTGCTTTCAACGGTGATAGTCTCTGGCCAGACAATATTCTTCAAAACTTGCACCGGTGACGTCATGAAATTCTCGACTGCCCTCTTGCGGCAGGTTTAAGAATGTCCAAAATGCATTTTGAATAGATGTCTGTGGCGAAGTGTTTTGTAACCACCTGAAAACTGGTATATATAATGACCTTCATGCAAACAACAGATGTGTGAAGTTTGAAGTTGATGACGTCATCAGACCGGAAGTTACAACGAAAAGACCTTCTATTCTTCAAAAATAAATCAATCCTGAGAGATATAATCGTGAATTGTCCATTGAATGATAGCTTAAACATTGGCGTCAATTGTGCCAGGTTCGTGGCTTGTCTAATTGTTCACACACGTGACCCGCCACCGACATAAATACCCTAATAGTAGTCCGTCGCTCAAAAATTCAATGAAAGCATAGCGCGTCGCCGTTCGGCGCGCACGCCCGCTGAACGTAGCCTGGCTTTTCATTTGCTTTTCGCGGGCGTACATGTACATGTACAGTTATTAGTATGTAGACTCTGAGAAAGTCTGAGGAGAAGTACTGTCGTCACGCGTGTACGACTAAAATAGATCGCTGCGCGAGTCTTCGTCTTGAAAAAAGGCAAGACAGAAAAGCGCGCATGCGCAGTTAATGTGTCATAACCGGGGTGAAGCTTGTACACTGCATGCACACTGTGATTCGGAAAGTAGAATCAGTGCACTTATTACGCTGTTCACTTTGTTAGTCTTTACATAAAAAATATTCATAACTTAGCTGGACAGTGTTTCATAAAATAGTTGTCTACCCGACCACTCTGCGTTTGTAACAACAAACGCCAAGCTCTAGTTCTTTCTTTCTTTCTTTTTTTTTCGGACAATACTTCTCCGTGGGTTTTCTCTTAAACGGTATATGGTATGAACTTGTAACTTTCAATATATATCAACCCTCATCCGAAGTGGTGCATATTACTCTGACGTCATGATTACGTCATCAGGTGTCAAATTACAAGTGATTTTATCTGAAAAAGTGACCAATTACTTTTACCTATAACTCTTGAACTAAATAATCAATGATGTTTGTATTCTGTAATGAGATAGACTATCAATTGCTCAACATTTTTTGTCATGTACGTAAACTCGCCTGACCTTTACTTCCGGGTCCACCGGAAGGTCAAAGTTAGGTGAATTCAAAATGAAGACGTTAGCCTGAAATCAAAACAAAGCAAAATTTCTTCCGAACGGTTTACGGTATGATCACAAAACCTTGTGTGAACTTGTACCATGTTACGAAGATGTTATAAATTTTGTTACGTCATCATGACGTCATCGGGTATAAAATTACAAGCGATTTAAGGGCAAATTTTGACAAAATAGTTTGCCCTTAAATCTTTTGAACTAAATAGAGTGCCGTGTTTGTTTTTTCGTGAGGTTGTAGACTATGCCGTGAGAAACATTTCGTGTTCCCGGACGCAAAACCGCTTGACCTTTACTTCCGGTGTTACCAGAAGTGCAATAAAAACTGAATATAACTCAAAAGCGGAAGCATTTTACTACAGACATATATATTATGAAAGTGTTTAGTGAGGAATGCAAGACGCAAAAAAACAGTGGGATGACGTCAATTCAAAAGGGCGCCCCCTATCGACACATAAGATCGAGTTTCCCTTCTTTAATTGTAAAACCATCCCTCCAAATTTTACCAAATCGCCTCTTGACATTCTCTGATTAACCACAGATAACTTGGCAAGGTTTCAAATTCATGACGTCATCAGACCAGAAGTTACTTTAAAGAGAATTTGAAAAAGATCATGGTTTTAATTTAATTCTATCATTTGATTCCTGTCATATCTTTGAAGTCCAAATAATGATATCCATTACAATGTTCACCTTTGGATCTCTAATGCTGTGACGTCATCAAACCGGAAGTTAGGTGTTATCAATACGTCATCAAACTGGAAGTTAGGTGTTATTAATACAAACAATTATATTTCCCATATTTTCATACGTTATTTTAACTTTACAATGAAAAATTATCCTCTCCGAACTTTATCAGTATTCACTAACCGTTTTTGACTGATGACGTCATCAAACCAGAAATAACTTTTTGTGCACATCATGAGAATGTTTACTGAAATTTATCACACCGTTAAAGATACCTTTTTTGAAACATTGATTGTATTTGAAGGGATTTTGATCCCGTTTTTCTACATAAACATATATTCCTAACTTAACTGGGCAGTGTAAAATGAAAAGGCTGTCCGCCCGACCACTCTGCGTTTGTAACTCAACAAACGCGAAACTATAGTTCAATTTGAGACTGTTTGTCATCATTCATGTCTTGATCTCATCAATGCAAGCCTCAAGATTCTCCAGGGCAGACACAGCATTGGGTTGAGATGGATTGAAGGATTGATACAGCTGTATGTCATCAGCATAGCAGTGATATTACAGGTTGTGTTTCTGGATGATCTGGCCGGGTGGTAAAATGTAGATGGTGAATAACATGGGACCGCCAACAGATCCCTGAGGAACACCACAGTCAAGGGAGGCAGGGCAGATAATACTCCACTGATGTAAACAGACTGTTGCCGGTCTGCAAGGTATAGGAGTCAAACCACTGCAAGGCTGCATCGTGCACACCCAAAGAGTGCAAGCGACTGATCAGGATGGCGTGATCTATGGTGTCAAATGCTGATGACAGATCGAGAAGCACAAGCGCCATTACTTTGCCAACATCCATCTGTCATAGGATGTGGTCGCGGACAGATGAACAAGTAATGTTTCTACACTATGGTTCTGACGATTTGCAGATTGGCGACTATCCAATAGATCATTATTCAGTAAATGCATCGACAGCCTGGAGATAGCAACACGCTCAAGTAACTTTGAGATGTACGGCAAGTTGGAAACTCGGCGGTAGTTTTGGAGTTCTTTAACAATGCTGGACACACGTGGGCAACTTTGAAAACAGAAGGAACAACACTGCATTGCAGGCTGCGGTTGATAATCGTGGTGATGGCAGGAACGATGGATTCAGAACATTGCTTAAGGAGCCAGGTTGGCCATAGGGTTCAAGTCACATGATTTGGCTGGGGATTTGAAGATGACAGTGCAAACCTCATCTTGAGAGGCGGAACAGAGACTGGTCATGCAGTGTCTCATCTTGAGAGGCAGAACGGAGACTGGTCAGTGTAGTTTGTGTTGGCGGGGTGGGGGTAGAAGTATCTGTATCTGGCACAAGGGGAGGTAGTGCATCACGAATCGAAGAAATCTTGGACGTGAAAAATGGCTGAAATGGTCAGCCAGTGACTTGTCGGAATTGTACTTAGGTAAAGAAGATTCCATATTCCTATGGAGAAGCTTGTTGGCGACACGAAACAGTTGTTTTTGATCGCCGGAACACTTGGAGACTATTTCTGAGTAATGGGTTCTTTTGGCCTTACGGATCAGCGAGATCACATGCTGGCATTGTTGGTGATGTAGTTGGAGGTCAATCTCGAGTGAGGATGCATGCCACCTGTGCTCAAGCTGTCTTCATCTGTGCTTAGCTTGCAACACCTCATCAGTGTACCAACCGGTGTCGGGCCGAAAAGAAATGACGGAACTCGTACTCAGGCAGCAAAGTACTCATACTCGAATAGCAGTACTTGGGGGAAATGGTATAGCTTGACTTTATACACCATGGCCTTATTTTATCAATACTTTCAGTTTGAAATGGTTGACTGGCTTGTGGAGAAATCGAAGTTTCCTAATTTTCCTTTGTGCACGTCCAGACAAACACAACAGCTAGCCGTGATTGGGTCTGCATATCGGTCTGACAGGGTCTGGGCCAATTATTACGCACAATCAACCATTTGCCATATGGCTGTATTCGGAATACAACTACTTGTACTCGTATTCGGAAGTAAAGTACTCGTACTCGGAAGTATAAGTACTCATACTCGGAGACCTGTTCTTGTACTTGGAGGTACAAGTACTCGTACTCGGTTACTTAAGTACTCAGGGATGTGATTGGGATGTGACAAAAATCCCTGAAAATGTTATGCACGAGTACAAACTCTGGCAAGCGCGAAGCCATTACGGCGTGGGGTCCGGGGCCCGCTTAAAATTTTTGGATTTAGATGCTCTGTGGTGCAATCTAAGCTTTTCTGGGCCATCATTTGAGCCAAAATATTTTGCCAATTTTGTTATTTCTTTTTTCACTTTTGTTGCATTTTGTTTCAGTTCATCACCATCATCATTGATTTGTCACTTATTTGTAATTATAAGTACTCCATGGTGATTAATAATAACCATTGTAAAAGCATGAAGAAATATATAAAACAAGATTATTCTACACAAATATTTGTTTTGCTTCATCCACAATTGAATGGAACATACCATCTTTGGAAGCACCAGACTAATCAGTCTCAATGATGATGTGCTTCGGGTGTTTAACATGGGATACGAGCAATTTCTTTCCACTCGACGCGTAGTTGATAGTGTCGTTGCAAACATTGCACAAAACCTTGCCAGCGGTTGCTATTTTATCGAAACACTCTTGAAATTCATGCTGATGCCCGTCAATAATAACGGAGTCCCGAAAACATTCCCAACAGAACTCGACACACATGAAACAACGTGCATAATCCACACGATTGCCCTGAACTGTATGCTGTTGTGCACGCTGAGCAATATTAGTCTGTACACCTGACCAGCGCAACACATGCATCTTGGGTACCGACACAGGAACTAGACCTAAATAATCACAACCTCAGACCCGAGCGAAAAATCACATGATCGCGCTAACGGCAACGCATTGTCTACAACCTCGTTCTCACATTGGTTATTCAATATGTGCATGCGTATCGATCAACGAAGTAATGTCCGTAAGTAAATTCGGATATTTCGGCAAGCAAAACTCATTATTAATAATTAATTAGCACATTCTACCCCCCTATTTTCTCAACAGATTCACATGATTCACGTTGGTGGACTTTTGAACCCCCAAAAACCGGATTTCCGAAAAAAAAAACGGAGAAATCACATCCCTGAGTACACGGCAGTACTCGGTACTCAGAAAAAAGTATTCGACTACAACACTGGCAACACTGCATCGGGCTGACAGATGGTTGCCTTCAATCTCAGCGCACAAGAGATTCCAATCAATGCTGTGGAGGATGCGATGGATAACCATGTCTCACAGATACCACTGGTGCTGGAGGAACATCCAATTGTTACCAGCAGCAGGTGTGATCTACTAGTCACAAAAGATACCTGACGTCTTGGTGCGCAGAAAAACTGCTAAAGCCCCAAATGCACAGGAAAGGAAGGAAAAACTCCCTTAAAATGCTCCCAAACCAGATGTTACATATATTCTGGCTCACCATGTTCATCAGTTTGCGCTAAAGTTCAACTTGACATGAAGACATGACTGGAAACACCGCTAAGAAAGAGGAAATCAGTACATTGGTGGAGAGCATGATGAGGAGCCGCCAGTTAGTAGCGCTGCACTCTATAACATTACTCAGGTCAATACAACAATCAACAGCCACACAGTAGCCACAGCTGTTTGACAATGCCAGCCACTTGCAGACAATACTTTATCAGGTCAATACAACAATCAACAGCCACACAGTAGCCACTAGCTGTTTGACAATACCAGCCACTTGCAGACAATACTTTATCAGGTCAATACAACAATCAACAGCCACACAGTAGCCACAGCTGTTTGATAATACCAGCCACTTGCAGACAATACTTTATCAGGTCAATACAACAATCAACAGCCACACAGTAGCCACAGCTGTTTGACAATGCCTGCCACTTGCAGACAATACTTGATCAGGTCAATACAACAATCAACAGCCACACAGTAGCCACGGCTGTTTGACAATACCAGCCACTTGCAAACAATACCTTATCAAGTCAATACAACAATCAACAGCCACACAGTACTGTAGCCACAGCTGTTTGACAATACCAGCCACTTGCAGACAATACTTTATCAGGTCAATACAACAATCAACAGCCACACAGTAGCCACAGCTGTTTGACAATACCAGCCACTTGCAGACAATACTTTATCAAGTCAATACAACAATCAACAGCCACACAGTAGCCACAGCTGTTTGATAATACCAGCCACTTACCAACTTGGATCCGAACAAAAAGGTCATTGTCGCAAGAGGTCGCAATTTTGTTTCTTTATATTTAATATTCATTAAAAACATTTTGTCAGTGACGTGTCCCAGAAACCAAAACTATTTCTTAAGTCGAACCTGGTTTGTGACAGTCATCAAATCCTTGGATACAAAAAGAGGGGCCAATCATCACCAAGCAACTACAGACCAGTTTCCCTCACGTGGGTAGCCTGCAAATTACTGGAACATATCTTTAATCACTTGTGTGAAACCCAACTCATAAACACCATGGAAGAAATCCATCGACACCTAGATCAAAATAACAAAGCTCAGATAGATGTGCAGGTGCTTGACTTCAGCAAAGCATTCGACACTGTAGCCCATGAGAGATTACTTCATAAAATAGAACACTACGGGATCAGAGGTAACACCTTGACATGGATCAGAACATGGTCAACCAACAGAACCCAACAAGTAGTTGTAGATGGAGAAACATCAGACCCTACATCAGGAGTCTCCCAGGGCACCGTACTAGGCCCTTTGATGTTTCTACTCTACATCAATGACATTGGTGACAACATTAGCAAAGACACCAAAATCAAGTTATTTGCTGATGACTGCCTACTATTCCGACGCATAGCTAACTTCAATGACCAACAACAACTCCAAAAAGATCTGGATAGCCTTGTGAGCTGGTCTCATCAATGGCACATGTCATTTAAGCGACAGAAATGTCACACCCTACATATGACAAGAAGCAAAAATCATCATGATAATATCTACAGATTGATGAATGCCAACCTTTCTGTTGTACCCAACCATCCATACCTTGGAGTTGAAATTCAAAAAGATTTGTCATGGTCTCTTCACATCAATCAAATAGCAAGCAGAGCTAATACAACACTTGGTTTTGTGAGCCTATGCCTCCAACACCGCAGAACAGTCAGCAGGGTCACTATGCTTTACCGCTCCATCCATGAAGAAATTGCCCTTAACATCCCTTATTACATCACCCAAGTAGAACGTCCACAAAGAAATAGACATAATCAGTGCTACGCTTCCTTGCAATGCCGCACACAAGCGTACCACAAAAGTTTGTTCCCAAAGACGATTGAAGACTGAAACGAGCTCCCAAATGATCTTATTCATCAAACATCATCATCCCAATTTAAGATAGCCCTAGGAAAACATCTTTCATCACAACCTTAATTTCACGCTTGCACGGCACCAACGAGAAGTCAAACTGCATGATGATGCCTAGCAGCGATATCCAGTCAACTTTCTGAAATTCTGTCATCACATTCTTAAATTTGTTAAAAAGTGTAATGTCACGATTTAACCATCCTTTTCTACCAGACTACCTCTCAAACTGAATTGACATTGCATGACTAGACATGGCGTCGCGTTATCGTCACCTGGGGGTACAAAGACTCAGGGTCAATAGACAGGGGTGTGAGTGGAGTCAAAAAAAAATAGCTGAAAATAGCTGAACCTGTAAATAACGGAACCTGCGAGCGCGTAGATGTTTACAGCGAGTTATTGTGGAGATCATCGCGTGTCAACACATGCATAGCCACAGGAACGGCCGCAAAGAGTCCCAACGCGCTTCATGGCGCATGTGTGAATATTCATATTTATCTGCAGCCAATCACAGCGCAATGACTGTTGGTTCCCCGGATGCTGTGTACATGCTGTGTACAATACATTGTACACACGCGGCTTCGAGCTGAAAAATGCATGCACATGGCATCGTATACATGTAGTACACACGTACGTACAATGTACATGTACATTGAATACTCGCTTGCACGCACCCCAGAGCTACCATGACGTGTATGTTGTACTAGAGAGCAGATCGCGTGCGTTCGGCGGCGGCGGAAAATAAAATAAACGGAAATAAAATCAATGCTTACGCGCGGGCAAAAAAGCGGGGGGAAATCTGGACCATCGGAAGAAAAAAAGCGGAAAACAAAATGTGGCACGCTGAACAAAAAAACGGAAATCCGCTAAATAGCGGAGATTTCACACCCCTGAATAGAACAGAGGATCAAGCAGAGGATATGAACCAAAAACTTTTCAATTCATTCAAGGATAACTAAGGCTACACCATGGAACAAAAGGGGAATCAAACCAAGGTCAAAGCCTATACAGAACATAAACTTGCTACTTACTTTATCATCAATGGTGTCAATCTTAGTCAGCACTACTCCGTCAATCAGTGGAGGTTGATCCATGTCTCAATGGTGTGCTCGACTGATTGCCTGGTCCACTGCTTCGTTACCACCCAAATAACTCCCCAACCAAGAGAACTAACTCAGACTGGTTGATTTCGATCAGCTGTTTTGAGCAAAAATAACAAAACAGGAATAACAGTTAATCATAAGGAAATGAAACATTTTCTATCTTTGTGCAGTTCTCTCTTGAAGGCAATAAATTGTATTCTGTTTTCTACATTGTGTTTCTACAGTGGAAGCTACGGCAACAGTTGAAAATCAGTTACAACGAGTTGCAATACGACAGCTGTTTCTTGCAGCGTGTTCTTGAAAGCGTGTTTGGCAATTAAAACGTGTAATTTGTGATTTTTTTTAATTTCATTTCAACCAGCAAACTAGTGCTCAAAATCTAAACAAGGATGCTTAATAACTAACCTGATGAAGTTTGGGCTCTATGAATGCTCTATATTTCGAGAAAACTGAACAAACATAACCACAATATTCTGAATCTCAAATGCCAAAGTTGCCGAGTCATATTTTGAATTGCGCCCTCTCATGACACATTCCCCAAATCAGCATTTGGGACATGATTCTCATTCAGCCGGTTTCACCCATTTGTGGATGCTCCAATTGAAAACCAAGAACAAACTGAACTGTTATACACTGCCCAGTTAAGTTGGGAATATATGTCTATGTAGAACTAAGGTTCACGAAATTAACTCCCTTCCAGTACTATCAATGATTATGTTTAAAAAAATGTATCTTTAATAGTGTGATAAATTTCAGTAAACATTCTATGTGCGCAAAAAAGTTATTTTTGATTTGATGACATCATCATTCAAAAGTGGTTAGTGAATACTGATAAAGTTCGGAGAGGATACATTTTCATTGTGAAGTGAAAATAACGTATGAAAATATGGGAAATATAATTGTTTGTATTAATAACACCTAACTTCCGGTTTGATGATGTCACAGCATTAGAGTTATCCAAACGTGAACATTGTAATGGATATCATTATTCAGACTACGAAGATATGACAGGGATCAAATGATAGAATTAAAATAAAAATATGATCCTTTTCAAATTCTAAAATTAAAGAAAGCAAACTCTATTTGATGTGCTGCTAGGGGGCGCCCTTTCGGATGATGACGTCATCACACTTTTTTGTGTCTGGTATTCCTCACTTTCATAATATGTGTGTAGTAAAATGCTTCCGCTTTTGAGTTATATTTGGTTTTTATTGCACTTCCGGTAACACCTGAAATGAAGGTCATGCGGTTTTGTGTCCGGGAACAGGAACCGTTTTTCACGGCATAGACTACAACCTCACTAAAAAAACAAACATGATACTCTATTTAGTTCAAAAGATACAGCGCAATCTATTTTGTCAAAATTGTCCCTGAAATTGCTTGTAATTTGATACTTGATGATGTCATGATGACGTAACAAAATTTAGGACATCTTCGTAACATGGTACAAGTTCAAACTAGGTTTCTGGATCATACTGTGACCAAAATGCACCCAAATCCCACTTTTTACTTAAGTTTTATTACTCTAAATCTTACCTATATCCTCCTAGAGATCTGGCATTTTTGTCTAGAAAATTCCGGTTGTCTTTTCAGGTATTATTTCTAGGTAGTTTTGAGTATTTTCCTGCCGAAATTCTGTGTGTACACTCACGTGTTTGTTTACACATGTCAGCTGTGCTATAAATAGCGTGATGGTAAAATCCAACATGGCTGCCATTTGAGCAGCGCTTAAAACGTTTCTGATTGGCTGAAAGTTCTAAAATTATTTCTAGCAAACTGAGACTTCTAAAAAGTAATTTATATTATTAGAACGTTTTACTAAATAATTACGAAGCTTCTTTAGATGTAAAGTTGTCTAATTTGAAGCAACTTTGCAAGTTGGGCAAGTTTTGATGACTTTTCTGTCAGATTTCGACTGGTACGTCACAGCCTCGACTCCATGGGCGCGTGCGAGTTCCTTCACTAACCCCTGGCCGTGATGTACACGTAAATGATGCTGACTGGCTATTTAGAGCGTACTGCGCATGCATTTCGAAGATTGATACATTTAATACAAATCTTTGCTAAATAACGCAATGTCCAAACCTTATGTTTAAAAGGATGGATTCTTCAAAATCACAACTTTTAACATTTTAAAGATGGCGTCGGCATTAAAAAGGATAAACTGTTGCCTAATTATGTGCCACATTTTGATACATTTAAATTACACAATTCCAGGGGTTAAGATCGCGCAAGGCATGATGGGAAGCAACATGGCGCAGCAAGATCTCGTACCCATGGGAACAAGGTTGGGTAAGTCAGTGACTGTCTCATGAATATTCATATCTGTGACATCACTGAATTTTCTTCAATGAACTTAAGGTTTGTTTACATTCATTCACTACTTGTAAAAGTGAGCATTTGGGGATTCTGTATAATTTATTCACATTTTTACAACAGATTTACTGTAAGGAATGTCTTGAAGATTAATTTAAGCCTTTTTGTGTGATATTTTGCTGTATAATTCTGGAGAAATTGAGGGGAAACTATCGCTATGTGAATTCAGTATACTGTGATTTTTACAAAATGGGCGTGGCCTATTTACTATCGCGTACTTTTGATTTTCGCGCTGGGCCAATAGGGTACAAATAGGGCAGGTTTTGTTCATTCTGGGTACGGTTCTTTGATGGGTGTTGGTCTACTGCTAGCTGCGAACTCTACTGCTGATCTCTAACTGTATTTACACATAGTGCTTTGGCCAGTGCTTTGGCCAGTTACTTCGCACCATGGAACAACTCCTCGGCAATAACACACTGGAGCCTGCAATCCTGAAGCAGTTGTTCATGCAACGCCTGCCAACAAATATCCAACTGATCTTGGCCTCGACAAGCGACGTCGACATCGCACAACTCGCTAAGCTCGCGGACAAAATCGTTGAAGTTTCCCCATCACCAGCTCAGGCCTGTGCTGCCGTTCCAGCACCAGCACTTGTTGCTGCAGTCAAGCCATCCGCTGCATCGGAATTACAGTTGCTTCAAGCTCAAGTCGAAAAGCTCACGGCCCAGATGGAGTTGTTGGTGCGCCAGAACCAGTATCAACACGGTCGGTCGAGGAGCCGCAGTCGCGACCAAAGCCAGCACAGACGCGATCGCAGTTCTTCCGCGTCGGGGGACAACCCTACTGATTCCTGCTGGTACCATTGGAAATACGGGGACAAAGCTCGTAACTGCAAGGAAGCATGCAACTACACACGCAACCACAGTTCCAACACGGCCCAGGGAAACCAGCAGGCCAGCGGATAGGGGCGACTTCATCCACTGGCACACCAAATCAATGTCGCCTTTTCCATGTATATGACAAAATCACAGGCTCCAAGTTCCTCGTGGACACCGGTGCTGAGGTCAGCATCCTCCCTCCAACGCCACGAGACAAGCAGTGCTGCAGGAGTGATTTTGTGCTCGAGGCAGTCAACAAGACACGGATTCACACATACGGTGAGCGTTCAATGACAATTGATTTGGGTCTTAGGCGTACATGCAGGTGGATTTTTACAGTTGCTGATGTACCAGTCGCAATTTTGGGAGCAGATTTCCTTCGCCATTTCGGGTTATTGGTTACATGAAGGACAGAAAACTCATAGATTCCACCACTAGTCTTAGCATTCAAGGCAATGCAACAAGTACCAATGTTCTCAGCCCTGTTTTTGCTGGCCCATCCCCGAACACTCAATACACAGCCATTTTGGGTCAGTTCCCTGCCATTGCCAAACCTTGCTTCAAGGATGCAACACCCAAACATGATGTCACCCATCACATCACTACTAAAGGCCCTCCTGTATCCGCCAGGCCACGACGCCTTGCTCCGGACAAATTGAAAATCGCCAAGGCGGAGTTCGACCACATGCTACAATTAGGCATCATCCGTCCCTCCAATAGTAGTTGGTCATCGCCATTGCATATGGTGCCGAAAGGAACACAGGGTGATTGGAGACCATGCGGGGATTACCGCGCTCTGAACAATGCATCCGTCCCTGATCGCTATCCAATCCCACATGTACATGACATCACTTCGTCTTTGCATGGCCAGACTGTTTTCTCGAAGGTGGATTTAGTCCGAGCATACCATCAAATCCCCGTGGAGCCGAGTGACATTCCGAAGACGGCCATCACCACTCCATTTGGCATGTTCGAATTCTTGCGCATGCCTTTTGGACTGCGAAACGCAGCCCAGACGTTTCAGCGTTTCATCGATAAAGTGTTACACGGGTTGGATTTCGTATACGCCTACATCGACGATTTACTCATCGCCAGCCATAGCGAAGAAGAGCACGAGTCGCATCTTCGGACGCTTTTCGAGCGGCTTGATCAGTACGGTGTTGTGGTGAATCCCGCCAAGTGCGAATTTGGTGTGCCGTCACTACACTTCCTAGGCCACCAGATCGACCAGGACGGTATTCGGCCACTGGACACAAAGGTTGATGCGATCAAACGGTTCCCAGTCCCCAATTCAACCAAGAAATTGCACGAATTTCTTGGACTGGTCAACTTCTATCGCCGCTTCATCCCCCACTGTGCTGCCTTGGCACGACCTCTGACCGACCTACTTGCTGGAAAACCCAAGAAGACAATCGAACTGACCAACACGGCAATCGATGCCTTCGAAGCAGTCAAGTCGGCTTTGATCAATGCAACTCGCTTGTCCCATCCTTGATCCAATGCCGAGTTAAGCCTCATGGTCGATGCCTCTGATTTCGCCGTTGGTGGAGTCCTGCAACAGCTGGAACATGGCATCTGGCGTCCCATTTCTTTCTTCTCGCAAAAGCTGCAACCTGCGGAGACCAAGTACAGCACGTTCGGCCGGGAGCTGTTAGCGGTTTACCTTGCCATCCGCCACTTCCGCCATGTTGTCGAGGGTCGCGCATTCTCCATCTTAACAGATCATAAGCCGCTGACACACGCACTCGCTGCAAGCTCGGATAGATACTCCCCCCGCGAGATCCGACACCTTGACTACGTGTCGCAGTACACAACTGACATCAGACATGTTCAGGGTAAACACAACGACGTCACTGACGCGTTGTCACGCATTAGCCTGAACACGTTCTCTGCCATGTCATCATCTCCCATTGATTTCCAGGCCATGGCCGAGCATCAGCGCAATGATGAGGACTTTAATACTCCAACACAAACAGCAGTCGGTTCTTCAGCTACAGGACATTCCGCTGGTTGCAAGCAAGAACACCCTAGCTTGTGACATGGCTACCGGCACCCCTCGACCCTTCGTCCCCAAGGTGATGCGAAGAGCAGTGTTCGACTCCTTGCATTCCCAGTCGCATCCCGGAATCAGAGCCACTCTCAAGCTAGTCAGCGCACGCTTTGTGTGGCCCAACATGAACCATGATGTTCGTTCGTGGGCTAAAACCTGCATCCGTTGTCAGAAATCCAAGGTGCACAAGCATACCATCACACCACTAGGAACCTTCATCACCCCTGATGCCCGTTTCGACCACGTGCATATTGACATTGTCGGCCCACTTCCACCGTCCAACGGTTAGTCATACCTACTCACGTGCATTGACCGTTTCACAAGGTGGCCGGAAGCCATTCCGATCCCAGACATCACTGCAAAAACTGTCGCCAGAGCATTTGTGAGCAATTGGGTGACAAGATATGGCACACCATCGACAATCACCACCGATCGTGGCCGACAATTCGAATCAGCCCTGTTCAACGCCTTGACAACATTACTTGGCAGTCGACGCATCCGCACTACTTCGTACCATCCTATCGCAAACGGACTAGTGGAGCGCTTCCACAGACAGTTGAAAGCTTCACTCAAAGCACAAGACGAGCCCAACAGGTGGACGGAAACGCTCCCTCTTGTTCTGCTGGGCATCCGAACAGTCGTCAAACGGGACATTGGGTGTTTGACAGTGGAACTCGTCTTTGGAACTACATTGCGCCTCCCTGGACAGTTTGTCGCACCCATCAATGATGCTGGATTAGACTCAGGAAATTATGTTCATCGCCTCAAACGCGTCATGCGTCAGATAGCGCCAGCACCTACACGACCGCACACCCGCACCACACAGCTTCACAAGGACTTGTTGTCTTGCACACACGTTTTCGTCCGATGTGATCATGTGCGCAAACCACTCGAACCTCCGTACAAGGGCCCATATCGTGTACTTGAGCGAGCAGACAAATACTATACACTGGACATCACATCAACGGCAAGAGTGACGCAGTGAGTTTGGATAGATTGAAAGTCGCGTATCTTGAGATGGATCCCTCAACCGCGTTGCCACAACCAACATCGCCAAAACCGCCAGTGCCAACTCCTCAAAACCCACCGGTGGCACCTCCCCTGCCTGCTCCAGTTGATCAGGACAGTACCACGACCGAGCGAACAACACGCACCGGCCGTCGGGTTCACTGGCCCGCGCACCTCTCCCAGTTCGACTGTGGTTGAACGCTGTAAATATTGTATATATATGTGTTTTTTTCTTCGATCACTTCTTCCAGAAGCTCTCTGGAGGGGGCTGATGTGGTGACCACCCCGCGCGAACTCTGACCTTTGTCAGCATTTCGTCATACTTTGACCTGTCAGCACTTTCGCGTGTCGCTGGTACCTGTACATAATACATGTTTCACATAGACTTTTCGTTGGTTCACAAACACGTGCGAAGGACGTACCCCTTCGTTCTAACGTCTTAATATCGTCGCGTTCCTGTAACTTTGAAGTGCCAAGTTTTGCCAGTTTATCATCGTTATTCGTCAACAATTCCAAGTTTTATACTAGTTAGTTAATTCTCGTCGTCTTCGTCCGTCCGTCGGTAAACTTGTGAACATTTGTAAATATATATTCGCGGGACTAGGATCGGTTTCGTCTCGCGGTAGTCGAGGCAATTTCTACCGCCAGCCACCGTGCGGGAGAACAGTTGGACAGTACCGCACACACACATCGGAACAGAATTGGGTGAGTGACACTTGACTTTAACGATCTCGCATTCCCCAAACTGTCTTCGTCTGTGCTTAGCTTGCAACACCTCATCAGTGTACCAACCGGTGTCGGGCCGAAAAGAAATGACGGAACTCGTACTCAGGCAGCAAAGTACTCATACTCAAATAGCAGTACTCGGGGGAAATGGTATAGCTAACACCATGGCCTTATTTTATCAATACTTTCAGTTTGAAATGGTTGATTGGCTTGTGGAGAAATCAAATTTCCTGATTTTCCTCTGTGCACGTCCAGACAAACACAACAGCTAGCCGTGATTGGGTCTGCATATCGGTCTGACTGGGTCTGGGCCAATTATTACACACAATCAACCATTTGCCATATGGCTGTATTCGGAATACAACTACTTGTACTCATACTCGGAAGTAAAGTACTCGTACTCGGAAGTATAAGTACTCATACTCGGGGACCTGTTCTTGTACTCGGAGGTACAAGTACTCGTACTCGGTTACTTAAGTACTCAGGGATGGGATTGGGATGTGACAAAAAACCCTGAAAATGTTATGCACGAGTACAAACTCTGGCAAGCGCGAAGCCATTACGGCGTGGGGTCCGGGGCCCGCTCAAAAATTTTGGATTTTAGATGCTCTGTGGTGCAATCTAAGCTTTTCTGGGCCATCATTTGAGCCAAAATATTTTGCCAATTTTGTTATTTCTTTTTTCACTTTTGTTGCATTTTCTTTCAGTTCATCACCATCATCATTGATTTGTCACTTATTTGTAATTATAAGAACTCCATGGTGATTAATAATAACCATTGTAAAAGCATGAAGAAATAAATAAAACAAGATTATTCTACACAAATATTTGTTTTGCTTCATCCACAACTGAATGGAACATACCATCTTTGGAAGCACCAGACTAATCAGTCTCTATGATGATGTGCTTCGGGTGTTTCACATGGGATACGAGCAATTTCTTTCCACTCGACGCGTAGTTGATAGTGTCGTTGCAAACATTGCACAAAACCTTGCCAGCGGTTGCTATTTTATCGAAACACTCTTGAAATTCATGCTGATGCCCGTCAATAATAACGGAGTCCCGAAACCATTCCCACCGGAACTTATTTTTCACTTCTTTATCAAGCTCTCGCACTGATTTATCTCAGTGCGACAATATCGACTTGTTGGGCGCAGCCATGTTGGAAGCATCCGTACACGCCGCGTACACAAACACTCGACGCACATGAAACAACGTGCATAATCCACACGATTGCACTGTACTGTATGCCGTTGTGCACGCTGAGCAATATTAGTCTGTGCACCTGACCAGCGCAACACGTGCATCTTGGTTACCGACACAGGAACTAGACCTAAATAATCACAACCTCGGACCCGAGCGAAAAATCACATGATCGCGCTAACGGCAACGCATGGTCTTCAACCTCGTTCTCGCATTGGTTATTCAATATGTGCGTGCGTATTGATTAACGAAGTAATGTCCGTTAGTAAATTCGGATATTTTGGCAAGCAAAACTCATTATGAATAATTAATTAGCACATTCTACCCCCTACCCCCGGAGACACACGATTCACGTTGGTGGACTTTTGAACCCCCAAAAACCGGATTTCCGGAAAAAAATGGAGAAATCACATCCCTGAGTACTCGGCAGTACTCGGTACTCAGAAAAAAGTACTCGATTACAACACTGGCAACACTGCATCGGGCTGACAGATGGTTGCCTTCAATCTCAGCGCACAAGAGATTCAAATCAATGCTGTGGAGATTGCGATGGATAACCATGTCTCACAGATACCAATGATATCAAGATGATTTTCAGAAACAAAATCAATAAGTTCTGTTGTCTTGTTCCGAATTGACCAGGCATTAATCATGCAGAAGGTAGTGTCTAGCTTGAGTTTATGAGGGTTAAGATCTCACAGACAGGTCGCGCTAAAAAGCGTCAACACAGCGTCAACACAGCGTCAACACAGCGTCAACACAGCGTCAACACAGTGTCAACACATGACAGAAGCGTCAACACACTGTCAACACATCCAAAACACATTCTGAATTGACCAAAAAATGTATAGAATGGCAAAGCATAGAATAAAACAGAATTTTCATTGGATTGAGTTTCCATTTAGTTGTTAAAAATATAGTATTTTCACGCAAAAAAATGACCTTTAACTTGCGCGGCCATTGTCCGCCATCTTGACTTTGCACAAAGCTTTGATTATACCATTTCAAGTAGGGGTGTGTAGGTTATGACATTACAACAGAGGGCGCCTTGATGCAGAAGGATGCACTCTGATCTGTGAGAGACTGAGGGACTGAGGTTTATTGAACGACGCTCTCACCCTTTAGCATAATGGAATGGTTCGTGCTGCCACTGAGGCAACATGGCAGCCGATCTCGGAGCAGCAAGGAGAGGTAATTTTCTTGAACTGAAAATTGCAATTTTCAGACGTTTAACCTATTGATTTTAAGCCAAAATCTTGTTTCTGTCCATACTGTATGGGTTACATACTGCTTTTGTCGCTTTTAATGCATTTTAGATGTGTTGATGCTGTGTTGACGCCTTGGAGTGTGTTGACGCTGTGTTGACGCTTTTTAGTATGACAGTCACAGACTGATGTGGATAAACCAAGTTTTGTGTGCATTTACATTGCGGGCTGGTGAATTTTGATTGAAGTAATCAGGGTGATGGGGTCCAACTTTAATTGATGTGCGATTTCCAATTACAATGGGTATGTCAAAGTTGAAGTAAGTCAATCGGCGCCTACGTATCCCAGCCTTGCATCCACAACGAGTGCGCCAAAAACAACGGGTGCCAGTGATCAGTCCAGAAGATTTGGATGGTGGATGGATTGGACATGTTCTGGGTCCAATATCACTGCAGATTGCAGCAGGAAGAGGACATGGACGGCAAAGATCAGATCCATTATTGAAGGAGTGCAGGTGTATTGGCGAATATCTGCCTCGCTGGGATGAAGCAGGAGCCATTGAGGAGTCCATTGGCAGATGCAGTGGCATTGTTGAATTAAATGGGAGACAACATTGGTTCATTAGCATATCAAGTGCTGCACTGGTGCTGGAGGAACATCCAATTGTTACCAGCAGAAGGTGTGATCTACTAGTCACAAAAGATACCTGACGTCTTGGTGCGCAGAAAAACTGCTAGAGCCCCAAATGCACAGGAAAGGAAGGAAAAACTCCCTTAAAATGCTCCCAAACCAGATGTTACATATATTCTGGCTCACCATATTAATCAGTTTGCGCTAAAGTTCAACTTGACATGAAGACATGACTGGAAACACCGCTAAGAGAGAGGAAATCAGTACATTGGTGGAGAGCATGATGAGGAGCCGCCAGTTAGTAGCGCTGCACTCTATAACATTACTCAGGTCAATACAACAATCAATAGCCACACAGTAGCCACAGTAGCCACTGTTTGACAATGCCAGCCACTTGCAGACAATACTTTATAAGGTCAATACAACAATCAACAGCCACACAGTAGCCACAGCTGTTTGACAATACCAGGCACTTGCATACAATACTTTGTATGGTCAATACAACAATCAACAGCCACACAGTAGCCACAGTTGTCTGACAATGCCAGCCACTTGCATACAATACTTTGTATGGTCAATACAACAATCAACAGCCACACAGTAGCCACAGTTGTCTGACAATGCCAGCCACTTGCAGACAATACTTTATCAGGTCAATACAACAATCAACAGCCACACAGTAGCCACAGCTGTTTGACAATACCAGCCACTTGCAGACAATACTTTATCAGGTCAATACAACAATCAACAGCCACACAGTAGCCACAGCTGTTTGATAATACCAGCCACTTACCAATTGCTGACAATACCAATAGGCCCCCACCCAAAAAGTTCTGCTTCCAATCACATGGCATTTGAAAAAAGGGTAATATGTAGGTTTTGGGGTTTTTTTGGAGGGGGGGGGGATTTTTTGACAGGGATCACGTTTCAGTCAATACCAAACACCAACTGTGGACAGCACTTTGTCAAGTCAGTCCTTCTGATTTAAGGCGTGCGATCACACCCCCACACCATCGCACAACTAAAAGCTTTCCGCGAAGTGTGAACAATTGCATGCCTGAATTTCCCTGGACCACAGATCACACACCTAGAAAATCACACACCTAGAAAAAATACACACCTAGAAAAGTCCAGGTGTGCCTTTTTCCACACGTCTGTGATTTTCAAATCAGAAGGACTGTCAAGTCAAAGACAGTCAACAGCTATTTAGCACCCACAGCTGTTTTGACAGGGATCATGTTTCAAACAGTCAATACCAGCAACTTACTGACTATGACAGTACTTTAACGAGTCAATAACAGTCAGCCAATATTCATTATCAACAACTGTTCTACGGGTCACAGTTGGTCAAGTCATTCTCATGGCCAGTTACTTAAGCAGTCAAAACGGGTCAATAATGTAGTTGTATGCATAGAATGCCATCGGGTCAAAAACGGTCACCTGACTGATTTTGACCCGAGTAACAGCATGGCTGAGAATGCATGTTTGCATTGGAGGGTTCTAATGGGCCAATTATATAAGTTTATGGATGTTGCATATAAAGGTAAAAGATGAGCTAGTATTTTTTTTCCTTTTTTCACTGCTAGGAAAAGGGTGCTTAGGACAAATTCAGTTTCTAATAGGCACTTCCAGTGACATTATTAAGCCACTTTACATTGTTGTCAAACGAGAATATCAGTTTTCAAAATGGCTTCAAATTTATGATGTGATTAGGGTAATGTATAAACAGAGAGAGACATTTTGTGACAAATGTCCAGCCTGTATGTACGTTTAAATCCTCATTATGAAATATCAAATAATTCTTCACAATGCCTGTGAGTTTTCTAGGTTTTGAGTGATAGCATTCCTCCAGGGTACATCTTCACAATGACTCTGAGTTTTCTAGGTTTTAACTGGGTTATCATTATTAAGAAATATCTGAAAGGTAGAGCAAGAGGTGGGGGGGGGAAGAAATGTTTGAATTAACCCCACAAATCAGTGCCCCACTACCAGCACTCTTTATTTGGTGGAGAACATAGAAGAGTGCCAGATCACCCATTTTGATTACTTGTTTCTGCTTATTCTTTAGGTACATGTAACTAAAAACTAACCTCAAGAATCAGTAATGGGTAGCCCAGCAAGCAGGTCATCCGTTCATCTGTCGGTCCTCCTCCCTGCTTCCGGTTCCTCGGGTTTCTGTTTGATGAGGCTGTCGGAGCCCTGACAATGTCATGAGGCAGGCTCATCCTCATCTCAGTAGAGCAATTCCCTCATCAGTCAGTGGTCCTCACTTTGCTGAAAGGATTCAATTAACGAAAGGAAACATTTGAATTATTGAGCTGTATTCGTGCCAGGGCTCGAAAGGGGAAAGAAAACATTGAATTAACCCCACAAAGCAAAGCCCTGCTACCAGAACTCATTTGTGCACGAACATAATAACAGAGTCAGATCGCCCATTTAAATTTGTTCTGTGACTTGATTGTTCCTGTTAAGAGGAGGCCTATACACAGCCTAAAAGCAGAACAGGAAGGGGACAGACCTTATTTATCCCAGGACAAACCAATAACACCAGTAAATAAAGATATGCTTCAAACTATGTTACAAGGCTATGATGGCATTAAGTACACATTCTTAATTCATGGTTTTACAATTTGTTTTTAGGTTTTACAGGCAATCAAAAATTTAAGACATCAACAAATTTAAAATGTGCTCTTCAAAATCCAAAAGTGGTTTCTGAAAAACTAGGGTTAGAACTTAGACAAGGTAGGCTCGCAGGGCCGTTCCAACACTTGCCACTTGATAATTTTTGCGTTAGCTCGATTGGTTTAGTTCCTAAAAGACAGCCTGGTTCATTTGAATAATTCATCATTTGTCTCATCCTAAACATGGTTCCGTAAACGATGGAATACCAGATTGCAACACAACAGTCAAGTATGCGTCAACGGAGGACGCAATAAAAATGTTGAAGAAAGTGGGCCCAGGATGTGTGCCATCTAAACTAGATATAAAGTGTTAACCATTTATTCTGGAATAGTCCATATTCTGGATGATTTTCTAATCATTTCAACATCTCATCAACAGGGTGTGCATGATTTGGTCGGATTTCAAACACTGAGTAATAAGCTGGGTATTCCCCTTGCACCAGAGAAAACTGAAGGGCCTACAACCTGGCTAACATTTGCAAGGATCTAACAAGATACAATACGGTAGCAATGGCCGCGCGGTTACCGCCGGACAAATTACAAAAAGCCATCGTTAAAATTATCAAAATCTATTATGTACACAATTTCATACGGACATTTCAAAGACATACACAATCAGTTTTTACTGAAATTTTCGAGATGAAAAGTATAGCATTTGAGAACGAGTTTAATGCAAACTTTGAATACATATTTTGATAGGAAATCGAGCACTGTATATTTTGCATGGGGGGGGGGGGTTAAAATACCACCCGAGGAATCATATTTCTTCATATACAGGTCTCTTTTTGTTTCTAAAATCAAACTCACCACAAGAATTCCAAAGAGCATTCACGGTAGTGGTCACAAGGCCGCGGGTTGACGGCTCTGGTCAAGTTCGTAGCTCGGCACCTCGGGTCAAGGCATGGTCGATGACTCGGGCCAGTCCGTAGGACGACACCCCGGCACAAGGCCGTGGGCCGCCACTTACTCGGAGCATGGTCGTTGGCCAAAGACTCAGGCCAATTCCGTGGGTCCGCACCATTGGGTCAAGGCCTTGGGGTCGTCAACTCGGGTCAAGTGTTCAAGTGTTCAAGTGCTCAATCCAATCGAGATCCAGGCCTTAGAGTCTGCTGAAAACACTGCTAATATCAACCTCTCAAGAAGCGTAGTCACGGTGGAGTCCATTCATGAGGTGGGATGACGTTCCACACGGTAAATAAAGTTGTTCACTGTTGAAGAGTGAGAACAAGATCCATTAATGGGGGGCGGTGTGGATTCAGAATATGTTTGAGTTAAAAGAAGAACGGATCGAACAAAATTCATCTGGAACACAATTTAAGTCAGTTAACGGTTGCAATGCATATGAACAGGATGCATCAAGAACACGGCAGTGTCACGCATAAAAAAGTACGTCCTCTGTTGGCGAGATGGAGTTAGTGGTAATACCACGTGACAATCTAGCGCGATGTAAATAAACATTACGCGCAGCGATCCCTTTGTTTCGTTGGTGGATTTAAATACCCCGCGAAAGATATAAAGATTGATTGGTTTATTAAAATGAATATGCAACAGATTACCAAATAAGGCTCTACAAACCATCAATGAAGCTATGTACGGTCGACAGTTGCCATATAGCGTGCACAAATTCTGATAATGTGTGTTTTTTATGCAGCGTGTGACTTGTGACCTGGTACGATTAAGCGTTTTCGTGCCGTCATTTCCACTTCGAGAAAACATCATTTTTAAAGTAAAATGCAGTTTTGTGACGCATACTTGGTCAATCTATCAATAAATGGGTTATCTAGGTTCACATTGATATGGACGAAAGGTTTGGGTCGACATGCTTTCGTGAGATTTTAGCCAATACTGAGGGTGAATAAAACAGGAATTCGTCAAGTCACGACGTACGAAGTGTACATGCAGTGTCATGGCGTGACGAGTGGGGACCTTCGTGGCCATGTTTTGGCATGATTTCGGAGATTCAGATGGAAAAAAGGTAAGCCTACAGATGATGTATTTACTCTGCTCAGAAGATGTAGTTTTGTAGTTTCTCCTTGTTTTTAGCCTGCGACACAAGGATTTTGTGTACGTACGCCGCGCCATGACAGGAAGTCATTACACTAATGTCGTACATGAAACAGTCGTAGCGTAGGCGCCTTGAGCTATCCCACAGCACGCACTTTTGGATTTCCAAAACTGTGTCACATGACAAATCTTTGGAAATGATCTTCTTTTGTTTTCTTCAAATTGAGAGCATGGCAGAAAGTTGTCAACCATTCGAGGATTCCCCAATTGCAAACTAAGTACAAATTGAAACACATTCGGGAGGTGGCAGATTCACAGAAATTTCCAAAAATGTGTCACTTGACACATCTTTGGAAAGGATCTTATTTTGTTTTCTGCAAATTGACAGCATGCCAGAGGGTTGTCAACCATTTGTGAATTAAGTACAAATTAAAACACATAGGGGAGTAGGAGGATTCACAGAAATTTCCAAAAATGTGTCACTTGACACACGTTTGGAAAATGATAGCATGCGAGGTTGTCACTCATTTGTAAATCCCCCGAATGCAAACCGAGTACAAATTAGAGCACATGGGGGGATTTACAAACAATTTCCAAAAATGTGTCGCTTGACACATTTGGAGGGGGGGGGGGAATTAGAACACATCGGGGGGGGGGGGGGGCAGATAAACAGAATTTTCCACAAATGTGCCTCTTGACACATGTTTGGAAATTGACATCATGCAAGGTTGTCACTCATTCGTGGATCCCCCAATTGCAAACCAATTACAAATTGGAATGCATGGCGGAAGGGCGGATTTACAGAAATTTCCAAAAATGTGTCACTTGACAAACATTTGGAAATTAGCAGCATGCGAGAAGGTTGTCACCCATTTGAGCATTCCCCAATAGGTCTTGTAAAATGACGTCATTTCCTACAGACCAGCCGCGTGCATCAACATACTGAACATCCAATTGCATAACGCGTATCGGCCGCGTCGAAATTCGAAAAACATTTCAAGCAATAAGCGCACATGTTTGGAACATTTTCAACACTGCGCAATGCATGATATATTGCGTAAAATACGCAGTGGCAGCTCTCCTACAGATTTGGACGTCATTGAGCAAGCCCTATTGCAAACCAAGTACAAATAGCAATGCATGGTGGGGGGGACCAATTCACAGACATTTCCAAAAATGAGTCACTTGACACATGTTTGGAAATAATAGTAATAATAATAATACTAATAATGAACATTTATAAGGCGCCGATATCCGCCAAGCAAGACGCTCATGGCGCACAATACATACAAAACAATTACAGTATAAATTAAGTTAAATTTAAATAACAGAAATTAGTGACAGAAGTAATAAACATCAACTCATTAAACACAAAAACGTGAGGTAAACATATGAGTTTTCACAGAAGATTTAAATACAGACAATGATGATGACTGGCGAATTTCAAGGGGTAGATTGTTCCAGAGTTTGGGAGCGGCGCTTGAGAAAGACCGGTCTCCCCAAGAGTGATTGGTGCGGGAAACAGTAAGCTTTAGCGCTCCGGCCGAACGAAGACTACATGGCGGCTGATATTTCGAGATAATGTCCGTTATATAGTCCGGTGAAGTTCCTTGTAGTGACTTGAAAGCGATGTGGGGGTCAAAATTGACACCTAGGTTGCGACACTTGCTGGAAGGATGGATGTGGCAATCTCCAGTCCTAATGCTGGTGATATTGAACTTGGCGAGTTGTTATTTTGAGCCACACAGGATACATACTTGTTGTCATTCAATTTGAGACTGTTTGTCTTCATCCAAGTCTTGATCTCATCAATGCAAGCATCAAGATTCTCCGGGGCAGACACAGCATTGGGTTGAGATGGATTGAAGGATTGATACAGCTGTATGTCATTAGCATAGCAGTGATATTGAAGGTTGTGTTTCTGGATGATCTGGTCGAGTGGTAAAATGTAGATGGTGAATAACATGGGACCGCCAACAGATCCCTGGGGAACACCACAGTCAAGGGAGGTAGGGGCAGATAATACTCCATTGAAGTTAACAGACTGTTGCCGGTCTGCAAGGTATGAGTCAAACCACTGCAAGGCTGCATCGTGCACTCCCAAAGAGTGCAAGCGACTGATCAGGATGGCGTGATCTATGGTGTCAAATGCTGATGACAGATCGAGAAGCACAAGCGCCATTACTTTGCCAACATCCATCTGTCGTAGGATGTGGTCGCGGACAGATGAACAAGTAATGTTTCTACATTATGGTTCTGACGATTTGCAGATTGGCGACTATCCAATAGATCATTATTCCGTAAATGCATCGACAGCCTGGAGATAGCAACATGCTCAAGTAACTTTGAGATGTACGGCAAGTTGGAAACTGGGCGGTAGTATCGGAGTTCTTTAACAATGCTGGACACACGTGGGCAACTTTGAAAACAGAAGGAACAACACTGCATTGCAGGCTGCGGTTGATAATCGTGGTGATGGCAGGAACGATGGATTCAGAACATTGCTTAAGGAGCCAGGTTGGTATAGGGTTCAAGTCACATGATTTGGCTGGGGATTTGAAGATGACAGTGCAAACCTCATCTTGAGAGACAGAACAGAGACTGGTCATGCAGTGTCTCATCTTGAGAGGCAGGACGGAGACTGGTCAGTGTAGTTTGTGTTGGCGGGGTGGGGGTAGAAGTATCTGTATCTGGCACAAGGGGAGGTAGTGCATCACGAATCGAAGAAATCTTGGACGTGAAAAAAACGGCTGAAATGGTCAGCCAGTGACTTGTCAGAATCGTACTTGTGGTAAAGAAGATTCCTTATTCCTATGAAGAAGCTTGTTGGCAACACGTAACAGTTGTTTTTGATCACTGGAACACTTGGAGACTATTTCTGAGTAATGGGTTCTTTTGGCCTTACGGATCAGCGAGATCACATGCTGGCATTGTTGGTGATGTAGTTGGCGGTCAATCTCGAGTGAGGATGCATGCCACCTGTGCTCAAGCTGTCATCGTCTGTGCTTAGCTTGCAACACCTCATCAGTGTACCAACCGGTGTCGGGCCGAAAAGAAATGAAGGAACTCGTACTCAGGCAGCAAAGTACTCGTACTCGAATAGCAGTACTCGGGGGAAATGGTATAGCTTGACTTTATACACCATGGCCTTATTTTATCAATACTTTCAGTTTGAAATGGTTGATTGGCTTGTGGAGAAATTGAAGTTTCCTGATTTTCCTCTGTGCACGTCCAGACAAACACAACAGCTAGCCGTGATTGGGTCTGCATATCGGTCTGACTGGGTCTGGGCCAATTATTACACACAATCAACCATTTGCCATATGGCTGTATTCGGAATACAACTACTTGTACTCGTACTCGGAAGTAAAGTACTTGTACTCGTACTCGGAAGTATAAGTACTCATATTCGGAGACCTGTTCTTGTACTCAGAGGTACAAGTCACTCGTACTCGGTTACTTAAAGTACTGTAAGTACTCAGGGATGTGATTGGGATGTGACAAAAAAAACCTGAAAATGTTATGCACGAGTACAAAATCTGGCGAGCACGAAGCCATTACGGCATGAGGTCCGGGGCCCGCTTAAGGGCCCTGAAAAATTTTGGATTTTAGATGCTCTGTGGTGCAATCTAAGCCTTTCTGGGCCATCATTTGAGCCAAAATATTTTGCCAATTTTGTTATTTCTTTTTTCACTTTTGTTGCATTTTGTTTCAGTTCATCACCATCATCATTGATTTGTCACTTATTATGGTGATTAATAATAACCATTGTAAAAGCATGAAGAAATAAATAAAACAAGATTATTCTACACAAATCTTTGTTTTGCTTCATCCACAACTGAATGGAACATACCATCTTTGGAAGCACCAGACTAATCAGTCTCAATGATGATGTGCTTCGGGTGTTTCACATGGGATACAAGCAATTTCTTTCCACTCGACGCGTAGTTGATAGTGTCGTTGCAAACATTGCAAAAAACCTTGCCAGCGGTTGCTATTTTATCAAAACACTCTTGAAATTCATGCTGATGCCCGTCAATAATAACGGAGTCCCGAAACCATTCCCACCGGAACTTATTTTTCACTTCTTTATCAAGCACTCGCACTGATTTATCTCCATGCGACAATATCGACTTGTTGGGTGCAGCCATGTTGGAAGCATCCGTACACGTTGCGTACACAAACACTCGACGCACATGAAACAACGTGCATAATCCACACGATTGCACTGTACTGTATGCTGTTGTGCACGCTGAGCAATATTAGTCTGTACACCTGACCAGCGCAACATGTGCATCTTGGGTACCGACACAGGAACTAGACCTAAATAACCACAACCTCGGACCCGAGCGAAAAATCACATGATCGCGCTAACGGCAACGCATGGTCTTCAACCTCGTTCTCACGATTCACGTTGGTGGACTTTTGAACCGCAAAAAAACGGATTTCCGAAAAAAACCCGGAGAAATCACATCCCTTAGTACTCGGCAGTACTCTGTACTCAGAAAAAAAGTACTCGACTACAACACTGGCAACACTGCATTGGGCTGACAGATGGCTGCCTTCAATCTCAGCGCACAAGAGATTCAAATCAATGCTGTGGAGATTGCGATGGATAACCATGTCTCACAGATACCACTGGTGCTGGAGGAACATCCAATTGTTACCAGCAGAAGGTGTGATCTACTAGTCACAAAAGATACCTGACGTCTTGGTGCGCAGAAAAACTGCTAAAGCCCCAAATGCACAGGAAAGGAAGGAAAAACTCCCTTAAAATGCTCCCAAACCAGATGATGTTACATATATTCAGGCTCACCATGTTGATCAGTATGCACTAAAGTTCAACTTGACATGAAGACATGACTGGAAACACAGCTAAGAAAGAGGAAATCAGTACATTGGTGGAGAGCATGATGAGGAGCCGCCAGTTAGTAGCGCTGCACTCTATAACATTACTCAGGTCAATACAACAATCAACAGCCACACAGTAGCCACAGCTGTTTGACAATGCCTGCCACTTGCAGACAATGCTTTATCAGGTCATTACAACAATCAACAGCCACACAGTAGCCACAGCTGTTTGACAATACTTTATCAGGTCAATACAACAATCAACAGCCACACAGTAGCCACAGCTGTTTGACAATGCCTGCCACTTGCAGACAATACTTTATCAGGTCAATACAACAATCAACAGCCACACAGTAGCCACAGCTGTTTGAAAATGCCAGCCACTTGCAGACACACATTCTAAAATTTGTATCCTTGTGGAGACATTTCTTTGTTCTCGTGAAGTAAAGTGTTCACTTTTGAAAGTGAAGTTTCAAAATGCTCTTATTATAACCAGAATTAGTTTCCTTGGCTAAAATTTGGAATTAATATCCCTTTTCTAAAACTCTTCCATTTGCGACAGATCAACCCACCTTGGAAATTCCTAGTTTTTTAGTAAAACCCATATATCTATTTCGTGAAAACCTTGTGGAGACCTATTCATCTATAGAAATTGCCCTGTGGAGACCTTTACAATGTTTTGTTCCCTATTGTGTGAGTCTCCACAAGGATACGAATTTGTGGTCACACAGTAGCCACTTGCAGACAATACTTTATCAGGTCAATACAATAATCAACAGCCACACAGTAGCCACAGCTGTTTGGCAATGCCAGCCACTTGCAGACAATACTTTATCAGGTCAATACAACAATCAACAGCCACACAGTAGCCACAGCTGTTTGACAATGCCTGCCACTTGCAGACAATCTATATATATAAGAGACAAGTTTACTCGCCCACGAGACGATGTTTGCTCCTGAAAGGATCCGAGACCGCGGGCTCCCATGGCGCCAAAATCGCTCCATGTCCGTGGAAAAATGCGGAGGGTGTCTTCCGCCGGGTCGTACACTTCCGGTCGTCCTAATTTTCCCGTACGGACCGGCGATCCGTTTCGTTAATTTTTCGTGACTGCGTTTTGCGCAGGAATTTGCCGTCGTGTGCGCTTTCACGTTGACTGCCTGGCTGCCCCCTGTGCTGGCTTTTCTGCGAGTCTAGACTGTGCGAGGTCAGCGAGGTCAACGTAGGGGTTTCGTTTACGTGTTCTACTCAGCCGTTCTGCAAAAGTGTTCACCAAATGGTAGTATGGGGTGTCCTTGGCAAAATATTTTTTGTCCATGGTGCGTGGCCACCAAGTGTCCCTATTGTTTCCTGCGCTTTGCTTGCCGCCCCTGCGCCGAGTGCAACGAATACTCAGAAGGACTACACATTAGTATGCCTTGCGCGGTCTGACCAATCGAAAGTCTACACTGCATAGTATTTCCAGGCTATGCAAAACTGTCCATGGCAACGTGTACTGCAGCCTGCTCTACACCCTGCAAACAAGGTTTGGTCTACGGTGCTCGCTATTTGAAGCGCAAGCATGTGACGTCGCGTGATAGAGTGCTGTTGCTTCTAAAATGTGTTTACAGCTCCATGCTTCCACCACCAAGGCTGAGCGTTGTGAGTTCGCTGCCTGCCACGTATAATTCAGTGTCGCGTTATAATTTCGGGGGCCTGTTTGGGTTCAACGAAGGATCAATGCATTGCTTCAAATATCGCGATCTTAAATGAAGTCACAAAAAAATCGACGAAAAAGTGTCCAACCCGGCGGAAGACACCCACATTTTTCCACGGACGTGAAGCTGCGGTCTCCGATCCTTTGAGGAGCAAACATTTCTCGGAGGCCGAATAAACTTGCTCTTATATAGATGGTTGAACCAACTTGAATAAAAGTTGTATCAACTTTTTCCTCGCAGACGGTCTCGCAAATTGTAAGAAGTTCAAGTTTACGTTTGTTGAAGAGTCTAATACTGAAACTTAATTATCGCAGTTGGTCTCGCAAATTGTAAGAAGTTCAACGTTTGTTGAAGAGTCCAATACTGAAACTTAAATATGACCTTCCTCCATGATTCAGACCGTTTGTAATTTTATGGTAACACTCAACATTTTCATTTCAAATGACACCTTTACATTTTATTGCATTATGATTTATTGTCAAAACTGTACAACCAGCCTTCGCCTGTGTACTACAGTGACCTTTTCACTACGTTTTCCAAATGCGACTGCCTCACTAAAAGCCAATTTAACAGACCAACGGCAACATTTACAGACAGTTGCCACGGTACATAATTATCATGTGCGTGAATCGACGGGGGACAGAGCCCCCCCCCCCCCCACACACACACACATTTTGAGGCGAGGACATTGTTTGGTCGCCCCCCCCCCCCCCCACTTTTTCTGCCCCGAAAAAAATATTGTAGCCTACGATAATCATTCTATTGCTCAGAATACATGTAGCTGATTCAATTACTCCAAACTCAAAACTTTAAAAGATGATCTTTTGCTCAGATTGGTTTTAGTGGTCAGAAATTGCCTCAGATCACACCACAGAAATTGCTTTTCTATAACTGCATGTCTACCCAACTATATCCCCCATTTACATTTAGCTCCCAACATTTTCATCCCCAACACTACGCCCTACCCGATCTATGATCGGGTAAATCAGCTTGTACTTTATAAGGTCAAGACAACAATCAACAGCCATCCACACAGTAGCCACAGCTGTTTGACAATGCCAGCCACTTGCAGACAATACTTAATCAGGTCAATAAAACAATCAACAGCCACACAGTAGCCACAGCTGTTTGACAATGCCAGCCACTTGCATACAATACTTTATAAGGTCAATACAACAATCAACAGCCACACAGTAGCCACAGCTGTTTGACAATACCAGCCACTTGCAGACAATACTTTATCAGGTCAAAACAACAATCAACAGCCACACAGTAGCCACAGCTGTTTGACAATGCCAGCCACTTGCATACAATACTTTATAAGGTCAATACAACAATCAACAGCCACACAGTAGCCACAGCTGTTTGACAATGCCAGCCACTTGCAGACAATAATTTATCAGGTCAATACAACAATCAACAGCCACACAGTAGCCACAGCTGTTTGACAATGCCTGCCACTTGCAGACAATACTTTATCAGGTTAATACAACAATCAACAGCCACACAGTAGCCACAGCTGTTTGACAATACCAGCCACTTGCAGACAATACTTTATAAGGTCAATACAACAATCAACAGCCACAGAGTAGCCACAGCTGTTTGACAATGCCAGCCACTTGCAGACAATAATTTATCAGGTCAATACAACAATAAACAGCCACACAGTAGCCACAGCTGTTTGACAATGCCTGCCACTTGCAGACAATACTTTATCAGGTTAATACAACAATCAACAGCCACACAGTAGCCACAGCTGTTTGACAATACCAGCCACTTGCAGACAATACTTTATAAGGTCAATACAACAATCAACAGCCACAGAGTAGCCACAGCTGTTTGACAATGCCTGCCACTTGCAGACAATACTTTATCAGGTTAATACAACAATCAACAGCCACACAGTAGCCACAGCTGTTTGACAATACCAGCCCCTTGCAGACAATACTTAGTCAGGTTAATACAACAATCAACAGCCACAAAGTAGCCACAGTTGTTTGACAATGCCTGCCACTTGCAGACAATACTTTATCTGGTCAATACAACAATCAACAGCCACACAGTAGCCACAGCTGTTTGACAATGCCTGCCACTTGCAGACAATACTTTATCAGGTCAATACAACAATCAACAGGCATACAGTAGCCACAGCTGTTTGATAATACCAGCCACTTGCAGACAATACTTTATCAGGTCAATAAAACAATCAACAGCCACACAGTAGCCACAGCTGTTTGACAATGCCTGCCACTTGCAGACAATGCTTTATCAGGTCAATACAACAATCAACAGCCACACAGTAGCCACAGCTGTTTGACAATGCCTGCCACTTGCAGACAATACTTTATCAGGTCAATACAACACTCAACAGCCACACAGTAGCCACAGCTGTTTGATAATACCAGCCACTTACAGACAATTCTTTATCTGGTCAATACAACAATCAACAGCCACACAGTAGCCACAGCTGTTTGATAATACCGGCCACTTACAGACAATATTTTATCTGGTCAATACAACAATCAACAGCCACAGCTGTTTGACAATGCCAGCCACTTGCAGACAATACTTTATCAGGTCAATACAACAATCAACAGCCACACAGTAGCCACAGCTGTTTGATAATACCAGCCACTTACAGACAATTCTTTATCTGGTCAATACAACAATCAACAGCCACACAGTAGCCACAGCTGTTTGATAATACCGGCCACTTACAGACAATATTTTATCTGGTCAATACAACAATCAACAGCCACAGCTGTTTGACAATGCCAGCCACTTGCAGACAATACTTTATCAGGTCAATACAACAATCAACAGCCACACAGTAGCCACAGCTGTTTGACAATGCCAGCCACTTGCATACAATACTTTATCTGGTCAATACAACAATCAACAGCCACACAGTAGCCACAGCTGTTTGATAATACCAGCCACTTACCAATTACTGACAATACCAATAGGCCCCCACCCCAAAAGCTCTGATACCAATTACATGGCATTTGAAAACAGGGTAATAGGTAGGGGGGGGGGGGTTTGGGAGGGGGGGGGATTTTTTGACAGGGATCATGTTTCAGTAAATACCAAACACCAACTTTGGACAGCACTTTGTCAAGTCAGTCCTTCTGATTTGAGGTGTGCGATCACACCCCCACACCATCGCACACCTTAAAGCTTCCCGCGTAGTGTGAACAATTGCATGCCTGAATTTCCCTGGACCACAGATCACACACCTAGAAAATCACACACCTAGAAAAAATACACACCTAGAAAAGTCCAGGTGTGCCTTTTTCCACACGCCTGTGATTTTCAAATCAGAAGGACTGTCAATTCAAAAACATTCAACAGCAATTTAGAACCCACAGCTGTTTTGACAGGGATCATGTTTCAAACAGTCAATACCAGCAACTTACTGACTATGACAGTACTTTAACGAGTCAATAACAGTCAGCAAATATTCATTATCAACAACTGTTCTACGGGTCACAGTTGGTCAAGTCATTCTCATGGCCAGTTACTTAAGCAGTCAAAACGGGTCAATAATGTAGTTCTATGCATAGAATTCCATCGGGTCAAAAAACGGTCACCTGACTGATTTTGACCCGAGTAACAGCATGGCTGAGTATGCATGTTTGCATCGGAGGGTTCTAATGGGCCAATTACATCAGTTTATGGATGTTGCATATAAAGGTAAAAGATGAGCTAGTATTTTTTTCTCTTTTTTTCACTGCTAGGAAAAGGGTGCTTAGGACAAATTCAGTTTCTAATGGGCACTTCCAGTTACATTATCAAAGAAAATTTACATCATTTGCTTTTGCTGTAATTTTCAGAAATGGATGGAATTGGGGGGTTGGAAATATATATAGCAAATATAGTTACACTGACTTTTTTGAGGTTTTGGGTTCGAAAATGCTATAAAAACCAAGAAAAACAATCATTTTCCTGTAGTCTGGTTCCCTGACTCCATTTAAGAAGAAACAGAGCAGTTTACATATATTGGGGAATTGTAAGTTCAGGGAATCAGTCTAGCTGGCTTGTACCCGTTCATAGGTGTGTAATCGATTGCAAACAAGTGCGATGGTCAACTGGGGCCAGTATTTGGAAAAAAAAGCCAGTTTTTTCCAACGCTGATCGGCCGATCAGCGTTGGAAATTGATACAGGAATACCACTTTTCTTGAAAATGACAGTATACCAGGTGCCATGATTTTACAGGATGCTTTACACTGTCATTCACTAACAGTCCAGCAAGGTATTTCAAAATGATTCGGTAGTTTTATTTTTTGATGTTTGCAAATGTTGTATTTTCCCTTTAAGCCATTTTACATTGTTGTCAAACGAGAATTTCAGTTTTCAAAATGGGTTCAAATTTATGATGTGATTAGGGTAATGTATAAACAGAGAGAGACATTTTGTGACAAATGTCCAGTCTGTATGTACGTTTAAATCCTCATTATAAAATATCAAATAATTCTTCACAATGACTCTGAGTTTTCTAGGTTTCGACTGATAGCATTCCTTCAGGGTACATCTTCACAATGACTCTGAGTTTTTCTAGATTTTGACTGGGTTATCATTATTAAGAAATATCTGAAAGGTAGAGCAAGAGGTGGGGGGGGGAGAAATGTTCGAATTAACCCCACAAAGCAGTGCCCCACTACCAGCACTCATTATTTGGGGGAGAACATAGAAGAGCGCCAGATCACCCATTTTGATTACTTGTTTCTGCTTATTCTTTAGGTACATGTAACTAAAAACTAACCTCAAGAATCAGTAATGGGTAGCCCAGCAAGCAGGTCATCCGTTCATCTGTCGGTCCTCCTCCCTGCTTCCGGTTCCTCGGTTTTCTGTTTGATGAGGCTGTCGGAGCCCTGACAATGTCTTGAGGCAGGCTCATCCTTATCTCAGTAGAGCAATTCCCTCATCAGTCAGTGGTCCTCACTTTGCTGAAAGGATTCAAATAAAGAAAGAAAACATTTGAATTATTGAGCTGTATTCGTGCCAGGGCTCAAAAGGGGAAAGAAAACATTGAATTAACCCCACAAAGCAAAGCCCTGCTACCAGAACTCATTTGTGCACGAACATAATAGCAGAGTCAGATCGCCCATTTAAATTTGTTCTGTGACTTGATTGTTCCTGTTAAGAGGAGGCCTATACACAGCCTAAAAGCAGAACAGGAAGGGGACAGACCTCATTTATCCCAGGACAAACCAATAACACCAGTAAATAATGATGTGCTTCAAACTATGTTACAAGGCTATGATGGAATTAAGTACAAATTCTTAATTCATGGTTTTACAATTGGTTTTTAGGTTTTACAGCCAATAAAAAATTTAGGACATCAATAAATTTAAAATCTGCTTTTCAAAATCCAAAAGTGGTTTCTGAAAAACTAGGGTTAGAACTTAGACAAGGTAGGCTCGCAGGGCCGTTTCAAGACTTGCCACTTGATAATTTTTGCGTTAGCTCGATTGGTTTAGTTCCTAAAAGACAGCCTGGTTCATTTTGAATAATTCATCATTTGTCTCATCCTAAACATGGTTCCGTAAACGATGGAATACCAGATTGCAACACAACAGTCAAATATGCGTCAACCGATGACGCAATACAAATTTTGAAGTAAGTGGGCCCAGGATGTGTGCCATCTAAACTAGATATAAAGTGTTAACCATTTATTCTGGAATAGTCCATATTCTGGATGATTTTCTAATCATTTCAACATCTCATCAACAGGGTGTGCATGATATGGTCGGATTTCAAACACTGGGTAATAAGCTGGGTATTCCCCTTGCACCAGAGAAAACTGAAGGGCCTACAACCTGGCTAACGTTTGCCAGGATCGAACAAGATACAATACGTTACCGCCGGACAAATTACAAAAAGCCATCGTTAAAATTATCAGAATCTATTATGTACACCATTTCATACTGACATTTCAAAGACATCTATATATATAAGAGAGAAGTTTACTCGCCCCCGAGACGTTTGCTCATGAAAGGATCCGAGACCGCGGGCTCCCATGGCGCCAAAATTGCTCCATGTCCGTGGAAAAATGCGGAGGGTGTCTTCCGCCGGGTCGGACACTTCGGGTCGTCCTAATTTTCCCGTCGATTTTTCGTGACTGCGTTTTGCGCAGAAATTTGCCGTCGTGTGCGCTTTCATGTTGACTGCCTGGCCGCCCCCTGTGCTGGCTTTTCTGCGAGTCTAGACTGTGCGAGGTCAGCGAGGTCAACGTAGGGGTTTCGTTTACGTGTTCTACTCAGCCGTTCTGCAAAACTGTTCACCAAATGGTAGTATGGGGTGACCTTCGCAAAATATTTTTTCTCCATGGTGCGTGGCCACCAAGTGTCCCTATTGTTTCCTGTGCTTTGCTTGCCGCCCCTGCGCCGAGTGCAACGAATACTCAGAAGAACTACATGTTAGTATGCCTTGCGCGGTCTGACCAATCGAAAGTCTACACTGCATAGTATTTCAGGGCTATGCAAAACTGTCCATGGCAACGCGTACTGCAGCCTGCTCTACACCCTGCAAACAAGGTTTGGTCTACGGTGTTCGCTATTTGAAGCGCAAGCATGTGACGTCGCGTGATAGAGTGCTGTTGCTTCCATAATGTGTTTACAGTTCCATGCTTCCACCACCAAGGCTGAGCGTTGTGAGTTCGCTGCCCGCCACGTATAATTCAATGTCGCGTTATAATTTCGGGGGCCTGTTTGTGGTCAACGAAGGATCGATGCATTGCTTCAAATATCGCGATCTTAAACGAAGTCACAAAAAAATCGACGAAAAAGTGTCCGACCCGGCGGAAGACACCCACATTTTTCCACGGACGTGAAGCCGCGGTCTCAGATCCTTTCAGAAGCAAACATTTCTCGGAGGCCGAGTAAAACTTGCCCTTATATATAGATGGTTGAACCAACTTGAATAAAAGTTGAATCGCAGACGGTCTCGCAAATTGTAAGAAGTTCAAGTTTACGTTTGTTGAAGAGTCCAATACTGAAACTTAATTATGACCTTCCTCCATGATTCAGACCGTTTGTAATTTTATGGTAACACTCAACATTTTCATTTTAAATGACACCTTCACGTTTTATTGCATTATGATTTATTGTCAAACTGTACAACCAGCCTTCGCCTGTGTACTACAGTGAGCTTTTCACTACGTTTTCCAAATGCGACTGCCTCACAAAAAGCCAATTTAACAGACCAACGGCAACATTTACAGACAGTTGCCATGGTACATAATTATCATGTGCGTAAATCGACGGGGGACAGGGGGACCCCCCCCCCCCCCACACACACACACACACACATTTTGAGGGGGGACATTGTTTGGTCTCCCCCCCACACTTTTTCTTCCCCGAATAAAAATATTGTAGCCTACAATAATGATTCTATTGCTCAGAATACATGTAGCTGATTCAATTACTCAAAACTTTCACAGATGATCTTTTGCTCAAATTGGTTTCAGTGATCAGAAATTGCCTCAGATCACACCAAAGAAATTGCTATTGTTTAACTGTATGTCTCCCCAACTATATCCCCCATTTACATTTAACTCCCCACAATTTCATCCCCAACACTAAGCCCTACCCGATCTTTGATCGGGTAAACCAGCTTGTACACAATAAGTTTTTACTTAAATTTTCGAAATGAAAAGTTCAGCATTTGAGAACGAGTTTAATGCAAACTTTGAATACATATTTTGATAGGAAATCAAGCACTGTATATTTTGCACAGGGGGGGGGGGTGTTAAAATAAAAATAATTAAACTCACCACTAGAATTCCAAAGAGAATTCAAGGTAGTGGTCACAAGGCCGTGGGTTGACGGCTCTGATCAAGTCCGTAGCTCGGCACCTCGGGTCAAGGCATGGTCGATGACTCGGGCCAGTCCGTAGGACGACACACCGGTGCAAGGCCGTGGGCCGACGACTCCAGCAAGTCCGTGGGACGAAACCCGGCGCGAGGCCGTGAGCCGATGGACGACTCGGGCCCGTTCCGAGGGCCGGCACCTCGGAGGTTTGCCGTGGGCCGCCGACTCGGGCCAATTCCGTGGGCCGCCACTTACTCGGAGCATGGCCGTTGGCTAAAGACTCAGGCCAATTCCGTTGGTCCGCACCATTGGGTCAAGGCCTTGGTGTCGTCAACTCGGGTCAAGTGTTCAAGTGTTCAAGTGTTCAATCCAATCGAGATCCAGGCCTTAGAGTCTGCTGAAAACACTGCTAATATCAACCTCTCAAGAAGCGTAGTCACGGTGGAGTCCATTCATGAGGTGGGATGACGTTCCACACGGTAAATAAAATTGTTCACTGTTGAAGAGTGAGAAACAGATCCATTAATGGGGGGCGATGTGGATTCAGAATATGTTTGAGTTAAAAGAAGAACCGAACGAAAAAAATTATCTGGAACACAATTTAAGTCAGTTAACGGTTGCAATACATTTGAACAGGATGCATCAAGACAATGGTAATTCGAAAAACGATGGGCTAATATGTTAAAGTTAGGATCTTCAAAAATGTCAAAGTGGCCCATCTTTAATCATTGCAAACCAAGTACAAATGAGAGCCCATGGGGGAGAAATTTCAAAAAATTGTCACATGACACATCTCTGCAAATAATCTTTTGTTTTCTTCAAATTGACAGCATGCCAGAAGTTTGTCAACCATTCATGGATTCCCCAGTTGCAAACTAAGTACAAATTAGAACGCATTGGGGAGGGGAGGGGGGTTGGATTCACAGAAATTTCCAAAAATGTGTCACTTGACAAACGTTTGGAAATTGGCAGCATTCGAGAAGGTTTTCACCTATTTGTGGATCCCAAATAGGTCTTGTTCAAATGACGTCATTTCCTACAGACGTGCATCGGCATTTTGAGCCTCCAATTGCATAACGCGCATTGGTCGCGTCGAAATTCGAAACACATTTCAAGCAACAAGCGCACCTGTTTGGAACATTTTCAACACTGCGCAATGCATGATATATTGCGTAAAATACGCAGTTGCAGCTCTCCTATTTGGACATCATTGAGCAAGCCCTATTGCAAACCAAGTACAAACAAGAATGCATGGGGGGTGACACCGATTCACAGAAATTTCCAAAAATGTGTCACATGACACATCTTTGGATAGGATCTTCTTTTGTTTTCTGCAAATTTACAGCATGCCAGTAGGCTGTCAACCTTTTGTGAATTAAGTACAAATTAGAATGCATATGGGAGGGCCGGATTCACAGAAATTTCCAAAAATGTGTCACATTACACATCTTTGGAAAGGATCTTCTTTTGTTTTCTGCAAATTCACAGCATGCCAGTAGGCTGTCAACCATTTGTGAATTAAGTAAAAACTAGAACGCATTGGGGAGGGGTGCAGATTCACAGAAATTTCAAAAAAATGTGTCACTTGACACGTTTCGAAATTGACACCATGCTTTTTGTCACTGGTTCCTGAATCTCCCAATTGCAAACCTGCAAGTACAAATTAGAATGCATATGGGAGGGCTGGATTCACAGAAATTTCCAAATATGTGTCACTTGACACATGTTTGGAAATTGATAGCATGCGAGAAGGTTGTCACCCATTTGTGAATCCCCCAATTGCAAACCAAGTACAAATTAGAGCACATGGGGGCAAAAAATTAAAAAAATGTGTCACATGACACATCTTTGGAAATGATCTTTTGTTTTCTTCAAATTGACAGCATGCTAGAAGGTTGTCAACCATTTGTGAATCCCCCAATTGCAAACCAAGTACAAATTAGAGCACATGGGGGCAAAAATTTTTTAAAATGTGTCACATGACACATCTTTGGAAATGATCTTTTGTTTTCTTCAAATTGACAGCATGCTAGAAGGTTGTCAACCATTTGTGGATTTCCCAATTGCAAACTAAGTACAAATTAGAACGCATTGGGGAGGGGGCGGATTCACAGAAATTTCCAAAAATGTGTCACTTGACACATGTTTGGAAATTGACATCATGCGAGGTTGTCACCCATTCGTGGATCATCCAATTGCAAACCAAGTACACAAATTAGAATGCATGGGGGAGGGGGGGATTCACAGAAATTCCCAAAAATGAAGTTCTGCATGGCAAGTGGGACTTACAAACTGTGGGATGATTTTGCACATCATGATGGTGTGATATACACATCTTGTTCTTCGTTGGCATCCATACTGCTAATTGGACACTGCGAATAGCAGCTATGAAAATCAAGGCACCACTCTTCCATGCATTTGACCGCCGCACCTATGAGACTTATTCCAATTAAGGCACCTGTTAGACATGCTAGATTCATCACTCCTGACACATCTTCAAAAGGGAGGATTTGTAGCAAACATCCATGGCAATGAGAAACACCACATTGCCTTGGATGAAAACCACGAGACAAGCATCAACAAAGAAGTGAAGACGGCAACACCCAAACCAATTCCTGGAATTTATGGATCAAATCGCATTGTTTTTACCAGAAAGAGCCATGGCAGTTCAAAATCATGTTTAATAGGGAAGTGCTGCCTGCAGAAAATGAAGACAAATTGAAGCTGCAACCTTCAGAACTGAAGAACATGGAGAAGACATGTTGTCACTTTATGACCAGACTCCAGGAGACAAACGTTGCTAGCTTTGACCCCGACACTTTGGAATTAAAGCGACAACACTGGATGGTTCACCAATTGATCCTGTGCAGCGGCAAGATATGAAGCGTTTCTATGATATTGGTAGCTGTACCTACAAGGACCATGCATCAACTAGGCCAGCTCCTCCAACAGCCCAGTGTTGATGCTCCTATCAGGAAAAAAATGTTGAAGACATTCCTTCCGAAGAAGAAAATAGTATGCAGAGTGAACCTAGCTGAAAAGAACAAGAAGCTTGTCATCAGATGTCTTAGGAAGCTGATTGTGCAACCTAAGAATTTGGGACAACCAATCAAAACTCTGGGACGGTTCATCAAGCTTCTACTGGCCATTGCCACACCCAAGGGTAAAATGGTCCATGCAGATAAGGCCAATGCCACTATTGTCTACAGGCGCCGACACAGTGAAGCATTTGCAGCCAGCTTATTGGAAGGAATGTTCATGATAAATTCTGGCCCGTCTAATTCAATGCAGACATTCAGAGATTACACGCTTCATCTTGTTCACAAATGCATTATACCTTGATTACGTGAAGGTGCAAGTGAAGTCCATGTGGTTTTCAACCATCCTGGCAGGAACGAGAATAGTCCCAAGGAACTGGAATGACAACTACGAGATAATTCAGCACTTGAAAGAACTGATGTTGATGACATCCTGGATATCACCCTTCCAGAGACACCACTACCACAAGGCAGTTCCAAGTCCTGGCACAAGGTAATCTTGGCAAATCGTTCTTTGAAACGAAAGATTGTGAACTTCCTTTCTCGAGATCTACTTACTGCAGGACAGGAGTACTGGAACACAGGCCAAGTGTTTGTAACTGCTTGTGGGTATGACAGGGGAACTGCAAGACCAGGCAAGAGGAGCCACATCCACTGAGAGCAAACTGTTTCCAATGTTTGCTTCAAATCATGAGGACAGTGACAGTAGGGTGTGGTATCACTGTTTGACGACAAAATCCGACCAAGTTCTTATCTTCTCCCCTGATACCGATACATACCTTGTTGGCCTTGGCATCTAGTTGGTGATGGTGGTGCATTGAAAAAGGATGCAATAGTACAGCTGTCCGACAAACCTGACAAGCATGAGTACATTTGTATGCAGCGATCGATAGCTTGCTTGTACAAGGACCCTGACTCAGCTTCGTTAAACACAGAGATTCGTCCATGTATTATTCAGACACTCTTCATCACCAGTGGATGTGACTACACATCTTCTTTCTATGGACGTGGAAAAGCAGCCTTCAGCTCCACCTTCTTCAAGTATGCTTCTTTTAAAACAAGAGCAACTTATCCTGGGTCCCTATCAGAAGCATCACAGGGCAATGGACAACTCTCTTTTTATCGGCTGATCGGCTCAGTGTACAAACAATTCCAGTCAGTGATGCCATCAGAACACAAGTCACCCGAGCAGTTTTTCCAAAGTTTTGGTGAGGAAGGCAGTTGACTTGTACAACATCAGAAGTGGCTTGATTGCATCCGGGACAGCTCATGGGAACAAGTGGAAAGCAAAGAGCATGGATTAAAAGCACAAAAGCTTTACTGTTTGGGCGTACCCCAAATACGTTAGCAACCTGACCTATTCATGAGTAAGAAATCTGCGAGTCACACACAAAACATGGCGGCCGTCGATGTTCTGCCACAGAAATAAAAATTGGTAATTCATCCTCAGAACATGTTTAATCTACGTCGGTCTCAAATTTACAATAAAATCACTTGACATCTCAGCTTGTATGACAGAAAGCTTGTTCAGCACCTCACGTCACACTGGCGGAGTAATTCAAGTAATATGTGCTTGGTGCTAGCGAAGGCATTTCTAGCTAGGAGCTGACGACAATTAACTATAGGGATCAGCAAAATATATTAGGTTTTCAAGCTGACGCATCAAATGTAAAAAAGATAGCTGAATTATACAGATGTCATATTGGTTCAGACAATTTTTGGAAATGTTTAAGAATAAATTATTGTTTCACTGAAGAAGTGTCATTGCTCCTTTATTTATAGTCCCTTCCCTGTCCGTAGGAAATAAGGCTGCCTAGTTGTATATTTCAACCAAACGAATCCGGGAAATATAAATTTATTGTGACTCGGCATCATTACATCTTGCAAGGTGACAGAAGAAAGTCGTGAATAGCGCCGTTGACAACTCCAATCTATCCTGGCCTTTGCGGGAAAGGGTTGGATCATTGCCAAACAGAGCGTGGGAAACAAGACAAACATGTATATCGTCATGGCTACGAAATTCTACCACCAATGAGAAGACCCGATGCCAACATCCGAGCAAAACTGTTTCAGTCGACATGGCTGATAGGTTATAAAGCTGCACAGCTAGGACCGCCCAAACTCATCACGGTTGAAATTCATGCGGATTTCTCAAACACTTCCATCATATAGCAACATAATTGTCAAGGAAACCAGTGACGTGCAGTGAAGGCCCTCGTAAATATTCATGAGTCAGTTTCTACCAAAATGTCTTCCATGATGATACTGGGTGATTTAAGTTCTACTCGTGCTCTTTTGTCTGCACTAGATAATGGTGTACTCCTAAAAATGTGCAATAGGTCTACACCAATAAGTGGTTTTCTGCTCTTGTGCATAGACATTATTTTTCAACCCTCTGAAAATTCGTTTTTATTCTTTGATTATTTTTTAGCTCCCATTAAAGAAAATTGCTCTGCGGTGGTAAAACAAACTTATTATAATTATTGCGATGTCACATTCAGAAGTGAATGACACCATATTTCATAAAGAACACAATATAATTATATTAAAAGCATACAGACTTCATGCTGTATTTTCTAAAGATACTACGTCGTTTAGTTTTCAATATTTCTTACATATTCATTACACGATAGAGCAAGAAACATGATTATACACCCATTATTTTTCTTACATTCTAGATTTGCGTAAATGAACACTCTAATGACTATGCATATGGAACTTCAGTAGAAGGATAATTACTATTTTTGGGCCGAGGTATTCATTCTTCGAGCGCTTTATTACTCTACATGGATTAATTACAAATAATTATTATAGTGGATACCGAAGGGTCTCTTAATGACGTCTAAATATTTTTGAACAACATTTCATATCATTGCCGTGACGTGGTAACTTGTGATGATCTCCCCATACCGTCAAGTAAATGGTAGCTTCTTGAGTACCTACTCAGAAATCGACAAGGAAATGTTAATACATATTTATATATGGGCCAAACAAATTTTCAATATTTACTGGGCCAAACAAATTTTCAATACCTAACAGAATGTTTGATGTCAAAGGAATCCCCTTTAATAAACAATAAGTTGATTTTCAAGTCAGGTTTAAACCATCTAATAAACAATTAGTTGTTTTCAAGGCAGGTTTTTATCAATTATAACAACAAAGTTTTGATTTTATTCCCGGACCTTTATTCTGTCAAGACGCGCGGAGAAAACACCGCGATGCGGCCAGACAAAGCCACACAGCTCAGCCCACCGCTCGTTACGCGTTTGGCACGGTCAGATCCTGCTCCTAGCCCCTGCACAACACAGCAACAGGGATAATACATGCACATTACCACGTGTCAAACAAGTCTGGCAACGGCCGATCCCGCTCCACACAAAATGCCATCCCCGTACAAAAATACATGCGGTAGTAGACTATCAGTCTGGTTGCAACTCTCGTGTCAATTGTCAGTCACAATGTGCTCGTTTCGCCTCTGTTCAACGTTTGGAGGCACATGTATTTCTCCGTACTTGTGCCTCTCTAATTATTTCAATTGAAACCGTCCGATCGAACACGTACGTAATTTTATTATACACAAACTGGCGTTAAACCGCCATGTTTTCTTTTGGATAATACCAGAAAAAAATCACTTGCTGAAAAGGCTTATACTAGGCCCCCTTCATTTTTGGATTTTGCATTTGACCATTTTTTTGTTTTGTATTCGGTATCGTAATATTTTTTCCATCCAAACCAATACAATTTTGTGGGGTCGCTTATTAAGCGCTTTTAATAAAAGGGGCCTTCGCGCTGGTGACTCAACTTTAATAAGGTATGTTTTTTTTATATCGTTGCAAATTGTTCTACATTGTACTTTTAACTCCTCTTGTTGTTTAGGTTGTAAGAGCATTCGTGAAGCAGCCGGTCAAAAAAAAAAAATTGAATAAGGCCGGTCTCACTAGCGCGAAATCCAATGCAAATTTTTGGCACATATTGAATTTAGTTTGCAGGGTGAGCAAATGTCAACACGTATTTTTGACTTCGCTTTGCGTGAATTAGGTTGAACCCGTACACATGTACATTACTGCACAAATATAATACTAGTCACATCCCATTCCTTCATGCGCTCACGAGGCGAGGCCCACAACATGGTTTAAGTATAGTTGTGGTTTTGCAGGTCGGTATTCTGCAGACTGACCGGCCATTCATATTTAAATGATCTCTCTGGCACTGAGCCTGGCCCGGTGGGTCTGCAGAAGATCGGGCATATTCATACCTTTTGTTATTTAAATGAACCGTTCTGGCCCGTGCCAGGACGGGTTGTCAAGGGCTCTTTTGTTAAAAAAGTCTGCAGGATCCTTCAGAAAGAACGGGGTACCGACGCCAATTCATTATCGAGATGCGGCCTTAAACTTACTTCCTCGCATAGCATCACAAAATACAGATTTTCCTCTTTCACATGAATATAATTTCTTCATGATTAAAGGCGAAAACTTATGCGCACTTTTCCATTGAAAAATGGGAAACTCAGTGAAAATTTCGCATTTCCTATGGAGGTCACAGCACATTTCCCCGATTTTTGAGGGTGCGGGTTTACTTCTTCGAACGGCACACGTGTGAACACAATAAGCTTTCCTTTCATGTAACAACCGTTTTGATTGGTTAAGAAGAAAAAGGGGCACTTTCCTTGTCAAATCAGACATCGCTTTTGTTCTGTGGATCGACCTGCTGTTTATGTATAGTCCGGTTAACGCAGTGGGGCTGTGCAGGTCGCCGGGTCAATGCACCGTTGTGTGTGACCGCAGAGCATGCAGGGCTTTGATTTTCTGCACATATGGGAGGGAAAGTTTTCCATATTATTCAAAAATTGTGCTACTACCGAACCAGGGCAACGCGGGAATTTCATTCAATTGCGATGTAATTTGCTAGATATTAAAGGGCAGTTCAAAGTACCCACTGGTAATATTCCCACATTACCCTACTGGTGCTATTGATAGCTGGTAAAATGGGACTATCAGTCAATTTTGTTGCCATCTACATGTATATATGTAAGGGCTTTGGAAAATTACCTAAAAGTAATATTCGTACAACATGCGCTACTGAATCTGGGCCAAAAAGGAATTTTTGTCAATTTCAATATAATTGCTATCGTTAAGGGGTGTTGAAATATTGCGCCACAGTGGAATGCCACTATAACGAACATCACAAGATCCACAGAAAATGTTCATAATAGCAATCGTTCGGTATAGGGATTTTGAGCCGTCGGTAATGAAAATGGCATATTTCTATTTAAATAGTGCCCTCTTGTGTCCTACTTGAAGTGTGCCCTCTACATCTCGTTTCGAATCGGTGTTTGACAATGCCTGCCACTTGCAGACAATATTTTATCAGGTCAATACAACGATCAACAGCCACACAGTAGCCACAGCTGTTTGACAATACCAGCCACTTGCAGACAATACTTTATCAGGTCAATACAACAATCAACAGCCACACAGTAGCCACAGCTGTTTGACAATACCAGCCACTTGCAGACAATACTTTATCAGGTCAATACTACAATCAACAGCCACACAGTAGCCACATCTGTTTGACAATACCAGCCACTTGCAGCAATACTTTATAAGGTCAATACAACAATCAACAGCCACACAGTAGCCACATCTGTTTGACAATACCAGCCACTTGCAGACAATACTTTATCAGGTCAATACTAGAATCAACAGCCACACAGTAGCCACATCTTTTTGACAATACCAGCCACTTGCAGACCATACTTTATCAGGTCAATACAACAATCAACAGCCACACAGTAGCCACAGCTGTTTCACAATGCCTACCACTTGCAGACACTACTTTATCAAGTCAATACAACAATCAACAGCCACACAGTAGCCACAGCTGTTTGACAATACCAGCCACTTGCAGACCATACTTTATCAGGTCAATACAACAATCAACAGCCACACAGTAGCCAAAGTTGTTCGACAATGCCTGCCACTTGCAGACAATACTTTATCAAGTCAATACAACAATCAACAGCCACACAATAGCCACAGCTGTTTGACAATACCAGCCACTTGCAGACAAAACTTTATCAGGTCAATACTACAATCAACAGCCACACAGTAGCCACATCTGTTTGACAATACCAGCCACTAGCAGACAATACTTTATCAGGTCAATACTAGAATCAACAGCCACACAGTAGCCACATCTGTTTGACAATACCAGCCACTTGCAGACAATACTTTATCAGGTCAATACAACAATCAACAGCCACACTGTAGCCACAGTTGTTTGACAATGCCTGCCACTTGCAGACAATACTTTATCAAGTCAATACAACAATCAACAGCCACACAATAGCCACAGCTGTTTGACAATACCAGCCACTTGCAGACCATACTTTATCAGGTCAATACAACAATCAACAGCCACACAGTAGCCACAGTTGTTTGACAATGCCTGCCACTTGCAGACAATACTTTATACGGTCAATACAACAATCAACAGCCACATAGTAGCCACAGCTGTTTGACGATGCCTGCCACTTGCATAAAATACTTTATCAAGTCAATCCAACAATCAACAGCCACACACTAGCCACAGCTGTTTGACAATACCAGCCACTTGCAGACAATACAACAATCAACAGCCACACAGTAGCCACAGCTGTTTGACAATGCCTGCCACTTGCAGACAATACTTTATCAAGTCAATACAACAATCAACAGCCACACAATAGCCACAGCTGTTTGACAATACCAGCCACTTGCAGACAATACAACAATCAACAGCCACACAGAAGCCACAGCTGTTTGACAATGCCTGCCACTTGCGTACAATAGTTTATCAGGTCAATACAACAATCAACAGCCACACAGTAGCCACAGCTGTTTGACAATGCCTGCCACTTGCATACAATACTTTATCAGGTTAATACAACAATCAACAGCCACACAGTAGCCACAGCTGTTTGATAATACCAGCCACTTACCAACTTGGATCCAAACAAAACTGTCATTGTCGCAAGAGGGCGCAATTTTGTTTCTTTATATTTAATAAAAAAATTGTCAGTGACGTGTCCCAGAAACCAAAACTATTTCTTAAGTCGAACCTGGTTTGTGACAGTCATCAAATCCTTGGATACAAAAAGAGGGTCCAATCATCACCTAGCAACTACGGACCAGTTTCCCTCACGTGGGTAGCCTGCAAATTACTGGAACATATCTTTAATCACTTGTGTGAAACCCAACTCATAAACACCATGGAAGGAATCCATCGACACCTAGATCAAAATAACAAAGCTCAGATAGATGTGCAGGTGCTTGACTTCAGCAAAGCATTCGACACTGTAGCCCATGAGAGATTACTTCATAAAATAGAACACTACGGGATTAGAGGTAACACCTTGACATGGATCAGAACATGCTTAACCAACAGAACCCAACAAGTAGTTGTAGATGGAGAAACATCAGACCCTACATCAGGAGTCCCCCAGGGCACCGTACTAGGCCCTTTGATGTTTCTACTCTACATCAATGACATTGGTGACAACATTAGCAAAGACACCAAAATCAAGTTATTTGCTGATGACTGCCTACTATTCTGACGCATTGCTAACTTCAATGACCAACAACAACTCCAAAAAGATCTGGATAGCCTTGTGAGCTGGTCTCATCAATGGCAGATGTCATTTAAGCCACAGAAATGTCACACCCTACATATGACAAGAAGCAAAAATCATCATGATAATATCTACAGATTGATGAATGCCAACCTTTCTGTTGTACCCAACCATCCATACTTTGGAGTTGAAATTCAAAACGATTTGTCATGGTCTCTTCACATCAATCAAATAGCAAGCAGAGCTAATACAACACTTGGTTTTGTGAGCCTATGCCTCCAACACCGCTCTGTGGTGCAATCTAAGCTTTTCTGGGCCATCATTTGAGCCAAAATATTTTGCCAATTTTGTTATTTCTTTTTTCACTTTTGTTGCATTTTGTTTCAGTTCATCACCATCATCATTGATTTTTCACTTATTTGTAATTATGAATACTCCATGGTGATTAATAATAACCATTGTTAAAGCATGAAGAAATAAATAAAACAAGATTATTCTACACAAATATTTGTTTTGCTTCATCCACAACTGAATGGAACATACCATCTTTGGAAGCACCAGACTAATCAGTCTCAATGATGATGTGCTTCGGGTGTTTCACATGGGATACGAGCAATTTCTTTCCACTCGACGCGTAGTTACATTATAATAGACATCGGGTCTTTCGGCGCCACGATTGCATTTTCAACATGGTACAATTTTGAAGGTGGATTCGTCATTTAGTTATGTAAAAAAATTACAGTAAATAATTGTTGATGACAACGTTGAGAAATAGACATCGGGAATAGGTGTATACCTCCCAGCCCGGCACGGATGCCGGCCCGCGTCGCCACCGGCGAACTACGATCAAATGTATCTCGCTTGCAATTCAAAAAGCAACACACTTGCGTTCCGTCCAGCTTGCAAGAGCATGTCTCGAGTGCTAAAACTTGCCTTTGGGCAATAACTGATGATTGTTTTTGTCCTAAGAACAAACAGATCTCTTTTATGTACCAAACTTATCAGATTTGTATTTTCTGCAACGCGTAGTAACGTCAAAACCCAACTTTCTTCATTAAAAAAACGTTTTATGGACGGATCAATGACTTTCAGGGTGTTTCAATTTTTTTCAGGGTTTTACATCTCGAATAAAGTCTTTACGAAATTATATGATGACGTGACGTTGAAGAAGTCAATTTAAAACATGGACATGTTTTGGACTCCGTGAAAAAGTATAATTTGTAATTCAAAAGCGCGTGGAACTGCTGGCAAATTGTTCTTACTGAAACACACCCTTGACCAATGGGGGTGGTCCAAAGAGCAGTGCACAACGTGTGTTTGTCCTTTTCTCTCACCTCCCCCTCTTTTTCCCCATTCTATTCCTTTTTTTTTTTGGGACTCAAATTTGACGGGGGGCACGTGCTCCCGCGGCCCTCCCCTGGATCCGCGCCTGCTACATCAGGAGTCCCCCAGGGCACCGTACTAGGCCCTTTGATGTTTCTACTCTACATCAATGACATTGGTGACAACATTAGCAAAGACACCAAAATCAAGTTATTTGCTGATGACTGCCTACTATTCCGACGCATTGCTAACTTCAATGACCAACAACAACTCCAAAAAGATCTGGATAGCCTTGTGAGCTGGTCTCATCAATGGCAGATGTCATTTAAGCCACAGAAATGTCACACCCTACATATGACAAGAAGCAGAAATCATCATGATAATATCTACAGATTGATGAATGCCAACCTTTCTGTTGTACCCAACCATCCATACTTTGGAGTTGAAATTCAAAAAGATTTGTCATGGTCTCTTCACATAAATCAAATAGCAAGCAGAGCTAATACAACACTTGGTTTTGTGAGCCCATGCCTCCAACACTGCAGAACAGTCAGCAGGGTCACTATGCTTTACCACTCCATCCATGAAGAAATTGCCCTTAACATCCCTTATTACATCACCCCAGTAGAACGACCACAAAGAAATAGACATAATCAGTGCTACGCTTCCTTGCAATGTCGAACACAAATTGTTGATAAAGCTACGCGAAAAGATGCTATCCTTGACAAAATTGTCACAAACCTTCACAAACTATACTCACCTGTGCAACGGTCATCTCCACTTGGCCGTAGTGACCACAGAGGTGTGATATGGGAGCCGAAAAACTACAAAGTGCAACATCGAAACCAGACTCAATGCAAAACAATCCAACCGATGCGTCAGTCAGACATCAGACGCTTCGGAGATTGGATAGTGACTCATGATTGGTCTGCCGTGACCAAAGCAGTTGGTGTTGAAGCCAAATGTGAGAACTTTTACAAGGATCTCCTTCCTGCTGTACAGTCCTTCTTTCCCACCAGAGAGATCAACATGCATTGTAAGGATAAACCATGGATGTCCCCCATGGTAAAGGAACTGATCCATTCCAGACAAATTGCATTTCATCAGAGTATCACTGAATGGACTCGTCTAAGAAATCTTGTCCAGAGAGAGATCAACAAATCAAAGGAGGATTACTATAGAAACCGTATTCAAAGACTGAAAACGCAAAATCCAAGTGCATGGTTCAACTTTGTGAAGATCGCAACCACAAATTCGTCACCAAAAACTGAAATCAATGTTCCTGGTGTGAAAGCGACGGATAAACGCAACATTGCCAACGTAATTAACAAGCAGTTCATTTATATTTTGTCAGATGTACATCCTCTTGACGACAAGGAGTTACCAGCATATCAACCTATAGACCCTAAAACTATTACGCAGGTCCAGCCTTGGATCGTGTATGCCGAACTCAAGAAAATCAAAGTTGGAAAGAGTTGTGGTCCAGACGGAATCTCCGCAAAGCTGATTCGTGAGTTTGCACTGGAACTAGCGTCCCCATATCATCAATACCTCACTAACAGAAGGGAAGGTACCATCTCAATGGAAGAAGTCGATCGTTGTGCCAGTCCCTAAACAATCCCCGCCCTCACTCGACAAACTTCGTCCAATATCTTTGACGGATCATTTCGCAAAGCTAGCAGAACTTTTTGTCTATCGCGAACTTCTTGCAGATATCCGTGAAGGCATTGATGATCAACAGTTCGGAAACAGACAAGGTATCTCTCCACATCTCACTACCTTGTTGACTTACTACACTTCCTGCATAGCAACGCTGACGTGCTTCAGACTGTCTCCACTGTGGTGGTCACAGATTTTAGCAAAGCATTTGATCTTGTGAACCACAACATTGCCATAACCAAACTCCTCACAATGGGTGCATGTCCAGCACTCATTCCATGGATCGAGAGTTTCCTTCATGGGAGAGAGCAGATTACCCGATACAATGGTGAATTCTCGGCGCCACTCACACCATGTGGAGGCATCCCTCAAGGGACGCGCCTTGGACCACTCATCTTCCTCGCAATGATAAACGACGCGCTCACATCGCCAGCTTCAGTCGCCAGATGGAAGTATGTGGATGACCTGACTTTTGCAGAAAGCCGGAAGGTGAACGACGAGAGTGTGATACCTGCAGCTCTGACCGAATTTCAGGAGTGGTGTTCGGACACTGGTTTGCGTGTCAACTCATCCAAGTGCAAAGTGATACGAGTGTCATTCTCACGAGTTGCTCCTCCACCCCTCCAATTAGAGCTGAATGATACTATCCTGGAGGAAGTGAACTGTTTAAAGCTACTTGGCGTTATGATCCAGAGCGATCTCCGATGGGATAGCCATATTCAGGATATAACCAAGAGAGCCTCAAGCAAATTCTATGTAATTCGCGCACTGAAATGCTTCCGCTTGCCAGTGGAAGACCTATTGACCATATACACGTGTTACATCCGTCCCTTGCTGGAGTACTGCGTACCAGTCTGGCACTCCTCAATAACCACACAACAAAGCAACGACGTAGAGATGATCCAGAAGAGAGCTCTTCGCATTATCCTCTCCGATCACTATGAGACGTATGATAACGCTCTCTGGGTGACTGGCCTGATATCCTTGAGTGAGCGAAGGGAACAACTTTGTATCAAGTTCGCGAAATCCTTGTATAAGAATTTCAAACATTGGTTCCCCGAATCACAGAGCTCAATGCGTCAGTTTCGGCACAGTGAGCGACTGAGAGACTTTAAGTGCAGAACGGAGAGGCTGCGGAGTAGTACCCTGCCTTACCTAGTCAGACTCATTAATAAACACCTAATGTAATGTAATAAAATGGTTATGTCTGGATGTAAAACAAAATGCATTCTATTTATCACTATGTGATTGAAAGGCGTGTAGATGTACAAAAAACGGTTCTTTTTTTTTATCTAGTCTGGGTAGCATTTTAACATTTTTTAATCCACATGTTTGCATAAGAGTCTTTTCAGAATATTTCTATGTTTTAACATTATGCATAAAAAAAAATGGTCTTTTTAGAATACTTTAATGTCGAACATATGTATAAATGTGTTTTTTTTTCAATGATTTCTGTTAATTGTAAATTGTAAACCATCCCAATTCAGTCTTCAGACTGCGAGAATGGTACGAACAATAAAAATACCTTCAATTCAATACAAGCATACCACAAAAGTTTGTTCCCAAAGACGATTGAAGACTGAACGAGCTCCCAAATGATCTTATTTATCAAACATCATCGTCCCAATGTAAGATATCCCTAGGAAAACATCTTTCATCACAACCTTAATTTCACGCTTGCACGGCACTAACGAGAAGTCAAACTGCATGATGATGCCTAGCGGCGATATCCAGTCAACTTTCTGAAATTCTGTCATCACATTCTTAAATTTGTTAAAAAGTGTAATGTCACGATTCAACCATCCTTTTTTACCAGACTACCTCTCCAACTGAATTGACATTGCATGACTGGACATGGCGTCGCGTTATCGTCACCTGGGGGTACAAAGACTCAGGGTCAATAGAACAGAGGATCAAGCAGAGGATATGAACCAAAAACTTTTCAATTCATTCAAGGATAACTAAGGCTACACCATGGAACAAAAGAGGAATCAAACCAAGGTCAAAGCCCATGCAGAACATAAACTTGCTACTTACTTTATCATCAATGGTGTCAATCTTAGTCAGCACTACTCCGTCAATCAGTGGAGGTTGATCCATGTCTCAATGGTGTGCTCGATTGATTGCCTGGTCCACTGCTTCGTTACCACCCAAATAACTCCCCAACCAAGAGAACTAACTCAGACTGGTTGATTTCGATCAGCTGTTTTGAGCAAAAATAACAAAACAGGAATAACAGTAATCATAAGGAAATGAAACATTTTCTATCTTTGTGCAGTTCTCTCTTGAAGGCAATAAATTGAATTCTGTTTTTTACATCGTGTTTCTACAGTGGAAGCTACGGCAACAGTTGAAAATAAGTTACGAGTTGCAATACGACAGCTGTTTCTTGCAGCGTGTTCTTGAAAGCGTGTTTGGCAATTAAAACGTGTAATTTGTGATTTTTTTAAATTTCATTTCAACCAGCAAACTAGTGCTCAAAATCTAAACAAGGATGCTTAATAACTAACCTGATGAAGTTTTGGCTCAATGAATGCTCTATATTTCGAGAAAACTGAACAAACATAACCACAATATTCTGAATCTCAAATGCCAAAGTTGCCGAGTCATATTTTGAATTGCGCCCTCTCATGACACATTCCCCAAATCAGCATTTGGGACATGATTCTCATTCAGCCGGTTTCACATATTTGTGGATGCTCCAATTGAAAACCAAGAACAAACTGAACTGTTATACACTGCCCAGTTAAGTTAGGCATATATGTCTATGTAGAACAAAGGTTCACAAAATTAATTCCCTTCCAGTACAATCAATGATTATGTTAAAAAATGTATCTTTAATAGTGTGATAAATTTCAGTAAACATTCTATGTGCGCAAAACAGTTATTTCTGATTTGATGACATCATCATTCAAAAGCGGTTAGTGAATACTGATAAAGTTCGGAGAGGATACATTTTCATTGTGAAGTGAAAATAACGTATGAAAATATGGGAAATATAATTGTTTGTATTAATAACACCTAACTTCCGGTTTGATGACGTCACAGCATTAGAGTTATCCAAACGTGAACATTGTAATGGATATCATTACTTGGACTACGAAGATATGACAGGGATCAAATGATAGAATTAAATTAAAAATATGATCCTTTTCAAATTCTAAAATTAAAGAAAGCAAACTCTATTTCATGTGCCGCTAGGGGGCGCCCTTTCGGATGTTGACGTCACTTTCATAATATGTGTGTAGTAAAATGCTTCCGCTTTTGAGTTATATTTGGTTTTTATTGCACTTCCGGTAACACCTGAAATGAAGGTCATGCGGTTTTGTGTCCGGGAACAGGAACCGTTTTTCACGGCATAGACTACAACCTCACTAAAAAAAAAACATGATACTCTATTTAGTTCAAAAGATACAGCGCAATCTATTTTGTCAAAATTGTCCCTGAAATTGCTTGTAATTTGATACTTGATGACGTCATGATGACGTAACAAAATTTAGGACATCTTCGTAACATGGTACAAGTTCAAACTAGGTTTCTGGATCATACTGTGACGAAAATGCCCCCAAATCCCACCTTTTACTTAAGTTTTATTACTCTAAGTCTTACATATATCCTCCTAGAGATCTGGCATTTTTGTCTAGAAAATTCCTGTTGTCTTTTCAGGTATTATTTCTAGGTAGTTTTGAGTATTTTCCTGCCGAAATTCTGTGTGTACACTCACGTGTTTGTTTACACATATGTCAGCTGTGCTATAAATAGCGTGATGGTAAAATCCAACATGGCTGCCATTTGAGCAGCGCTTAAAACGTTTCTGATTGGCTGAAAGTTCTAAAATTATTTCTAGCAAACTGAGACTTCTAAAAAGTAATTTATATTATTAGAACGTTTTACTAAATAATTATGTAGCTTCTTTAGATGTGAAGTTGTCTAATTTGAATCAACTTTGAAAGTTGGGCAAGTTTTGATGACTTTTCTGTCAGATTTTGTCTGGTAAGTCACAGCCTCGACTCCATTGGCGCGTGCGCGTTCCTTCACTAACCCCTGGCCGTGATGTACACATAAATGATGCTGACTGGCTTTTCAGAGCGTACTGCGCGTGCATTTCGAAGATTGATACATTTAATACAAATCTTTGCTAAATAACCCAATGTCCAAACCTTATGTTTGATAGGATGGATTCTTTAAAATCACAATTTTTTACATTTTAAAGATGGCGTCGGCATGTCAAACGGATAAACTTCTGCCTAATTACCGTATAATGTGCCACATTTTGATACATTTAAATTACACAATTCCAGGGGTTAAGATCGCGCAAGTCATGATGGGAAGCAACATGGCGCAGCAAGATCTCGTACCCATGGGAACGAGGTTGGGTAAGTCAGTGACTGTCTCATGATTATTCATATCTGTGACATCACTGAATTTTCTTCAATGAACTTAAAGGGAATATACATCATTTGCTTTTGCTGTAATTTTCAGAAATGAATGGAATTGGGGGGTTTGGAAATATATAGCAAATAAAGTTACACTGACCTTTTGAGGTTTTGGGTTCAAAAATGCTATAAAAACCAAGAAAAACAATCGTTTTCCTGTAGTCTGGTTCCCTGACTCCATATAAGAAGAAACAGAGCAGTTTACATACATTGGGGTTTGAAATTGATACAAGAATACCACTTTTCTTGAAAATGACAGTATACCAGGTGCCATGATTTTACAGGATGCTTTACACTGTCATTCACTAACAGTCCAGCAAGGTATTTCAAAATGATTTGGTAGTTTTATTTTTTGATGTTTGCAAATGTTGTATTTTCCCTTTAAGGTTTGTTTACATTCATTCACTACTTGTAAAAGTGAGCATTTTGGGGATTCTGTATAATTTATTCACATTTTTACAACAGATTTACTGTAAGGAATGTCTTCAAGATTAATTTAAGCCTTTTTGTGTGATATTTTGCTGTATAATTTTAGAGAAATTTAGGGGAAACTATCGCTATGTGAATTCAGTATACTGTGATTTTTACAAAATGGGCGTGGCCTATTTACTAGTGCGTACTTTTGATTTTCGCGCTGGGCCAATATTGTATAAATAGGGCAGGTTTTGTTCATTCTGGGTACGGTTCTTTGATGGGTGTTGGTCTACTGCTAGCTGCGAACTCTACTGCTGATCTCTAACTGTATTTACACATAGTGCTTTGGCCAGTTTGGGGAGCTGAGATACTTAGAGAATGTGTCATCTTTACAACTTGAGTTGGGGGAGCCAACTTGATGAAATTAGGGAGCTGAGCTGAGCTGGGGAGCAAAGTTTTGGGGAGCAAAGTTTTGGGGAGAAAAACTTTGGGGAGCCAGAGTCGGAGAGCGGATATCTAGACAGTTAGTAACTGTGATTTACATCAGTTGTAGCTGATATCTTTAATTATTAAGACTCTGACAGGAGTCAGGGGATCTTGAGATATATTTGGAGTCGGGCTGCTGAGTCGGATTTCAACAAGGAATATCAAGAGAGGCCGAGGGCCTAAGTGTATTTTGTTGAGAAGATTTTATTGCTGAACCACTCAATTAGAACACATTTTTTTTGGGGGGGGATCACAGAAATATAAAAAAATGTATCACTTGACACATGTTCATTCCCAAATTGCAAACCAAGTGCAATTAGAGTGCATGGAAAGGGGGGGTATACAGAGATTTCCAAAAATGTGTCACATGACACATCTTTGGAAATGATCTTTTCTTTTCTTCAAATTGACAACCATTCGTGGATAACAAAATAAATACAAAAATTAGAACATATGGGGGATTTACAGAAATTTCTATTGACATTGGGGAAGGGGGCCAGATTCACAGAATTTTCCTTAATAACTCCTATGAACATCTATGAAAAATAACAGCATGCAAGGTTTGGACCCATTCGTGGATTCCCAAATTGCAAACCAAGTACAAATTAGAAGCATGGGGGAGGAGCCAATTCACAGAAATTTTCAAAAATGTGTCACTTGACAAATCTTTGGAAATGATCTTCTTTTGTTTTCTTCAAATTGAGAGCATGGCAGAAAGTTGTCAACCATTCGAGGATTCCCCAATTGCAAACTAAGTACAAATTGGAACGCATTCGGGAGGTGGTAGATTCACAGAAATTTCCAAAAATGTGTCACTTGACACATCTTTGGAAAGGATCTTATTTTGTTTTCTGCAAATTGACAGCATGCCAGAAGGTTGTCAACCATTCGTGAATTAAGTACAAATTAGAACACATAGGGGAGTAGGAGGATTCACAGAAATTTCCAAAAATGTGTCATTTGACACACGTTTGGAAACTGATGGCATGCGAGAAGGTTGTCACTCATTTGTAAATCCCCCGAATGCAAACAGAGTACAAATTAGAGCACATGGGGGGATTTACAGAAATTTCCAAAAATGTGTCACTTGACACATCTTTCTTTGGGGGGGGGGGGGAATTAGAACACATGGGGGGGGGGCAGATCAACAGAAATTTCCACAAATGTGCCTCTTGACACATGTTTGGAAATTGACATCATGCAAGGTTGTCACTCATTTGTGGATCCCCCAATTGCAAACCAATTACAAATTAGAATGCATGGGGGAGGGGCGGATTTACAGAAATTTCCAAAAATGTGTCACTTGACAAATGTTTGGAAATTGGCAGCATGCGAGAAGGTTGTCGCCCATTTGAGCATTCCCCAATAGGTCTTGTAAAATGACGTCATTTCCTACAGACCAGCCGCGTGCATCAACATACTGAGCATCCAATTGCATAACGCGGGATACGGCCACGTCGAAATTCGAAAAACATTTCAAGCAATAAGCGCACATGTTTGGAACATTTTCAACACTGCGCAATGCATGATCTATTGCGTGAAATACGCAGTTGCAGCTCTCCTACAGATTTGGACGTCATTGAGCAAGCCCTATTGCAAACCAAGTACAAATAGCAATGCATGGGGGGGGGGACCAATTCACAGACATTTCCAAAAATGTGTCTCTTGACACATGTTTGGAAATAATAATAATAATAATAATAATAATAATGAACATTTATAAGGCGCCGATATCCGCCAAGCAAGACGCTCATGGCCCACAATACACGGAAGATTTAAATACAGACAATGATGATGACTGGCAAATTTCAAGGGGTAGATTGTTCCAGAGTTCGGGAGCGGCGCTTGAGAAAGACCGGTCTCCCCAAGAGTGATTGGTGCGGGGAACAGTAAGCTGTAGCGCTCCGGCCGAACGAAGTCTACTTGAAGGCTGATATTTCGAGATAATGTCCATTATGTAGTCCGGTGAAGTTCCTTGTAGTGACTTGAAAGCGAGAAGGAGGATCTTGAAGGCAATGTGATCAGCGATGGGGAGCCAGTGAAGGGACTTTAAGACGGGGGTGATGTGAGTGGTGCGTCTGGATAAGGTAATGAGGCGAGCAGTGGCATTTTGGAGGCGTTGAAGTTTGTTGATTCGGCGAATTTAAAAATGCATGGATGAGTTGCTCAGTGGCCGTACGATTTAGATACTTCCGAATGAAGCCAAGATTACGGAGATGAAATCTGACTGATTTTGACACTGCTGATATCTGATCAAGGTGGGACATGTGGGGGTCAAAAGTGACACCTAGGTTGCGACACTTGGTGGAAGGGTGGATGTGGCAATCTCCAGTCCTAATGCTGGTGATATTGAACTTGGCGAGTTGTTGTTTTGAGCCACACAGGATAAATTCAGACTTGTTGTCATTCAATTTGAGACTGTTTGTCATCATCCATGTCTTGATCTCATCAATGCAAGCCTCAAGATTCTCCAGGGCAGACACAGCATTGGGTTGAGATGGCTTGAAGGATTGATACAGCTGTATGTCATCAGCATAGCAGTGGTATTGAAGGTTGTGTTTCTGGATGATCCATATGGAACTGTTTGTCTCATTCCTTCTTTGGGATAGCTGATAGAGGGGGCTATTTACTTGAACAGTGCTCACCCTGGATACGCACTTTTAACCAATCAGGATTGACATTCAGTGCGCGCATCACGCGCGCGCGTTCATGGCAACGTAAGAACGTGTCGATGGATTTGGCATGTAAACAGACGGAAACGTGCTTCAAAACCACCCATTTTTTACACAAATTTGAGACATCCATATATTCCAAGACAATTTACTTGTAAAATAAGACCCACACAGCCTTCTTGGAAAGCCGGCGAGCTAATTTACATCGAGGAAAGTGCATCAATTTCCGATGAATGTGAGTGTTTCCCGACCTTTTATTAGTTTCAGCGACGTTACTCCATGCATCCGCTGTGCGTGTGTCGTCAGATGGTCACTTCCATTCTACTCTCGGGTGAATAGCATTAGCTCTGCTCCAGCACGCATACTTAGGCCTAGCCTAAGCCTAACAGAACAGGCACTAGGACTATGAAAAACTTTGTCAAAGCTTTTACATTGTGAAGCATGCAAAATAATTTCAATGAAACCTAATGTGAAAATGAGTTGGCCGTTTAATTTCTTAAAATAAATTCTTCAAAGAAATGAAACAGTCCATATGACCAAATATGGTAATGGGATGTCCCCGAAATGCGACCAACGACACGGTACGGTGAACCTCTTTTGAAAGGAAAATGTACTTACATAAAATTTGCATATTGACCTTTTATTCAAATATTAATCGAATATTCATGAGCCAATCTTACATATGCTGCGTGAACAAATTGTATAATGAGGTTCAATGGGTCACGACACGGCGTGGAAGATAGTGTTGTGATTTGCTTGAACAAAGACCCATAAACACTGCGCGTGTTTTGGTTGAAACATGCAAGTCAAACTTCAAGCATACATGTACTAACACAAAATGTTCACAGTTTGTTACGATTTTCTCACAAAATGATCTTGAATAACTGTAGTTTCAGATACCGAGTGAACAAATTGTGCAGAGTACTTGAAATGAGCAGCATACGGTGATTTAAAAATGACAAATCATTTTCTTTTCTAGGCATCGAATTCTTCACGCCTATCTCTGTTCCATCGTTGGCGGCGCCCTAAGTGAGACAATCAGCTCCATATGTGGCCGAGTGGTAAAATGTAGATGGTGAATAACATGGGACCGCCAACAGATCCTTGAGGAACACCACAGTCAAGGGAGGCAGGGGCAGATAATACTCCATTGAAGTTAACAGACTGTTGCCGGTCTGCAAGGTATGAGTCAAACCACTGCAAGGCTGCATCGTGCACTCCCAAAGAGTGCAAGCGACTGATCAGGATGCTGTGATCTATGGTGTCAAATGCTGATGACAGATCGAGAAGCACAAGCGCCGTTACTTTGCCAACATCCATCTGTCGTAGGATGTGGTCGCGAACAGATGAACAAGTAATGTTTCTACATTATGGTTCTGACGATTTGCAGATTGGCGACTATCCAATAGATCATTATTCCGTAAATGCATCGACAGCCTGGAGATAGCAACACGCTCAAGTAACTTTGAGATGTACGGCAAGTTGGACACTGGGCGGTAGTTTTGGAGTTCTTTAACAATGCTGGACACACGTGGGCAACTTTGAAAACAGAAGGAACAACACTGCATTGCAGGCTGCGGTTGATAAGCGTGGTGATGGCAGGAACGATGGATTCAGAACATTTCTTAAGGAGCCAGGTTGGTATAGGGTTCAAGTCACATGATTTGGCTGGGGATTTGAAGATGACAGTGCAAACCTCATCTTGAGAGGCGGAACAGAGACTGGTCATGCAGTGTCTCATCTTGAGAGGCAGAACGGAGACTGGTCAGTGTAGTTTGTGTCGGCGGGGTGGGGGTAGAAGTATCTGTATCTGGCACAAGGGGAGGTAGTGCATCACGAATCGAAGAAATCTTGGACGTGAAAAAAACGGCTGAACTGGTCAGCCAGTGACTTGTCGGAATCGTACTTGTGCTAAAGAAGATTCCTTATTCCTATGGAGAAGCTTGTTGGCGAAAAATTTTGGATTTTAGATGCTCTGTGGTGCAATCTAAGGCTTTCTGGGCCATCATTTGAGCCAAAATATTTTGCCAATTTTGTTATTTCTTTTATCACTTTTGTTGCATTTTGTTTCAGTTCATCACCATCATCATTGATTTTTCACTTATTTGTAATTATGAATACTCCATGGTGATTAATAATAACCATTGTAAAAGCATGAAGAAATATATAAAACAAGATTATTCTACACAAATATTTGTTTTGCTTCATCCACAACTGAATGGAACATACCATCTTTGGAAGCACCAGACTAATCAGTCTCAATGATGATGTGCTTCGGGTGTTTCACATGGGATACGAGCAATTTCTTTCCACTCGACGCGTAGTTACATTATAATAGACATCGGGTCTTTCGGCGCCACGATTGCATTTTCAACATGGTACAACTTTGAAGGTGGATTCGTCATTTAGTTATGTAAAAAAAATTACAGTAAATAACTGTTGATGATTACGTTGAGAAATAGACATCGGGTATAGGTGTATACCTCCCAGCCCGGCACGGATGCCGGCCGGCGTCGCCACCGGCGAACTACGATCAAATGTATCTCGCTTGCAATTCAAAAAGCAACACACTTGCATTCCGTCTAGCTTGCAAGAGCATGTCTCGAGTGCTAAAACTTGCCTTTGGGCAATAACTGATGATTGTTTTTGTCCTAAGAACAAACAGATCTCTTTTATGTACCAAACTTATCAGATTTGTATTTTCTGCAACGCGTAGTAATGTCAAAACACAACTTTCTTCATTAAAAAAAACGTTTTAAGGACGGATCAATGACCTTCAGGGGTGTTTTTTTCAGGGTTTTACATCTCGAATAAAGTCTTTACGAAATTATATGATGACGTGACGTTGAAGAAGTCAATTTAAAACAAGGAAATGTTTTGGACTCCGTGAAAAAGTATAATTTGTAATTCAAAAGCACGTGGAACTGCTGGCAAATTGTTCTTACTGAAACACACCCTTGACCAATGGGGGTGGTCCAAAGAGCACTGCGCAACGTGTGTTTGTCGCGCACAGCACATAAACTGCATGTTCGTAGAGAATAAATCGTGTACATTCGTATGAATCGCATTCAATAACGGTATATGCAGGGTACGTACGATGGGATCGCGGTCGAGTCGAATACTCAATGTTTGCAGGCTCATGTTTAATATCGGTGCCGGTATTTTTGTAAGGAGGTTCCCTCCTCCTTCCCTCTTTTTCTCTCACCTCCCCCTCTTTTTCCCCCTTCGATTCCCTTCTTTTTTTTTGGACTCAAATTTGACGGGGGGCACGTGCTCCCGCGGCCCTCCCCTGGATCCGCGCCTGCTACATCAGGAGTCCCCCAGGGCACCGTACTAGGCCCTTTGATGTTTCTACTCTACATCAATGACATTGGTGACAACATTAGCAAAGACACCAAAATCAAGTTATTTGCTGATGACTGCCTACTATTCCGACGCATTGCTAACTTCAATGACCAACAACAACTCCAAAAAGATCTGGATAGCCTTGTGAGCTGGTCTCATCAATGGCAGATGTCATTTAAGCCACAGAAATGTCACACACTACATATGACAAGAAGCAGAAATCATCATGATAATATCTACAGATTGATGAATGCCAACCTTTCTGTTGTACCCAACCATCCATACCTTGGAGTTGAAATTCAAAAAGATTTGTCATGGTCTCTTCACATCAATCAAATAGCAAGCAGAGCTAATACAACACTTGGTTTTGTGAGCCCATGCCTCCAACACTGCAGAACAGTCAGCAGGGTCACTATGCTTTACCACTCCATCCATGAAGAAATTGCCCTTAACATCCCTTATTACATCACCCCAGAAGAACGACCACAAAGAAATAGACATAATCAGCCCTACGCTTCCTTGCAATGCCGCACACAAGCGTACCACAACAGTTTGTTCACAAAGACGATTGAAAACTGAAACGAGCTCCCAAATGATCTTATTTATCAAACATCATCGTCCCAATGTAAGATATCCCTAGGAAAAACATCTTGCATCACAACCTTAATTTCACGCTTGCACGGCACCAACGAGAAGTCAAACTGCATGATGATGCCTATAGCGGCGATATCCAGTCAACTTTCTGAAATTCTGTCATCACATTCTTAAATTTGTTAAAAAGTGTAATGTCACGATTCAACCATCCTTTTTTACCAGACTACCTCTCAAACTGAATTGACATTGCATGACTGGACATGGCGTCGCGTTATCGTCACCTGGGGCTACAAAGACTCAGGGTCAATAGAACAGAGGATCAAGCAGAGGATATGAACCAAAAACTTTTCAATTCATTCAAGGATAACTAAGGCTACACCATGGAACAAAAGAGGAATCAAACCAAGGTCAAGCCCATGCAGAACATAAACTTGCTACTTACTTTATCATCAACGGTGTCAATCTTAGTCAGCACAACTCCGTCAATCAGTGGAGGTTGATCCATGTCTCAATGGTGTGCTCGATTGATTGCCTGGTCCACTGCTTCGTTACCACCCAAATAACTCCCCAACCAAGAGAACTAACTCAGACTGGTTGATTTCAATCAGCTGTTTGAGCAAAAATAACAAAACAGGAATAACAGTTAATCATAAGGAAATGAAACATTTTCTATCTTTGTGCAGTTCTCTCTTGAAGGCAATAAATTGAATTCTGTTTTTTACATCGTGTTTCTACAGTGGAAGCTACGGCAACAGTTGAAAATCAGTTACAACGAGTTGCAATACGACAGCTGTTTCTTGCAGCGTGTTCTTGAAAGCGTGTTTGGCAATTAAAACGTGTATTTTGTGATTTTTTTAAATTTCATTTCAACCAGCAAACTAGTGCTCAAAATCTAAACAAGGATGCTTAATAACTAACCTGATGAAGTTTTGGCTCTATGAATGCTCTATATTTCGAGAAAACTGAACAAACATTACCAAAATATTCTGAATCTCAAATGCCAAAGTTGCCGAGTCATATTTTGAATTGCGCCCTCCCATGACACATTCCCCAAATCAGCATTGGGACATGATTCTCATTCAGCCGGTTTCACCCATTTGTGGATGCTCCAATTGAAAACCAAGAACAAACTGAACTGTTATACACTGCCCAGTTAAGTTAGGAATATATGTCTATGTAGAACAAAGGTTCACGAAATTAATTCCCTTCCAGTACAATCAATGATTATGTTAAAAAAAGTATCTTTAATAGTGTGATAAATTTCAGTAAACATTCTACGTGCGCAAAAAAGTTATTTCTGATTTGATGACATCATCAGTCAAAAGCGGTAAGTGAATACTGATAAAGTTCAGAGAGGATACATTTTCATTGTGAAGTGAAAATAACGTATGAAAATATGGGAAATATAATTTGTTTGTATTAACTCTTTCAGTGCCCGCGACATTTCAAAAGTTTAACCCTAAAGTGCCCAACTTCGAGCTTTTTTGTTAATTATTCAAAATTCTATATAAAAAAAAGTAAATAAGTTGTAATCACCAAACTTGTTGTATCTTGCTCTCTGGTATATTCTTGTTACCTTCAAAAGTCAATATTAGTCATGCACCTAGTAATAAACCCTGAAACACTCTCCTGAACACAGGGGAATTCCGCACTTTTGCAGAATATACGTGTGTCGCGTCTGATACCCCTCCTCATACAAACTCTGTTCATTATCATAAATATTGTCATGATTGTCACTTTTAGCACCATCATTATCATTTGTATCGGTATCCCAATGTTCGTCTTCTGACCATCCAGTTCTGAAATATCCATGGATTATTCTGAATCAGAAAAGTAATCCCTTACAATGTCCAAATCGGCGAAAAAATACACTGATTTTCTCTGGAGATAACACGCGAGCTCGGTTTATGGGCGCCGCCATTTTGTCAACAAATCGAAACTCAGTGTGACGCCCTCTCACAAGAACTCGAATATAAAAATAAATACAGGTCGTACATGCATATAATTGGTACCATTAGAAAGAGCGAGAGCGCCCCCTTTTGATAACATGTTACTCTACCTCTTACATGTACGAGGTTCGGCAATTTTAAGCACGAACATTACCTCGTACATGTACGAGGTTGGCGCTTTTGGACTAACAAAAATACCTCGTACATGTACGAGTTTGGCACTGAAAGAGTTAATAACATCTAACTTCCGGTTTGATGACGTCACAGCATTAGAGTTATCCAAACGTGAACATTGTAATGGATATCATTACTTGGACTAAGAAGACATGACAGAGATCAAATGATAGAATTAAATTAAAAATATGATCCTTTTCAAATTCTAAAATTAAAGAAAGCAAACTCTATTTGATGTGCCGCTAGGGGGCCCCCTTTCGGATGATGACGTCATCACACTTTTTTTGTGTCTGGTATTCCTCACTTTCATAATATGTGTGTAGTAAAATACTTCCGCTTTTGACTTGCATTCGGTTTTTATTGCACTTCCGGTAACAGCGGAAGTGAAGGTCAAGCGGTTTTGTGTCTGGAACAAGAAATGTTTCTCACAGCATAGTCTACAACCTCACAAAAAAACGGGCACGATACTCTATGTAGTTCAAAAGATACAGCGCAAACTATTTTGTCAGAATTTGCCCTGAAATTACTTGTAATTTGATACTTGATGATGTCATGATGACGTAACAAAATTTAGAACATCTTCGTAACATGGTACAAGTTCACACTAGGTTTCTGGATCATACTGTGACCAAAATGCCCCCAAATCCCACTTTTTACTTAAGTTTTATTACTCTAAATCTTACATATATCCTCCTAGAGATCTGGCATTTTTGTCTAGAAAAATCCTGTTGTCTTTTCAGGTATTATTTCTAGATAGTTTTCAGTAATTCTGTGTGTACACTCACGTGTTTGTTTACACATGTCAGCTGTGCTAAAATAGCGTGATGGTAAAATCCAACATGGCTGCCATTTGAGCGGCGCTTAAAACGTTTCTGATTGGCTGAAAGTTCTAAAATTATTTCTAGCAAACTGAGACTTCTAAAAAGTAATTTATATTATTAGAACGTTTCACTAAAAAATTATGTAGCTTCTTTAGATGTGAAGTTGTCTAATTTGAAGCAATTTGAAAGTTGGGAAAGTTTTGATGACTTTTCTGTCAGATTTCGTCTGGTAAGTCATAGCCTCGACTCCATGGGCGCGTGCGCGTTCCTTCACTAACCCCTGGCCGTGATGTACACATAAATGATGCTGACTGGCTATTCAGAGCGTACTGCGCGTGCATTTTGAAGATTGATACATTCCATACAAATCTTTGCTAAATAACGCAATGTCCAAACTTTATGTTTGAAAGAATGGATTCTTAAAAATCACAATTTTTAACATTTTAAAGATGGCGTCGGCACTTAAAACGGATAAACTTCTGCCTAATTATAATGTGCCACATTTTGATACATTTAAATTACACAATTCCAGGGATTAAGATCACGCAAGGCATGATGGGAAGCAACATGGCGCAGAAAGATCTCGTACCCATGGGAACAAGGTTGGGTAAGTCAGTGACTGTCTCATGATTATTCATATCTGTGACATCACTGAATTTTCTTCAATGAACTTAAAGGGAATATACATCGTTTGCTTTTGCTGTAATTTTCAGAAATGGATGGAATTGGGGGGTTGGAAATATATAGCAAATATAGTTACACTGACTTTTTTGAGGTTTTGGGTTCAATAATGCTATAAAAACCAAGAAAAACAATCATTTTCATGTAGTCTGGTTCCCTGACTCCATATAAGAAGAAACAGAGCAGTTTACATACATTGGGGAATTGTAAGGTCAGGGAACCAGTCTAGCTGGCTTGTACCCGTTCATAGGTGTGTAATCGATTGCAAACAAGTGCGATGGTCATGTGGGGCCAGTATTTGGAAAAAAGCCAGTTTTTTTCCAACGCTGGTCGGCCGACCAGCGTTGGAAATTGATACAAAAATACCACTTTTCTTGAAAATGAAAGTATACCAGGTGCCATGATTTTACAGGATGCTTTACACTGTCATTCACTAACAGTCCAGCAAGGTATTTCAAAATGATTTGGTAGTTTTATTTTTTGATGTTTGCAAATGTTGTATTTTCCCTAATAAGGTTTGTTTACATTCATTCACTACTTGTACAAGTGAGCATTTTGGGGATTCTGTATAATTTATTCACATGTTTACAACAGATTTACTGTAAGGAATGTCTTGAAGATTAATTTAAGCCTTTTTGTGTGATATTTTGCTGTATAATTTTGGAGAAATTTAGGGGAAACTATCGCTATGTGAATTCAGTATACTGTGATTTTTACAAAATGGGCGTGGCCTATTTACTAGCGCGTAGTTTTGATTTTCGCACTGGGCCAATAGGGTATAAATAGGGCAGATTTTGTTCATTCTGGGTACGGTTCTTTGATGGGTGTTGGTCTACTGCTAGCTGCGAACTCTACTGCTGATCTCTAACTGTATTTACACATAGTGCTTTGGCCAGTTTGGGGAGCTGAGATACTTAGAGAATATGTCATCTTTACAGCTTGAGTTGGGGGAGCCAACTTGATGAAATTGGGGAGCTGAGCTGAGCTGGGCAGCAAAGTTTTGGGGAGAAAAACTTTGGGGAGCCAGAGTCGGAGAGCGGATATCTAGACAGTTAGTAACCGTGATTTACATTAGTTGTAGCTGATATCTTTAATTATTAAGACTCTGACAGGAGTTAGGGGATCTTGAGATCAGGCTGGAGTCAAGCTGCTGAGTCAGATTTCATCGAGGAATATCAAGAGAGGCCTGGGGGCCTAAGTGTATTTTGCTAAAAAAAGATTTTATTGCCCGACCACTCAATTAGAACACATTTGGGGGGGGGGGGGATCACAGAAATTTTAAAAAATGTATCACTTGACACATGTTTGGAAATTGATACAATGCAAGAAGGTTGTCATTCATTTGTGCATTCCCAAATTGCAAACCAAGTGCAATTAGAGTGCATGGGGAGGGGGGGATTTACAGAAATTTCCAAAAATGTGTCACATGACACATGTTTGGAAATGATCTTTTCTTTTCTTCAAATTGACAGCATGCAAGAAAGTTGTCAACCATTCGTGGATAACAAACTAAATACAAAAATTAGAAAATATGGGGGGATTTACAGAAATTTCCATTGACGCAATGGGGAAGGGGGCCAGATTCACAGAATTTTCCTTAATAACTCCTATGAACATCTATGGAAATTAACAGCATGCAAGGTTTGGACCCATTCGTGGATTCCCAAATTGCAAACCAAGTACAAATTAGAAGCATGGGGGAGGAGCCAATTCACAGAAATTTTCAAAAGTGTGTCACTTGACACGCAAGAAGGTATGCGAGAAGGTTGTCATTCATTTGTGGCTTCCCAAATTGTAACAACGCATTGGGGGATTTACAAACATTTCCAAAACTGTGTCACATGACAAATCTTTGGAAATGATCTTCTTTTGTTTTCTTCAAATTGAGAGCATGGCCAGAAAGTTGTCAACCATTCGAGTTGGAAACTGATAGCATGCAAGAAGGTTGTCACTCATTTGTAAATCCCCCGAATGCAAACCGAGTACAAATTTTAGCACATGGAGGGATTTACGGAAATTTCCAAAAATGTGTCGGTTGACACATTTGGGAGGGGGGATTAGAACACATAGGGGTGGGAGGGGGGCAGATAAACAGAAATTTCCACAAATGTGCCTCTTGACACATGTTTGGAAATTGACATCATGCAAGGTTGTCACTCATTCGTGGATCCCCCAATTGCAAACCAATTACAAATTAGAATGCATGGGGGAAGGGCGGATTTACAGAAATTTCCAAAAATGTGTCACTTGACAAACGTTTGGAAATTGGCAGCATGTGAGAAGGTTGTCACCCATTTGTGCATTTCCCAATAGGTCTTGTAAAATGACGTCATTTCCTACAGACCAGCCGCGTGCATCAACATACTGAGCATCCAATTGCATAACGAGTATCGGCCGCGTCGACATTCGAAAAACATTTCAAGCAATAAGCGCACATGTTTGGAACATTTTGAACACTGCGCAATGCATGATATATTGCGTAAAATACGCAGTTGCAGCTCTCCTACAGATTTGGACGTCATTGAGCAAGCCCTATTGCAAACCAAGTACAAATAACAATGCATGGGGGGGGGGACCAATTCACAGACATTTCCAAAAATGTGTCACTTGACACATGTTTAAAAATAGTAATAATAATAATAATAATGAACATTTATAAAGCGCCGATATCCGCCAAGCAAGACGCTCATGGCGCACAATACATACAAAACAATTACAGTATAAATTAAGTTAAATTTGAATAACAGAAATTAGTGACAGGAGTAATAAACATCAACTCATTAAACACAAAAACGTGAGGTAAACATATGAGTTTTCACAGAAGATTTAAATACAGACAATGATGATGACTGGCGAATTTCAAGGGGTAGATTGTTCCAGAGTTCGGGAGCAGCGCTTGAGAAAGACCGGTCTCCCCAAGAGTGATTGGTGCAGGAAACAGTAAGCTTTAGCGCTCCGGCTGAACGAAGACTATGTGACAGCTGATATTTCGAGATAATGTCTGTTATATAGTCCGGTGAAGTTCCTTGTAGTGACTTGAAAGCGATGTGGGGGTCAAAAGTGACACCTAGGTTGCAACACTTGGTGCAAGGATGGATGTGGCAATCTCCAGTCCTAATGCTGGTGATATTGAACTTGGCGAGTTGTTATTGTGAGCCACACAGGATAAATTCAGACTTGTTATCATTCAATTTGAGACTGTTTGTCATCATCCATGTCTTGATCTCATCAATGCAAGCCTCACGATTCTCCAGGGCAGACACAGCATTGGGTTGGGATCGATTGAAGGATTGATACAGCTGTATGTCATCAGCATAGCAGTGATATTGAAGGTTGTGTTTCTGGATGATCTGGCCGAGTGGTAAAATGTAGATGATGAATAACATGGGACCGCCAACAGATCCTTGAGGAACACCACAGTCAAGGGAGGTAGGGGCAGATAATACTCCATTGAAGTTAACAGACTGTTGCCGGTCTGCAAGGTATGAGTCAAACCACTGCAAGGCTGCATCGTGCACTCCCAAAGAGTGCAAGCGACTGATCAGGATGGCGTGATCTATGGTGTCAAATGCTGATGACAGATCGAGAAGCACAAGCGCCATTACTTTGCTAAAATCCATCTGTCGTAGGATGTGGTCGCAGACAGATGAACAAGTAATGTTTCTACACTATGGTTCTGACGATTTGCAGATTGGCGACTATCCAATAGATCATTATTCCGTAAATGCATCGACAGCCTGGAGATAGCAACACGCTCAAGTAACTTTGAGATGTACGGCAAGTTGGAAACTGGGCGATAGTATTGGAGTTCTTTAACAATGCTGGACACACGTGGGCAACTTTGAAAACAGAAGGAACAACACTGCATTGCAGGCTGCGGTTGATAATCGTGGTGATGGCAGGAACGACGGATTCAGAACATTGCTTATTAAAGGAGCCAGGTTGGTATAGGGTTTAAGTCACATGATTTGGCTGGGGATTTGAAGATGACAGTGCAAACCTCATCCTGAGAGGCAGAACGGAGACTGGTCATGCAGTGTCTCATCTTGAGAGGCAGAACGGAGACTGGTCAGTGTAGTTTGTGTTGGTGGGGTGGGGGTAGAAGTATCTGTATCTGGCACAAGGGGAGGTAATGCATCACGAATCGAAGAAATCTTGGATGTGAAAAAAAACGGCTGAAATGGTCAGCCAGTGACTTGTGGGAATCGTACTTGTGGTAAAGAAGATTCCTTATTCCTATGGAGCAGCTTGTTGGCGACACGTAACAGTTGTTTTTGATCACCGGAACACTTGGAGACTATTTCTGAGTAATGGGTTCTTTTGGCCTTACGGATCAGCGAGATCACATGCTGGCATTGTTGGTGATGTAGTTGGCGGTCAATCTCGAGTGAGGATGCATGCCACCTGTGCTCAAGCTGTCTTCATCTGTGCTTAGCTTGGAACACCTCATCAGTGTACCAACCGGTGTCGGGCCGAAAAGGAATGATGGAACTCGTACTCAGGCAGCAAAGTACTCATACTCGAATAGCAGTACTCAAGGGAAATGGTATAGCTTGACTTTACACACCATGGCCTTATTTTATCAATACTTTCAGTTTGAAATGGTTGATTGGCTTGTGAAGAAATCAAAGTTTCCTGATTTTCCTCTGTGCACGTCCAGACAAACACAACAGCTAGCCGTGATTGGGTCTGCATATCGGTCTGACTGGGTCTGGGCCAATTATTACGCACAATCAACCATTTGCCATATGGCTGTATTCGGAATACAACTACTCGTACTCGTACTCGGAAGTAAAGTACTCGTACTCGGAAGTATAAGTACTCATACTCGGTTACTTAAGTACTCAGGGATGTGATTGGGATGTGACAAAAATCCCTGAAAATGTTATGCACGGGTACAAACTCTGGCAAGCGCGAAGCCATTAAGGCGTGGGGTCCGGGGCCTGCTTTAAAATTTTGGATTTTAGATGCTCTGTGGTGCAATCTAAGCTTTTCTGGGCCATCATTTGAGCCAAAATATTTTGCCAATTTTGTTATTTCTTTTTTCACTTTTGTTGCATTTTGTTTCAGTTCATCACCATCATCATTGATTTGTCACTTATTTGTAATTATAAGTACTCCATGGTGATTAATAATAACCATTGTAAAAGCATGAAGAAATGAATAAAACAAGATTATTCTACACAAATATTTGTTTTGCTTTATCCACAACTGAATGGAACATACCATCTTTGGAAGCACCAGACTAATCAGTCTCAATGATGATGTGCTTCGGGTGTTTCACATGGGATACGAGCAATTTCTTTCCACTCGACGCGTAGTTGATAGTGTCGTTGCAAACATTGCAAAAAACCTTGCCAGCAGTTGCTATTTTACCGAAACACTCTTGAAATTCATGCTGATGCCCGTCAATAATAACGGAGTCCCGAAACCATTCCCACCGGAACTTATTTTTCACTTCTTTATTAAGCTCTCGCATTGATTTATCTCCGTGCGGCAATATCGACTTGTTGGGCGCAGCCCTGTTGGAAGCATCCGTACACGCCGCGTACACAAACACTCGACGCACATGAAACAACGTGCATAATCCACACGATTGCACTGTACTGTATGCCGTTGTGCACGCTGAGCAATATTAGTCTGTACACCTGACCAGCGCAACACGTGCATCTTGGGTACCGACACAGGAACTAGACCTAAATAATCACAACCTCGGACCCGAGCGAAAAATCACATGATCGCGCTAACGGCAACGCATGGTCTTCAACCTCGTTCTCGCATTGGTTATTCAATATGTGCGTGCGTATTGATTAATGAAGTAATGGCCGTAAGTAAATTCGGATATTTCGGCAAGCAAAACTCATTATGAATAATTAATTAGCACATTCTACCCCCCTATTTTCTCAACGGAGACACACGATTCACGTTGGTGGACTTTTGAACCCCCAATAAAAACCGGATTTCCGGAAAAAAATGGAGAAATCACATCCCTGAGTACTCGGCAGTACTCGGTACTTAGAAAAAAGTACTCGATTACAACACTGGCAACACTGCATCGGGCTGACAGATGGTTGCCTTCAATCTCAGCGCACAAGAGATTCAAATCAATGCTGTGGAGATTGCGATGGATAACCATGTCTCACAGATACCAATGATATCAAGATGATTTTCAGAAACAAAATCAATAAGTTCTGTTGTCTTGTTCCGAATTGACCGGGCATTAATCATGCAGAAGGTAGTGTCTAGCTTGAGTTTATGAGGGTTAAGATCTCACAGACAGGTCGCACTAAAAAGCGTCAACACAGCGTCAACACATGACACAAGCGTCAACACACTGTCAACACTTCCAAAACACATTCTGAATTGACCAAAAAAGGTATAGAATGGCAAAGCATAGAATAAAACAGAATTTCCATTGGATTGAGTTTCCATTAGTTGTTAAAAATATAGTATTTTCACGCGAAAAAATGACCTTTAACTTGCGCGGCCGTTGTCCGTCATCTTGACTTTGCACAAAGCTTTGATTATACCATTTCAAGTAGGGGTGTGTAGGTTATGACATTACAACAGAGGGCGCCTTGATGCAGAAGGATGCACTCTGATCTGTGAGAGACTGAGGGACTGAGGTTTATTGAACGACGCTCTCACCCTTTAGCATAATGGAATGGTTCGTGCTGCCACTGAGGCAACATGGCAGCCGATCTCGGAGCGGCACGGAGAGCCAATTTTCTTGAACTGAAAATTGCAATTTTCAGACGTTTAACCTATTGATTTTAAGCCAAAATCTTGTTTCTGTCCATACTGTATGGGTTACGTGTACATACTGCTTCTGTCACTTTTAATGCATTTTGGATGTGTTGACGCTGTGTTGACGCTGTGTTGACGCTTTAGTATGACAGTCACAGACTGATGTGGATAAACCAAGTTTTGTGTGCATTTACATAGCGGGCTGGTGAATTTTGATTGAAGTAATCAGGGTGATGGGGTCCGTCTTGACTTGATGTGCGATTTTCAATTACAATGGGCATGTCAAAGTTGATCCCAGCCTTGCATCCACAACGAGTGCGCCAAAAACAACAGGTGCCAGTGATCAGTCCAGAAGATTTGGATGGTGGATGGATTGGACATGTTCTGGGTCCAATATCACTGCAGATTTCAGCAGCAAGAGGACATGGACGGCAAAGATCGGGTCCATTATTGAAGGAGGCCCAACGGTGTATTGGCGAATATCTGCCTCGCTGGGATGAAGCAGGAGCCATTGAGGAGTCCATTGGCAGATGCAGTGGCATTGTTGAATTTAGTGGGAGACAACATTGGTTCATTAGCATATCAAGTGCTGCACTGGTGCTGGAGGAACATCCAATTGTTACCAGCACAAGGTGTAATCTACTAGTCACAAAAGATGCCTGACGTCTTGGTGCGCAGAAAAACTGCTAAAGCCCCAAATGCACAGGAAAGGAAGGAAAAACTCCCTTAAAATGCTCCCAAACCAGATGTTACATATATTCTGGCTCACCATGTTGATCAGTATGCGCTAAAGTTCAACTTGACATGAATACATGACTGGAAAGACCGCTAAGAAAGAGGAAATCAGTACATTGGTGGAGAGCATGATGAGGAGCCGCCAGTTAGTAGCGCTGCACTCTATAACATTACTCTATAACAATCAACAGCCACACAGTAGCCACAGCTGTTTGACAATGCCTTCCACTTGCAGACAATTCTTTATCAGGTCAATACAACAATCAACAGCCACACAGTAGCCACAGCTGTTGGACAATGCCTGCCACTTGCAGACAATACTTTATCAGGTCAATACAACACTCAACAGCCACACAGTAGCCACAGCTGTTTGACAATACCAGCCACTTGCAGACAATACTTTATCAGGTCAATACAACAATCAACAGCCACACAGTAGCCACAGCTGTTGGACAATGCCTGCCACTTGCAGACAATACTTTATCAGGTCAATACAACAATCAACAGCCACACAGTAGCCACAGCTGTTTGACAATACCAGCCACTTGCAGACAATACTTTATCAGGTCAATACAACAATCAACAGCCACACAGTAGCCACAGCTGTTTGACAATACCAGCCACTTGCAGACAATACTTTATCAGGTCAATACAACACTCAACAGCCACACAGTAGCCACAGCTGTTTGATAATACCAGCCACTTGCAGACAATACTTTATCAGGTCAATACAACAATCAACAGCCACACAGTAGCCACAGCTGTTTGACAATACCAGCCACTTGCAGACAATACTTTATCAGGTCAATACAACAATCAACAGCCACACAGTAGCCACAGCTGTTTGACAATACCAGCCACTTGCAGACAATACTTTATCAGGTCAATACAACAATCAACAGCCACACAGTAGCCACAGCTGTTTGATAATACCAGCCACTTACCAATTGCTGACAATACCAATAGGCCCCCACCCAAAAAGTTCTGCTTCCAATTACATGGCATTTAAAAACATGGTAATAGGTAGGGTTTTTTATTGTTGGAGGGGGGATTTTTTGACAGGGATCATGTTTCAGTCAATACCAAACACCAACTGTGGACAGCACTTTGTCAAGTCAGTCCTTCTGATTTGAGGCGTGCGATCACACCCCCACACCACCGCACACCTAAAAGCTTCCCGCGTACTGTGAACAATTGCATGCCTGAATTTCCCTGGACCACAGATCACACACCTAGAAAATCACACACCTAGAAAAAATACACACCTCGAAAAGTCCAGATGTGCCTTTTTCCCACACGCCTGTGATTTTCAAATCAGAAGGACTGTCAAGTCAAAAACAGTCAACAGCAATTTAGCACCCACAGCTGTTTTGACAGGGATCATGTTTCAAACAGTCAATACCAGCAACTTACTGACTGTGACAGTACTTTAACGAGACAATAACAGTCAGCAAATATTCATTATCAACAAGTGTTCTACGGGTCACAGTTGGTCAAGTCATTCTCATGGCCAGTTACTTAAGCAGTCAAAACGGGTCAATAATGTAGTTCTATGCATAGAATTCCATCTGGTCAAAAAACGGTCACCTGACTGAGTTTGACCCGAGTAACAGCATGGCTGAGAATGCATGTTTGCATCGGAGGGTTCTAATGGGCCAATTACATAAGTTTATGGATGTTGCATATAAAGGTAAAAGATGAGCTAGTATTTTTTCTCTTTTTCTCACTGCAAGGAAAAGGGTGCTAAGGACAAATTCAGTTTCTAATAGGCACTTCCAGTTACATTATTAAGCCATTTTACATTGTTGTCAAACAAGAATATCAGTTTTCAAAATGGCTTCAAATTTATGATGTGATTAGGGTAATGTATAAACAGGGAGAGACATTTTGTGACAAATGTCCAGTCTGTATGTACGTTTAAATCCTCCTTATAAAATATCAAATAATTCTTCACAATGACTCTGAGTTTTCTAGGTTTTGACTGATAGCATTCCTCCAGGGTACATCTTCACAATGACTCTGAGTTTTCTAGGCTTTGACTGGGTTATCATTATTAAGAAATATCTGAAAGGTAGAGCAAGAGGGGTGGGGAAAGAAATGTTCGAATTAACCCCACAAAGCAGTGCCCCACTACCAGCACTCTTTATTTGTGGGAGAACATAGAAGAGCACCAGATCACCCATTTTGATTACTTGTTTCTGCTTATTCTTTAGGTACATGTAACTAAAAACTAACCTCAAGAATCAGTAATGGGTAGCCCGGCAAGCAGGTCATCCGTTCATCTGTCGGTCCTCCCCCCTGCTTCCGGTTCCTCGGGTTTCTGTTTGATGAGGCTGTCGGAGCCCTGACAATGTCATGAGGCAGGCTCATCCTCATCTCAGTAGAGCAATTCCCTCATCAGTCAGTGGTCCTCACTTTGCTGAAAGGATTCAAATAAAGAAAGGAAAAATTTGAATTATTGAGCTGTATATTTGTGCCAGGGCTCGAAAGGGGAAAGAAAACATTGAATTAATCCCACATTAGCCCGATTGGTTTAGTTTCTAAAAAAACAGCCTGGTTCATTTTGAATAATTCATTAATTGTCTCATCCTAAATAAGGTTCAGTAAACGAAGAAATACCAGATTGCAACCCAATGGTCAAGTATGCGTCAACCGATGACGCAATAAAAATTGTGAAGAAAGTGGGCCCAGGATGTGTGCTATCTAAGCTGGACATAAAGTCTGCATTCAAGATTATACCGATTCATCCAAGTGACCACAATCTGCTAGGGTTTTCATGGGATAACCAACTTTTTTATGATAAAACTCTACCAATTGGTTGCCGATATGCTATATTCAAGGAATTTAGCACAGCGATAGAATAGATAGTAAATAAGGAATTGAAGCCAGCTGGCTTAGTCCATATTCTGGATGATTTTCTAATCATTTCAACATCTCATCAACAGGGTGTGCAGGATTTGGTCGGATTTCAAACACTGAGTAATAGGCTGGGTATTCCCCTTGCACCAGAGAAAACTGAAGGGCCTACAACCTGGCTAACATTTGCCTTAATCGAACAAGATACAATAGCAATGGCCGCGTGGTTACCGGCAGACAAATTGCAAAAGCCATCTTAAAACCAGTCAAGAATTAGACAAAACCAAAGTAACTTTAAAGGAAATGCAGTCAATTGGTTTTTTTTTTTAATTTTGCTTGCAAAGTTGTTGTCCCGGGTCATGCATTTTTCAGGAGGTTAATAAATTTGACCATAGGTGTCAGATGCCCCTGGCACTTTATAAGGTTAACAACTCAAGCGAAGTTGGATTTACAGGCCTGGCTATTGTTTTTACGGCAATTTATTGGCAAGGCATTCTTTCTGTCAGATCAGTGGCTAACAAACCAAACCTTACATTTGTACACAGATGCCTCTGATTCATTAGGATATGGTGCAATTTTCGGTAGAGGTTGGTTTTATGGGCAATGGCCAGCATCATATAGTCTTAAGAAAATATCACACTTAAAGAATGTTATCAATTGTAGCTGCGGTTTGTGTCTGGGGAAATCACTGGTCTAATAAAAGAATCCTAATCCATACAGACAATGAGGCGTTAGTGCACATTATTAACTCCAATACAGCTAAAGAAGTGAAAGTTATGGCTCTGGTGTGTAGACTAGTAGTACAAAGAATGTTGTTTAATATTCAGTTTCGAGCTGTACATGTCCCTGGATGCATAAATACACTATCTGATGAACTTTCTGGTCTACAGGTGGAAGCATTCCAAAAAGCAGCCCCACAAGCGATGGAACATCCATTGTTACTGCCAGTGGAAATACAACCTCAGAGTTAGTTCCAGGATTACTAAACCTACTTTCAAAATCAATGGCTGTTTGCACATGGAGAACGTACCAAAGAGCACAAATATTGATTCAGTTTATCAATAAGTACGGCTTAAGCGCCTCATTGCCACTGCCACCAATCCTGGTAGCGATATTTGTAACCCACTTATTCGAGGCTAACTATGCAGCTAGTACTATTAGTGTCAACAATTAATTTAATTCACAAACTTTATAATGACAGAGCCAGGTCATGCGTTTATGGTACAAAAAGAGATCCAAGTTGTACAACTGGCCAAACCCACGCAAGGGCGGATCCAGAACACAATTTTTGGGGGGGGGCCAAAAGAATTACGGCAAATTTTTGGATTCTAGATGCTCTGTGGTGCGATCTGAGGCAATTTCTGATCACTTTAACCAATGTTTTTTTGAGGAAAAGATGGTGGTGGACTCATTGCCTGCCTTTATTGCGATGTCACATAAAAACAAAACAAAAATTGCTTTCGTTTTGGGGGGGGGGGGGGCCATGGCCCCCTTTGGCCCCCCCCCTGGATCCGCCCTTGAACCCACGTTAGATGTAAGATTGCCTATTAAAAGGGAATAAACAACATTTGCAAACATGGAAAAATAAAACTACCAAGTTTTTATGAAATACCTTACTAGGATGTTGGTAAATGACAGTCGAAAGCATCCTGTAAAATTATGGCACCTGGTGTGAAGTCATTTTCAAGAAATTTGTATTTTGTATAAATCGCCAACAGTACTGGTCGGCTGACCACCGTTGGAAAAACCTAACTGTTTTTCAACTACTGCTCTAAATTCACCATTTTTTCAGTCCAAATTTTGTTTGCTATTGGTTACATGTTCATGAATGGGTGCAGGCCAGCTAGACTGGTTCCCTTACCTCACAAATTTCCGGCATCTATAATTTGATCCATTTTATCTTTAGTGAAGTCAGGGGAACCAGACTACTCCACCATGTGTGTTTTTATTCGTTTTTCCACCATTTTTGAACACAAAAACTTCAAACATGTTAGTGTAACAATATTTTATCTATCATACCCCTCAAATAGTCCATTTCTGAAAATTACAGCAAAAACCAATGATGTACATTCCCTTTAACATATTGTATAAGATGGTAGATGCATTAGAACATTGTTCACAATCATTCTATCAAAAAGCGTTGTATAAGAGCTTATATTTGTTGTTGTTTGCAGCATTTCTACGCATTGGTGAAATTACAGTATCCAATAGGAACACAGAGAATATGCTAAAAGTAGATTTCGTTCAGGTTGGAACGGATGGCCAAGGTTTAAAGATTATGTTCCGTTGTTTTAAACACTCGAATGGTTACAAATTTGTGTCACTTGACACATCTTTGGAAAATGACATCATGCAAGGTTGTCACCGGTTCCTGAATCCCCCAATTGCAAACCAAGTACAAACAAGAATGCATAGAGGGAGGGCCGGATTCACAGACATTTTCAAAAATGTGTCACTTGACACGTATTTGGAAATTGATAGCATGCGTGAAGGTTGTCAACATAGATATAGACTAATGATGTGCATCGGGTCGGGTTGACCAGGCCAAACTGACCCGAAGCATTAAAGATATAAACCGAATCCGAACCGAAACCGATCTTAACTCCCTCAAACTGACCCAAGCCGAAAAATGAAGTAAAACCAACCCGAACCGACCCAACCCGATAAAAATAAAAAAAACAACAACAAATACCTTGCTTTGACAAAATGATCACTTTTTTGTGCCTGCCCTTACCCACGTGGCATGAATTCTTTTGCTAAACCATCGTCTCTCTCTGTCATACTCAGTGGGTTGATCGAGAGTAACTTTGCTTACTGAACAAAGTCCCATGGTATCATCACGTGGTATCATGGAAACTGTTACAATGTATCTTTTTCACTGTCAGTCCCATTCGACTGGAGAAATTAATACAGTGGCAACTTGATAGTGCGCTCGGTGGCCACAACACACAATGGGCTGCAGTCACAGTGACTGTCAATAATATTGCATCACCTAAATTTCTCAACTGTTTCGGTTTATTTCGGGTTTTTCAAAAGATGGCTAAACTGACCCGACCCGACCCAAACATGAAAATGCAAAACTGAAACGGACCGGACCCGACTGAAAAGATGGTCAAACCGACCTGACCCAACCCAAAGTCGGTTTTGGGTCGGGTCGGATTTGGTTTCCGGTCGGGTTTGCACATCATTAATATAGACTACAAACACTAGATTGGCAGTGCGTGCAGACACACGTTCTGCCATGGGCGGCGCCATATTTTAGCGCATGGGGCAAAAGTTGCGAGACGCGCACCTTTTTCCCATAGGTGTGTATGTAAAAATGTATTTTTATGACCGTAATGAGGATACTCCTGACGATGACTAGAGCAGGCTAGTCCAAACTTTGAGACCAAAGACAAGTTTGTTTAGAACATACAGCAGGACTGTACTTAACAGAACAAAAAACTACTTACCAAAGTTGATAAAGAGCAGGACAAGTTCTTTTCAGAACTAATATCTTCTAAGCAGTAGTTATTACCACATGGTGTTACCGCAAACCGAAACGATACCAATACCCCACCATGCAAAGCCTCAAATCTTATAGTTGGTGAAATAAGTATTCTTTGTCATTTTCTTTGTTGTTCCAAACAGTCAGAATACACAATAATTTGCTTTAGGAAGATGAAATCTGACTGATTTTGACACTGCTGATATCTGATCAATGTGGGACATCTGGGGGTCGAAAGTGACACCTAGGTTGCGACTCTTGTTGGAAGGATGGATGCGGGAATCTCCAATCCTAATGCTGGTGATATTGAACTTGGCGAGTTGTTGTTTTGAGCCACACAGGATAAATTCAGACTTGTTGTCATTCAATTTGAGACTGTTTGTCATCATCCATGTCTTGATCTCATCAATGCAAGCCTCACGATTCTCCAGGGCAGACACAGCATTGGGTTGAGATGGATTGAAGGATTGATACAGCTGTATGTCATCAGCATAGCAGTGACATTGAAGGTTGTGTTTCTGGATGACCTGGTCGAGTGGTAAAATGTAGATGGTGAATAACATGGAACCGCCAACAGATCCCTGAGGAACACCACAGTCAAGGGAGGTAGGGGCAGATAATACTCCATTGAAGTTAACAGACTGTTGCCGGTCTGCAAGGTATGAGTCAAACCACTGCAAGGCTGCATCGTGCACTCCCAAAGAGTGCAAGCGACTGATCAGGATGGCGTGATCTATGGTGTCAAATGCTGATGACAGATCGAGAAGCACAAGCGCTGATACTTTGCCAACATCCATCCGTCGTAGGATGTGATCGCGGACAGATGAACAAGTTATGTTTCTACACTATGGTTCTGACGATTTGCAGATTGGCGACTATCCAATAGATCATTATTCCGTAAATGCATCGACAGCCTGGAGATAGCAACACGCTCAAGTAACTTTGAGATGTACGGCAAGTTGGAAACTGGGCGGTAGTATTGGAGTTCTTTAACAATGCTGGACACACGTGGGCAACTTTGAAAACAGAAGGAACAACACTGCATTGCAGGCTGCGGTTGATAATCGTGGTGATGGCAGGAACGATGGATTCAGAACATTGCTTAAGGAGCCAGGTTGGTATAGGGTCCAAGTCACATGATTTGGCTGGGGATTTGAAGATGACAGTGCAAACCTCATCTTGAGAGGCAGAACGGAGACTGGTCAGTGTAGTTTGTGTTGGCGGGGTGGGGGTAGAAGTATCTGTATCTGGCACAAGGAGAGGTAGTGCATCACGAATCGAAGAAATCTTGGACGTGACAAAAACGGCTGAAATGGTCAGCCAGTGACTTGTCGGAATTGTACTTGTGGTAAAGAAGATTCCTTATTCCTATGGAGAAGCTTGTTGGCGACACGAAACAGTAGCTTTTGATCACCGGAACACTTGGAGACTATTTCTGAGTAATGGGTTCTTTTGCCCTTACGGATCAGCGAGATCACATGCTGGCATTGTTGGTGATGTAGTTGGCGGTCAATCTCGAGTGAGGATGCATGCCACCTGTGCTCAAGCTGTCTTCGTCTGTGCTTAGCTTGCAACACCTCATCAGTGTACCAACCGGTGTCGGGCCGAAAAGAAATGAAGGAACTCGTACTCAGGCAGCAAAGTACTCATACTCGAATAGCAGTACTCAGGGGAAATGGTATAGCTTGACTTTATACACTATGGCCTTATTTTATCAATACTTTCAGTTTGAAATGGTTAATTGGCTTGTGGAGAAATTGAAGTTTCCTGATTTTCCTCTGTGCATGTCCAGACAAACACAACAGCTAGCCGTGTTTGGGTCTGCATATCGGTCTGACTGGGTCTGGGCCAATTATAACGCACAATCAACCATTTGCCATATGGCTGTATTCGGAATACAACTACTTGTACTCGTACTCGGAAGTAAAGTACTCGTACTCGGAAGTATAAGTACTCATACTCGGAGACCTGTTCTTGTTCCCGGGGGTACAAGTACTCGTACTCGGTTACTTACAGTACTGTAAGTACTCAGGGATGTGATTGGGATGTGACAAAAAAACCTGAAAATGTTATGCACGAGTACAAAATCTGGCGAGCGCGAAGCCATTACGGCGTGGGGTCCGGTGCTCGCTTAAGGGCCTTGAAAAAATTTGGATTTTAGATGCTCTGTGGTGAAATCTAAGCCTTTCTGGGCCATCATTGGAGCCAAAATATTTTGCCAATTTTGTTATTTCTTTTTTCACTTTTGTTGCATTTTGTTTCAGTTCATCACCATCATCATTGATTTGTCACTTATTTGTAATTATAAATACTCCAAGGTGATTAATAATAACCATTGTAAAAGCATGAAGAAACAAGTCAGGTGTGTTTACAAACACAAATGCCCCGCAACCGTGACTGTTCCCATGACATAACACCACTCTTTTAACATCAACTTACATGTACCTTGGTCACATGGAACATTCATTGACAGCATTAGTGTCTTCTGTAGGTTTTATATGAATTAATCCCTAATCCCTATAATCTCAGAATAAATACAAGATTTCTATTGTTTTAGCCACTGTGAACTTGACCCTTGACCTTTTGGCCCCAAATGCAATAGGCTTCTTAGGATTACCAAGAACAATCCACAAACCACATTTGAAGTTCACATGTTAAGTATTTCTCAAGTTATCGCGCTGACAAGATTTCTATTGTTTTAGCCACTGTGAACTTGACCCTTGACCTTTTGGCCCCAAATGCAATAGGCTTCTTAGGATTGCCAAGAACAATCCGCAAACCAAATTTGAAGTTCACATGTAAAGTATTTCTCAAGTTATCGCGCTGACAAGATTTCTATTGTTTTAGCCACTGTGAACTTGACCTTTGGCCTTTTGGCCCCAAATGCAAAAGGCTTCTTAGGATTACCAAGAACAATCCACAAACCAAATTTGAAGTTCATATGTTAAGTATTTCTCAAGTTATCGCGCTGACAAGGTTTGTCCGGACACACACACACACACACAGTCGTTTTTTGCTATGCTTCCGAGGATTGGCTTTGTGTTTTCCTTTGTCCCTGTAATATAACACTCTCCCATAGACTAAGCACACAAACCTGCGTTCGAGGACAATAGGCACCTTCCTTCGAGGATCAATGGCCCCTTTGTGCTCCTTTTGTTGTCTGTCCTCAGGCGTAATGCCATGCAGGAACACCCACACACCCACCCAAACACACACACCGACTTGTTTCACATAAGTAGTGTGGACTTTCCTTTCTTTTCGTGTAGTTAAGGAACACCAGTGGAAAAACTCATTTTTCTCAAACTGTGAAAACTCTTTCAACCCAATTTTTTTTCTATGATTCCCTTTAGTGTTTCTCTTCATTCTGCTACAGATAAACCTAACCCAAAAATGCCTCTAAACCTGTTTTCCAGAAATGGGGAAACACTGTGTGGACGTGGGCAAGTCCACACAACGTCGGTGCTACCTACATTATGTGGACGTGTTTTGTTCGGAAGTCCACACTGCGTATGTAAGACAAGCTCACACATACACACACACACACCCACGGAAGGACAAGGCGGAAACAGTATGCCCCTTCGGCTTCGCCGCGGGGCATAATAAATAAAACAAGATTATTCTACACAAATATTTGTTTTGCTTCATCCACAACTGAATGGAACATACCATCTTTGGAAGCACCAGACTAATCAGTCTCAATGATGATGTGCTTCGGGTGTTTCACATGGGATACAAGCAATTTCTTTCCACTCGACGTGTAGTTGATAGTGTCGTTGCAAACATTGCAAAAAACTTTGCCAGCGGTTGCTATTTTATCGAAACACTCTTGAAATTCATGCTGATGCCCATCAATAATAACGGAGTCCCGAAACCATTCCCACCGGAACTTATTTTTCACTTCTTTACCAAGCTCTCGCACTGATTTATCTCCGTGCGACAATATCGACTTTTTGGGCGCAGCCATGTTGGAAGCATCCGTACCCGCCGCGTACACAAACACTCGACACACATAAAACAACGTGCATAATCCACACGATTGCCCTGTACTGTATGCCGTTGTGCACGCTGAGCAATATTAGTCTGTACACCTGACCAGCGCAACACGTGCATCTTCGGTACCGACACAGGAAGTAGACCTAAATAATCACAACCTCGGACCCGAGAGAAAAATCACATGATCGCGCTAACGGCAACGCATGGTCTTCAACCTCGTTCTCGCATTGGTTATTCAATATGTGCATGCGTATCGATCAACGAAGTAATGTCCGTTAGTAAATTCGGATATTTCGGCAAGCAAAACTCATTATGAATAATTAATTAGCACATTCTACCCCCCTATTTTCTCAACGGATTCACATGATTCACGTTGGTGGACTTTTGAACCCCAACAAACGGAGAAATCACATCCCTGAGTACTCGGCAGTACTCGGTACTCAGAAAAAAGTACTCGACTACAACACTGGCAACACTGCATCGGGCTGACAGATGGTTGCCTTCAATCTCAGCGCACAAGAGATTCAAATCAATGCTGTGGAGATTGCGATGGATAACCATGTCTCACAGATACCAATGATATCAAGATGATTTTCAGAAACAAAATCAATAAGTTCTGTTGTCTTGTTCCGAATTGACCGGGCATTAATCATGCAGAAGGTAGTGTCTAGCTTGAGTTTATGAGGGTTAAGATCTCACAGACAGGTCGCACTAAAAAGCGTCAACACAGCGTCAACACAGCGTCAACACAGTGTCAACACATGACAGAAGCGTCAACACACTGTCAACACATCCAAAACACATTCTGAGTTGACCAAAAAAGGTATAGAATGGCAAAGCATAGAATAAAACAGAATTTCCATTGGATTAAGTTTCCATTTAGTTGTTAAAAATATAGTATTTTCATGCAAAAAAATGACCTCTAACTTGCGCGGCCGTTGTCCGCCATCTTGACTTTGCACAAAGCTTTGATTATACCATTTCAAGTAGGGGGTGTGTAGCTTATGACATTACAACAGAGGGCGCCTTGATGCAGAAGGATGCACTCTGATCTGTGAGAGACTGAGGGACTAAGGTTTATTGAACGACGCTCTCACCCTTTAGCATAATGGAATGGTTCGTGCTGCCACTGAGGCAACATGGCAGCCGATCTCGGAGCGGCACAGAAAGGTAATTTTCTTGAACTGAAAATTGCAATTTTCAGATGTTTAACCTTTTGATTTTAAGCCAAAATCTTGTTTCTGTCCATACTGTATGGGTTACATACTGCTTTTGTCACTTTTAATGCATTTTGGATGTGTTGACGCTATGTTGACGCTTTAGTATGACAGTCACAGACTGATGTGGATAAACCAAGTTTTGGGTGCATTAACATACCGGGCTGGTGAATTTTGATTGAAGTAATCAGGGTGATGGGGTCCGTCTTGACTTGATGTGCGATTTCCAATTACAATGGGCATGTCAAAGTTGAAGTAGGTCGATCGGTGCCTACGTATCCCAGCCTTGCATCCACAATGAGTGCGCCAAAAACAACAGGTGCCAGTGATCAGTCCAGAAGATTTGGATGGTGGATGGATTGGACATGTTCTGGGTCCAATTTCACTGCAGATTTCAGCAGCAAGAGGAGATGGACGGCAAAGATCGGGTCCATTATTGAAGGAGTGCAGGTGTATTGGCGAATATCTGCCTCGCTGGGATGAAGCAGGAGCCATTGAGGAGTCCATTGGCAGATGCAGTGGCATTGTTGAATTAAATGGGAGACAACATTGGTTCATTAGCATATCAAGTGCTGCACTGGTGCTGGAGGAACATCCAATTGTTACCAGCAGAAGGTGTGATCTACTAGTCACAAAAGATACCTGACGTCTTGGTGCGCAGAAAAACTGCTAGAGCCCCAAATGCACAGGAAAGAAAGGAAAAACTCCCTTAAAATGCTCCCAAACCAGATGTTACATATATTCTGGCTCACCATATTAATCAGTTTGCGCTAAAGTTCAACTTGACATGAAGACATGACTGGAAACACCGCTAAGAAAGAGGAAATCAGTACATTGGTGGAGAGCATGATGAGGAGCCACCAGTTAGTAGCGCTGCACTCTATAACATTACTCAGGTCAATACAACAATCAACAGCCACACAGTAGCCACAGCTGTTTGACAATGCCTGCCACTTGCAGACAAAACTTTATAAGGTCAATGCAACAATCAACAGCCACACAGTAGCCACAGTTGTTTGACAATGCCTGCCACTTGCAGACAATACTTTATAAGGTCAATACAACAATCAACAGCCACACAGTAGCCACAGCTGTTTGACAATGCCTGCCACTTGCAGACAATGCTTTATCAGGTCAATACAACAATCAACAGCCACACAGTAGCCACAGCTGTTTGACAATGCCAGCAACTTGCAGACAATACTTTATCTGGTCGATACAATAATCAACAGCCCCACAGTAGCCACAGCTGTTTGACAATACCAGCCACTTGCAGACAATACTTTATCAGGTCAATACAACAATCAACAGCCACACAGTAGCCACAGCTGTTTGATAATACCAGCCACTTACTAATTGCTGACAATACCAATAGGCCCCCACCCAAAAAGTTCTGCTTCCAATTACATGGCATTTGAAAACAGGGTAATAGGTAGGGGGTCTTTTTTGGAGGGGTGGGGGGATTTTTTGACAGGGATCATGTTTCAGTCAATACCAAACACCAACTGTGGACAGCACTTTGTCAAGTCAGTCCTTCTGATTTGAGATGTGCGATCACACCCCCACACCATCGCACACCTAAAAGCTTCCCGCGAAGTGTGAACAATTGCATGCCTGAATTTCCCTGGACCACAGATCACACACCTAGAAAATCACACACCTAGAAAAAATACACACCTCGAAAAGTCCAGATGTGCCTTTTTCCCACACGCCTGTGATTTTCAAATCAGGACTGTCAAGTCAAAAACAGTCAACAGCAATTTAGCACCCACAGCTGTTTTGACAGGGATCATGTTTCAAACAGTCAATACCAGCAACTTACTGATAATGACAGTACTTTAACGAGTCAATAACAGTCATCCAATATTCATTATCAACAACTGTTCTACGGGTCACAGTTGGTCAAGTCATTCTCATGGCCAGTTACTTAAGCAGTCAAAACGGGTCAATAATGTAGTTCTATGCATAGAATTCCATCGGGTCAAAAAACGGTCACCTGACTGAGTTTGACCCGAGTAACAGCATGGCTGAGAATGCATGTTCGCATCGGAGGGTTCTAATGGGCCAATTAAGTTTATGGATGTTGCATATAAAGGTAAAAGATGAGCTAGTATTTTTTCTCTTTTTCTCTCTGCAAGGAAAAGGGTGCTAAGGACAAATTCAGTTTCTAATAGGCACTTCCAGTTACATTATTAAGCCATTTTACATTGTTGTCAAACAAGAATATCAGTTTTCAAAATGGCTTCAAATTTATGATGTGATTAGGGTAATGTATAAACAGGGAGAGACATTTTGTGACAAATGTCCAGTCTGTATGTACGTTTAAATCCTCCTTATAAAATATCAAATAATTCTTCACAATGACTCTGAGTTTTCTAGGTTTTGACTGATAGCATTCCTCCAGGGTACATCTTCACAATGACTCTGAGTTTTCTAGGTTTTGACTGGGTTATCATTATTAAGAAATATCTGAAAGGTAGAGCAAGAGGGGGGGGGGAAGAAATGTTCGAATTAACCCCACAAAGCAGTGCCCCACTACCAGCACTCTTTATTTGTGGGAGAACATAGAAGAGCACCAGATCACCCATTTTGATTACTTGTTTCTGCTTATTCTTTAGGTACATGTAACTAACAGGGATGTGATTGGTCTGTGACAAAAAAAACTGAAAATTTTATGCATGAAGTGCAAACTCCGGCGAGCGCGAAGCGCGAAGTCATTACGGCGTGGGGTCCGGGGCCCGCTTAAGGGCCCCGAAAATTTTTTTGATTTTAGATGCTCTGTGGTGCAATCTGAGGCAATTACTGGGCACTTTTCTCTGAAATTCTGAAGCAGAATTTGTTTTCATTTTATGAAGAATTTTGTTTAAATGTACTCTTGTTCTAATAAAGTTTTTTCTGTACTCAAACTTGAGAACCATGCTGTTCTCCCCAGAATTTTTTCAACCCTGTAGGGGAATTTTTGTTGTGATACAACAACCTGCAAAGCCACGGCGTGGGTTCGGGGCCCGCTTTAGGGCCCCGAAAAATTTTGAACTTTAGAAGCTTTCTCAGTTTCTGGTGCATTTTAGAGCATTTCAGTGGAGATCTTGTAATATTTAAAAAAAAAAAAAAATCAAAATTGTAAACTTAAATCACTTCTGCTTCCGATAACATGCCTTTCAAAATAGCGTCGGTAGTATTGTTGGAAAAAAATATTTCACCATTTCTATATTTGTAGTAAAGCAAGGAATCGTTTATATTTCATGTATTTTGTGCCTGGATTATTCTCATTTGCGCCACAAAAATTATCAAGACTAGCCATCAAAAGTGATTAAAACTTGCCTCACCTAATTAAAAATCTATATATTTGAGGTGGGTCATTCCACAATTATGCTTAACGTACATGTACATCACGGCCGCTAGTGCCGCAAACATTCAGTCTGGCCGGCCGAACATCGCGCCGTACACACGGCCGGCCCGGCGCAGTATAGTGTGCATTGCTGCACTGTGTACGGCCGGCGGCCCGTCCCAAGTGGCCGAAAATTCTGCAGGACTGCAGAAACACGTTACGATGTTTCTCCACAGGTTCGAGTTTTGCAATCTCGTCATTTCAATGGAAAATACATACACAGAAAATGAAGATCACGTTCTGTGAATTAATTTGCAGAAATCCTCTTTTTCCATCGATGGTTGTTTGGTATTTTTACTATTTTTACGATCCAACTTCGGCCGATTATACGCACGGAAAACGAAGCTGTGAGTACTTGCAGTAGTCACTGGTTCCGGTCCTTCATCATAGCATTGATTCTGTTAGCACGCGAAAGGTACCAGTGTACCATGCTGCACTCGTCTGCACACCTGACAAGCACAACACGTGCATCTCGAGTACCGACACAGGAACTAGACCTACATAACCACAACCTCGGCCCCGAGCGAAAAATCATAATCGCACTAATGGCAACGCATGGTCTTCAACTTCGTTCTCACATTGGGTGTCCAATATGTGCGTGCGGCATACATATCGATCAACGAAGTTTATGTCCGTAAGTAAATTTCGGGTATTTCGGCAAGCAAAACTGAATAATTAATTAGCACATTCTACCCCCCCCCCTATTTTCTCAACGAATACACACGATTCACGTTGGTGGACTTTTGAGGCCAAAAAAAACGGATTTCCGGATAAAACCGGAGAAATCACATCCCTGAACTAAAAACTAACCTCAAGAATCAGTAATGGGTAGCCCGGCAAGCAGGTCATCCGTTCATCTGTCGGTCCTCCTCCCTGCTTCCGGTTCCTCGGGTTTCTGTTTGATGAGGTTGTCGGAGCCCTGACGATGTCTTGAGGCAGGCTCAACCTCATCTCAGTAGAGCAATTCCCTCATCAGTCAGTGGTCCTCACTTTGCTGAAAGGATTCAAATAACGAAAGGAAACATTTGAATTATTGAGCTGTATTTGTGCCAGGGCTCGAAAGGGGAAAGAAAACATTGAATTAATCCCACATTAGCCCGATTGGTTTAGTTTCTAAAAAAACAGCCTGGTTCATTTTGAATAATTCATTAATTGTCTCATCCTAAACAAGGTTCAGTAAACGAAGAAATACCAGATTGCAACCCAATGGTCAAGTATGCGTCAACCGATGACGCAATAAAAATTGTGAAGAAAGTGGGCCCAGGATGCGTGCTATCTAAGCTGGACATAAAGTCTGCATTCAAGATTATACCAATTCATCCAAGTGACCACAATCTGCTAGGTTTTTTTTGGGATAACCAACTTTTTTATGATAAAACTCTACCAATTGGTTGCCGATATGCTATATGCGAGGAATTTAGCACAGCGATAGAATAGATAGTAAATAAGAAATTGAAGCCAGCTGGCTTAGTCCATATTCTGGATGATTTTCTAATCATTTCAACATCTCATCAACAGGGTGTCGATGATTTGGTCGGATTTCAAACACTGAGTAATAAGCTGGGTATTCCCCTTGCACCAGAGAAAACTGAAGGGCCTACAACCTGTCTAACATTTGCCAGGATCGAACTAGATACAATAGCCATGGCCGCGCGGTTACCGGCAGACAAATTGCAAAAGCCATCTTAAAACCAGTCAAGCATTAGACAAAACCAAAGTCACTTTAAAGGAAATGCAGTCAATTGGTTTTTTTTTTTAATTTTGCTTGCAAAGTTGTTGTCCCGAGTCGTGCATTTTTCAGGAGGTTAATAAATTTGACCATAGGTGTCAGATGCCCCTGGCACTTTATAAGGTTAACAACTCAAGCGAAGTTGGATTTACAGGCCTGGCTATTGTTTTTACGGCAATTTAATGGCAAGGCATTCTTTCTGTCAGATCAGTGGCTAACAAACCAAACCTTACATTTGTACACAGATGCCTCTGGTTCATTAGGATATGGTGCAATTTTCGGTAGACGTTGGTTTTACGGGCAATGGCCAGCATCATATAGTCTTAAGAAAATATCACACTTAAAGAATGTTATCAATTGTAGCTGCGGTTTGTGTCTGGGGAAATCACTGGTATAAAAGAATCCTAATCCATACAGACAATGAGGCGTTAGTGCACATCAGTAACTCCAATACAGCTAAAGAAGTGAAAGTTATGGCTCTGGTGTGTAGACTAGTAGTACAAAGAATGTTGTTTAATATTCAGTTTTGAGCTGTACATGTCCCTGGATGCATAAATACACTAACTGATAAACTTTCCAGTCTACAGGTGGAAGCATTCCAAAAAGCAGCCCTACAAGCGATGGAACATCCATTGTTACTACCAGTGGAAATACAACCTCAGAGTTAGTTCCAGGATTACTAAACCTACTTTCAAAATCAATGGCTGTTTGCACATGGAGAACGTACCAGTGAGCACAAATATTGATTCAGTTTATCAATAAGTACGGCTTAAGCGCCTCATTGCCACTGCCACCAATCCTGGTAGCGATATTTGTAACCCACTTATTCGAGGCTAACTATGCAGCTAGTGCTATTAGTGTCAACAATTAATTTAATTCACAAACTTTATAATGACAGAGCCAGGTCATGCGTTTATGGTACAAAAAGAGATCCAAGTTGTACAACTGGCCAAACCCAAGTTAGATGTAAGATTGCCTATTAAAAGGGAATAAACAACATTTGCAAACATCGAAAAATGAAACTACCAAGTTTTTATGAAATACCTTACTAGGATGTTGGTAAATGACAGTCAAAAGCATCCTGTAAAATTTTGGCACCTGGTGTGAAGTCATTTTCAAGAAATTTGTATTTTGTATAAATTTCCAACAGTGGTCGGTTGACCACCGTTGGAAAAACCTAACTATTTTTCAACTACTGCTCTAAATTCACCATTTTTTTCAGTCCAAATTTTGTTTGCTATTGGTTACATGTTCATGAATGGGTGCAGGCCAGCTAGACTGGTTCCCTTACCTCACAAATTTCCGGCATCTATAATTTGATCCATTTTATCTTTAGTGAAGTCAGGGGAACCAGACTACTCCACCATGTGTGTTTTTCTTCGTTTTTCCACCATTTTCCACCATTTTCGAACACAAAAACTTCAAACATGTTAGTGTAACAATATTTTATCTATCATACCCCTCAAATAGTTCATTTCTGAAAATTACAGCAAAACCAATGATGTACATTGCCTTTAACATATTGTATAAGATGGTAGATGCATTAGAACATTGTTCACAATCATTCTATCAAAAAGCGTTGTATAAGAGCTTATATTTGTTGGTGTTTGCAGCGTTTCTACGCATTGGTGAAATTACAATATCCAATAGGAACAAAGAGAATATGCTAAAAGTAGATTGCGTTCAGGTTGGAACGGATGGCCAAGGTTTAAAGATTATGTTCCGTTGTTTGAAACACTCGAATGGTGGCAAATTTGTATCACTTGACACATCTTTGGAAAATGACATCATGCAAGGTTGTCACCGGCTCCTGAATCCCCCAATTGCAAACCAAGTACAAATAAGAATGCATAGAGGGAGGGCCGGATTCACAGACATTTTCAAAAATGTGTCACTTGACACGTATTTGGAAATTGATAGCATGTGTGAAGGTTGTCAACATAGATATAGACTAATGATGTGCATCGGGTCGGGTTGACCAGGCCAAACTGACCCGAAGCATTAAAGATATAAACCGAATCCGAACCGAAACCGATCTTAACTCCCTCAAACTGACCCAAGCCGACCCGACAAAAAATAAAGTAAAACCAACCCGAACCGACCCAACCCGATAAAAACCAAAAAAACAACAACAAATACCTTGCTTTGACAAAATGATCACTTTTTTGTGCCCGCCCTTACCCACGTGGCATGAATTCTTTTGCTAAACCATCGTCTCTCTCTGTCATACTCAGTGGGTTGATCGAGAGTAACTTTGCTTACTGAACAAAGTCCCATGGTATCATCACTTGGTATCATGGAAACTGTATCTTTTTCACTGTCAGTCCCATTCGACTGGAAAAATTAATACAGTGGCAACTTGATAGTGCGCTCAGTGGCCACACCACACAATGGGCTGCGGTCACAGTGACTGTCAATAATATTGCATCACCTAAATTCCTCAACTGTTTCGGTTTATTTCGGGTTTTTCAAAAGATGGCTAAACCGAACCGACCCGACCCAAACATGAAAATGCAAAACTGAAACGGACCGGACCCGACTGAAAAGATGGTCAAACCGACCTGACCCAACCCAAAGTCGGTTTTGGGTCGGGTCGGTTTTGGTTTCCGGTCGGGTTTGCACATCATTAATATAGACTAAAAACACTAGATTGGCAGTGCGTGCAGACGCACGTTCTGCCATGGGCGGTGCCATATTTTAGCGCATGGGGCAAAAGTTGCGATCTGCGCACCTTTCTCCAGTAGGTTTGTATGTAAAAATGTATTTTTATGTCCGTAAAAGTAATATTTTTTACCTGTTGTGGGTTATCAATCTGCATGTTCATTTTGAAGTTTGGTCCATTTTATTTCTCGTATCTATTTCCCGTTTTCAAATCCTGGTGTGTGTTGCTTAAACAAAAACCCTGTATCCAGTTGTTTTAGTGTTAATTTCTTCATCAACAAACATAATAATGATCATTTTGAACGTAGTTTCCGTAGTTGTTGCGCTGTCCTTTAATTTAAATTCACAGCAGCTTTTAAGGAACAACACCCAGATTGTTTTGTTCCATTGTCCCTCCTCAGGGTATGACATATGCCATATTTAGATGCAGTTTTGTACTGCTGGATAATGGGGGGGGGGGTGCACACCCTAGCTCTACAGCCCTTCACTAAAATTGAACAAAATTGAACAAATAAATTTGTGTTATTTTGCTCTGGACCTCTACTGGCATGTCCACCATATATTTGATATTTAAAAAAATATGTATCACCAAAAATAATAATGACTGGAAAGCCAATTTTAAAAGCTACTTTTAGATGAAAAAATTACTGAAATTGCTCAATCTGTCCAAGGAATAATCACCATTTAAATACAATGACCCTAAAACCTATTTCGTCCGAAAATGCGATTTCAAGAATCGTCGTCACAATTGTCTTCAAACTTCACCAGCGATAAAACCTCAGTTTAAAAGTTAAAAATAATCAACAAAGTCATTTTAAAGGCCTGTCTTTAAAAAACAGGGGGGATTTTATAAATCGAATTGTTTACCTAACCAGGGTTGTTAATAAAGATATTGTGTACTACAGTTGTTGAAATAAGTATTCTTTGTCATTTTCTTTGTTGTTCCAAACAGTCAGAATACACAATAAATTGCTATATTTTTGGATGAAATAGATTTAGGTTCCACATTTTTTTGCACTCGCCCCGTATAACAACACAAAATATATTGTACATGTATGATTTAAAAAAATGAAGACAGTAAGTGGGCAGGAAAAGGAAGCAGGCAGGGACAAGAAACATGCTATTTTTTTTACTTGGTCTTACAGAAACAAGGAAAGGACAATTTAAAAGGAAACGTGAAGAAGCTTTTTAGTTTCAACTCCAGGTTTCTCAAGGTTTCCTTGTTAGTATAAAACTGGAGTGATCTTGTGATAGGGCAGACCACTTTTTGTTGCACCTGAACACAATGTTAGACATGGAAATCAATGCTACAATGAACATGAACTATGGATGATGGCTACCAAGACGGCTCCTCTTCATCAATTGGGAGGGTCTGGAGGGACTTTACAGAGAGTTCAGAGAAAAATCAACAAATACTGAAGCTCAGCACTGAAATAATTGCACCAATTGGCCTTTTGTTGAACTTCGTCTTTCTCTTCACAGTCATTCAAGTGAAGTCCATGCGTAAAATCATCAACATCTACTTATCCAATCTGGCTGTGGCTGACTCGCTCTACCTTATGACTGATTTTATATGGGCACTGTTTTTACATTTTAAAGCATTTCAACTATTCGTAAAAGCCATTGTAATTTTACGGTACACGTTCATAGCAGCTTCTAAGTTCTTTGTGGTTACCATAGCAGCTGAGAGATTCTCTGCAGCATAGGCGTAGCCAAGGGGGGGGGGGCCAAGGGGGGCCATGGCCCCCCCTGCTGTAAAAAAATATGACATTTTACCAAAACCCGACGTTAATTACGAGTACGAAATACGAGTATGTGTATTTGATTGTCCGAAAGTCATGTAATGCCTTTTTCTATAAACAAAAAAAGTCTTAAAAACTTTTGCTCAAATAATTCAGGGGAAAGGGGCCAGAAATGGCCTCAGACTGCACCACAGAGCATGTAGGATCAAAAATGTCCCGGGGCCCTTAAGCGGGCCCCGGACCTCATGCCGTATTAAACACGTTCTTGACCAAGTTGAATACAATGAAAACCTCTTTATACTGTATTCGATGTAAAATCAGTCAAAACAAAGGAATACCAAAAACATATAAGGCCAAATAAGAAGAAAAACATGTTTCTCGTCCGGGTTTTTGAAAAAAAGGAGGAAAAGCGGCTTTTTAGTTTTTATTTTTTTCAAGATGACTGCCATTTAAAAATTTCCTGCAACCGTTGGTGTTTCCAATGTTCAAAGACACTTTCAAAAGGAAAGACAAGTTGGACAAGAGAACTGAACATATTTACAGCGTCATTTAGAGTTGTATTGGTATTAGTATTTATTTTCCGATGAATTGGTGGACTTGTTCGGTGTTTTTTTACTGAATTTTTTTCAAAAGTAAAAAAGCCTCCAAAAAAGGAAGCGGGTGGGGACGAGAAACATGATTTTTTGTTTTACTTTGCCTAAGGCAAAAGAAAAATGTATTTCCAACGCAACGCCTTTAGCTGAGAATATAAATAGGCCTAGCTTATTCAATGACTTCAACCTCGAAAATGATGTTTAAATAATATTATCTTTCGCTAAGAAAATATTGGTTAAAGTAAATTGCCGCAGATCGCAGCACAGAGCATCTATAGAATCAAATTTTTGGGGGGCCCCGACCCAAAGCCTAGCTCAGAATAGCTGATTCAATGACTCCAACATCGAAAACGATGTTCAAATTATTTTCTTTTGCTAAAAAATATTGGTTAAAGTGGTCAGAAATGGCTTCAGATCACACCACACAGCATCTAGAATCCAATTTTTTTCGGGGCCCTTGAGCGGGCCCTGAACCCAACGCCTTAAGGGCTTCGCGCTCACATTAGTTCTGATCAAGGTATGTCCCCCCACTTTTGAGAAGCAATTGACGCCCCTGCTTAAAGTTGGGGGTATCGTATCGTTTGTCCCACCCACTTTTTTTCATCACCGAATAAATCTTGTAGCCTACTAGTACTACAGTTTGATTTTAGAGTTTTCAGGATAGCTGATTCAATGACTCCAAACTCGATGTTTAAATGGTGATCTTTTGCGAAAAAAATTGGTTAAAGTGGTTAGATATTGCCTGAGATCGCACCATGTAGAATCTAGAATCCAATATTTTCCGGGGCCTTTAAGCGGGCCCCGGACCCCACGCCACGCATTACTTTTCATCACCCCCCCCCCCCTTTGGCCTTCAGCGTAGGCGACACAACTTGCCTACACCACTTGCTGCTTGTTACATTTCACACACCCCCTTTTTGGACAATCCCAGATCCGCCCCTGGTTGGGGTTTGTACAGGCCGGTCGGACTTGGCCCCCCCTGCTCCAAATTCCTGGCTACGCCTGTGCTCTGCAGTGCGCAATCCTCTGACGTTTAAAGAAAAGGCCTCTAAATCTCGAGCAGCAAAGAAACAGCGGGAATCTGGGTGCCTACAATCATTGTTGATGTGATTCTGTTATTCTTACCAGAGACTGTCTTCTCTGATGTCCTCTTTTGGATTACTTTCCCTATCAACATTGTCTGTTTTATAGTTACTCTTGTTTTGTACATCTATGTAGTGGTGAAAGTACGCAATCAAAGCCCTGTTGCCGAACCGTCCCAAGCAAGGAGGCAAGGTCCTCTGTATGGTTACAACCAATACTACAGCTGTTTTCTTCATTCTGAACTCACTGCACATTGCATATGCAAGTATAGTAATCAAGTTACTCGATTATTCTGGGACTACCCGTGCTGTTGCGTTGGTAGACCTTTAGCCCCACTAGTGTGGCCGCGGTATGCTGCGCTGAACCTCTGGCCACACACCGTGGTACCGCACACTACTGAGGGCGTTTTCATAAAAATTCCAGGCAGTTTCTTACATATGGTTGTATTCTATGATGTCCCATCTATCACTTCTGGGATGCTTACAGTAGGTGTAATGATGTTCAATTTTCCGAGATATTCTTGAATCTTTCTGGAGCCCATATGCACTCGTGACACGTCCGGTGATGGCAGCCATTTTGAATGTGACAAGAGATAACCTCAAACTGTGACGTCGCGTTTATGCAAATTGCTTGTCGAGCGAGCGAGGGCCTGAGTTGCAAATGCGACAGCTGTTTTCTGTACCATGCATTTAATGTCTGGGGGCCACATGCACTGATCTCTATTCAGGATCCACGGCACAGGAAACAGCCGTCGCATTTGCAACTCGCGCCCTCGCTCACTCGACAAGCAATTTGCATAAACGCGACGTCACAGCTTGAGGTCATCTCTTGTCACATTCAAAATGGCTGCCATCACCGGACGTTTCACGAGTGCATATGGGCTCCAGAAAGATTCAAGAATATCTCGGAAAATTGAACATCATTACACCCAAGCATCCCAGAAGTGATACAGTAAACCTTGAGTGAAATCTGTTCAGTGACATCTTGTTTTGAACACCGGTTTAAGAACAACTTTTCGGAACATTAACTTTTACCGTTTTAGCTAACACGGTGTCTGAACGTGGCCTATTGTTACCAACTGCAGACAATACTTTAACTGGTCAACAGCCACCAAACAGCCATTGAACAGCCACAGCTGTTTGATAATACCAGCCACTTGCAGACAATACTTTATCAGGTCAATACAACAATCAACAGCCACACAGTAGCCACATCTGTTTGACAATGCCTGCCACTTGCAGACAATACTTTATCAGGTCAATACAACAATCAACAGCCACACAGTAGCCACAGCTGTTTGACAATACCAGCCACTTGCAGACAATACTCTATCAGGTCAATACACAATCAACAGCCAGACAGTAGCCACAGCTGTTTGACAATGCCTGCCACTTACATACAATACTTTATATGGTCAATACAACAATCAACAGCCACACAGTAGCCACAGCTGTTTGATAATACCAGCCACTTACCAACTTGGATCCAAACAAAACTGTCATTGTCGCAATAAGGCTGAAACGATACGCCTGTGTCACGATACGATACGTATCACGATACATATCAAACGATACGATATATATCGCGATATATCTTGGTATAAAAAAAAAAATCATAACAGATGAACTAAATCAGGGTCTAAGTCCTCTTTAATCTGTCTCTACTCGTTTCTGATAATACACAAATACAGTAAGGTACTACCGTAATTTTCGGAATAAAAGCCGCGCGGCGTATAAGCCGCACCGACCGCAGCGGTTTCAATTTTGTAAGGCCTCCAAATTCTAGTCAAAATGCTCTGAGCTAGTTCCATTTACACTACAGAGCTATAAAAAGGGCCACAAAAGTTATATCAAATCATTTACAATCGATACTCTTACAAACAAATATGGAAATTGATGATGAGAAATAAACTACGGGAATTACTGCCGGCTGCCCCGTCCGGTCCCCGGCCTTAAAAGTTAATGCATGGCCCGGCAGCCTGCGCTGGTGAATGACAACATTTTCCTGCAGCACGTGAGAGAGTATGCAACCCACCGTGTGTTGTCTGTGTTCCTTCCTCCATGTCTGACTGGAGCGTTACAAATCTTGCTTTTGTGGAAACAGTTGCTGATTTGTTTTGCCCTAAGACTAAACAGGTCCCGTTTACCTCAAAACTTATCAAACTTGTGTGATTACTAGCGAGTAGTTACGTTGAAAGTTCAAGTTTCAATCGTAACTTTCTTCAAAAAATCAAAACCAAAGATCTTGTCCTGTAGTGTCGTAGGAAACGATGCTGACATTTTCATGGGTGAATCCATTAATTTTGCAAGGGGTGATTCAGTCCCCTTTTTTAGTTTTACATCGTTCTTGAATACATTTCAAGAAAAATATATATATTGTGACGTTGAACAACTTATTATCTAATAAAGAAATATTTCGAACACCATAACAAGTATTAGTCGTCATTTTTCCTTTTTTTAATCAGCGGAAATATTGGTAATTATTGTTCCCAAGAAAGAAAACCACCCCTTCATTACCACAAAGGTGTGGTCCGCTGGGGAATTAAGCATGCTGCCTAGTAATGATGGAGGAATCCTCCATGGTATCACGTACAGCTAGTCGCAAGTGTCTAAGACAGCTTTCACCATACTTTTTACCGCTCGGTTTTGGTTTCAGTTTGTTAATAACTTTATTAATTGATAATTCACTTCAGCAACACATCTCTTCTTGTACCAGTACATTAAATACACATGTGAATCTTATTTTTATTCTTCAAGGCTCGGCGTATAAGCCGCCCTGCGTATAAGCCGCAGAAAACATTTTCATGGGCAAAATCAACGATAAGCCACGGCTTATATTCCGAAAATTACGGTACATGAAATGCATGCACCACCTGAAGAAAAGGGACTCGACGGAGAGTCTTCATGAACTTTTCACGCGCGCGCTCAGAAAGGTGAGACTTCAACTCTTCGCATTATTATTTTTACATTTCGTGCTCCTCATGCATCGCAGTAGCTTGCAATTTTGTTTTGATGCGCTGCCACTGTTATTTATTATATTGTTATTAATAATATCGATATCAAACATTCGTACCGATATATCGCATCGTGAACGAATGTATCGCGATGCACCGATATATCGATGTATCGTTTCAGCCTTACACACGTGTAAGCAAACGATGCACACAATGTACAGACTGAGCATGAAACAGTGTACACGTGCGATTAGTGTACACGTGCTGGCCGATGCATCAATCACGGGCTGTGCCATTGATAAACAGATGTCAGTTAGCAGTGTGTGGGAATATCACTCGACACTTCTTGCAAACCGCAGAGCACGATGCCGACTTATTCAGAGGAATTTTTGTAGTTTCGAGGAAATGGGACTGAAAGTAACACACCGACAAAGGCGAAATGGCGGCTTACAAAGGCAAACTTAGAAATGAGACGAGACAATCGGGACTTTCGTCAGACGGCCGATTTAAGCGATATGACAGTTTACACGATGTCGGTTCAGCCGGAGTTTACTGCATTTCTTTCTAAATAGTGCCCTCTTGTGTCCTACTTAAAGTGTGCCCTCTACATCTCGTTTCGAATCGGATCGCCACAATACAAATACTAATATATTTTTGATAAGACATTACTATGAAGTTTGTGTAAAAAGTTGTTTATTACATGTATAAGGCTTTATTTATAAAAGTTGTGGATGTAAAGTGTCTAAAGTAAAATATTTAATGAAGAACTTAAGAGTTAGTTTATTCAGCTCACCTGGGTCAACACAGGTAAGGCAGACAGGTCAGCCAAGTCAGCCGGGCTGATCAAACGCTCAACCGCGGGCCATCACAATCCTCATGGGACGCCCTTAGCCGTGGCCGTAGCCACTCACAAAATACCCGTTACAGATTGGGTCTTAGTATGAGATTTACTGGGCAATTCCACGGTTATTTACGTTACGTCTTTGATCCACTTCTGAGTTTCCTTGGGCTGTAATTACCTTACTGAAAAGGTTTAATAACTGTTATCCCAATGGTAGATAGAGTAGGCCTAGACCTACCTAAGCACCAAAGATGACATCCAGAAAAAAGTGTTATGTATGATAAACAAGATGCACAAAATCAGTTACTCATGTTACATTTTCGGACATGCATCAAAAGCCAACTATACTTTCAACACAGGCGAGTCACAAATGGTCAGATTACATACTATGACGGGTCAATATCAGTCGACTGGTTTTGACTCGTGGGGCAGTCAATGAAAGGCTGGTCACCAATGGTCAGATTGCACATGTGGTTAGTACTATGACGGGTCAATATCAGTCGACTGGTTTTGACTCGTGGGACAGTCATGAGAGGTACCACTCATTGTGAATGCACTGTGGGACAGTCAATGAGAAGTGGGTCAAAATCAGTCGACTGGTTTTGACCCGTTGGACAGTCAATGAGAGGTACCACTCATTGTAAATGCATTGTGGATTACAATAATTCCCTCCATGTTTTTTTTTTTGGGGGGGGGGGGCTCAGATAATTCATGTCAGTATAATATCGGGTAGTTGCTGGTGTTTTGTTAGGTGTTTTTTAATTGTGGTGGGGCCCAGATAATTCACAGGATAATGGTTGCTGGTGGATTTCAATACTCCCTGGGTGTGTTTTAGGGAGGGGTGTGATTTGTTTAGGGGGGGGGGCCTTCAGATAATTTACAGAGCAGAGTAGTTGCTTGGTGGCTTCCAATACTTCCTTGGTGGTTTTCTGTTTGATAGGGGGTGGTTTTTTTGGGGGGGGGGTCTCAGATAATTCTCAGAGGAGCCACAACTGTTTTGACAGGGATCATGATTCAGAAAACACCAGCCACTATGGGGTCGTTCAGACACCGTCTTAAATTCCCATTAAAACACTGGTTGAACTTAATTCAGTGTAACTTTCTTGCTAAAAGGGATGTCTGAACGCTTTTTTATTTAAACTGAATCGAGTTGAACTCGAAGATAAAACAACTTAAATATATTTTCATTGGGTTAGCCAAAGCGAGAATTTACATTTGAATGGAATCAGCGGAGTGTGACATTAAGGTGTGGTTGAACAGGCGTGTTTAAGTCACTGACCGAATTCACCAGCAAGCAGTACGGACGTCAAATTTTTATGAAAATGTGTTAATGACTGATATTGCAATTGAATGCCTCTAATCTGCAATTGAATGCCTCTAATCAAGCCACTTGTTATCCAGCTTCATTATATTGACAGATACAGTAGAAGTAGAATGCCGTTAGCAGACGATTCCCTATCTTGGCAGTCAACTTTCATCCCACAAGCACAGAGATGGAAACTCAAGACCTTGAGTTCGGATACTTCTGTCTCGACACAGCTTAAACTGTCTCCAAGATAGCGACGCATCCTGAGCCGGTGTCCGCGCAATGCTTGCCATCAAAGTTCGGTGTTTCCCAAATGGATTGCATTATTTGTTGTTGTTAACCTATTTTCTTGCAGGTTGGGTAATACAGGGTGGGAAAATACGAGGGTAGGCGGCATTGAAAATAATTTATTCGCGATTGAGGGGTGAATTAGAGAATAAACCCCCTCAGAGGGAGGGTTAAGCGAATATCCAGAACAAGTTTATCTCTTAGTACGATGTCTGAACAGTTTTAGCTAAAACGCTGCCCGTTTTAGCCAGCGCAGTGACCCGGAGTTACGTAACGCTTTCTCCGTGGTGTGCTTTTCTATTAAAGCTATAGTCCATCATTTGCAGCCATCCGAAAAGTAACTGGCGTAAGATAGTAAGGGAACTAAACTCCCTTTGAAATTATTCTTCCTGGGAAGCTGTCATTTTGAAGTAATCAACGAAAGAAGGCATTTCAAACGGTGATTCTTAAGAAGCACCGTAGGAAAATTTAAATTAGCAGTTCGTTTTGTTATTCAGCGCAGCGCGCACAAGTATTGGAACGATGCACACGCGCGCGCGGTTGTTATAATTTGTCGGATCAGTGCATGACGCCGCGTATAGCTGCAATTCAAAACAATTCAAAACATGATTCAGTAACTTTTGATTTGAAATTGAGATCTTAGAATGCTGTTTTTCTCGGAATGTACAGCTGAAGCTTAGCTGAAACTTCATCAGGTTAGTTGCTCAGTATCCTTCATTAGATTTTGAACTCTTTTGTTGCTGCAAACGAACAAAATGCACAAATTACAAATGATGGACTGTAGCTTTAAGCAAACAATGTCCTAATACTCCTACCGTTAAAAAAATCCAGTTTCAAGTCTAATTTCCGCAAGTTTTCAGACCACATGGTCCGCGTGTCACATCCTTCTCACTCGCACGCACTCGACTCACGATGCCATGACAACCCTGTAGATGTCAACGCAACAACCGATAACCGGAGCATAATTATCATAATACACTAATATATTCAACCAACAGGAAAACCTTGGCATTGATTGGTCAATATTGCAACGTTAATATCACGTGTATTTTCACGTGACTGACATGTTGCGCGGGCAAGTTGATGCAGTAAACCTTGAGTGAAATCGGTTCAATGACGTCTTGTTTTGAACACCGGTTTTCGAACAACTTTTCGGAACATTTTTTATGTCTTTTTGCACCACGAAAGGTACAGAAAATAGCCCTCAAAATGTAAACACAAAAGGTGTATATGTAAGGTCGATATACGCGATACTTCCAAAAAATGGGGAAATTGCTGCGGCGAACAAGTAACTGTCATCATGTGTACCGGCATGTAACGCTACATGACCGGCCGAGGCTGCCATGTCAAACACGGCATGGCAACACACATCACACGGTGAGTGGCTCAGACCACGTGTAGCGAACTGTCAAAATGGAAGAGTTAAGGCTCTTTTTAACGCACAGGTTTTGCCGAGGCGGATGTTCTACGTCACTACGTGACCTTAGACATTGAGATAAACTACCATATGAATTTGTCACCCCCGCTTTTGTTCACTTAAGTTCAGGTGTTTATTCTGGTGCGCTTTGTCTTGAGGAGAGTGCCTGGGTGATTAAATTGGATTAACGCGAACCCTGTGTAGCTGTGCGTTCGGTCGTGAAATTGGTATGTAGCATGTTCCATTCACAAAAGAGGTTGGACAATACGTGTTCAAGTAGCCTTGAGGGATGATGTGAATACAATCAGCATGACTGTTTTCAGACACATGAATTATAAGAAATACAGTGAGAGAAAGACAAGTTTGTTTCTTAGCTAACAAGTGAAATACATGTTATTTATTTCACGAATCTACACATACAATGATGACATATCAAACATTTCTCTGAAGTATTTATCATCACAACCACAATGAGACTTTGCAAATGTCATTCCGACCACACTGTCTGCAGATTGACATTGACTTAATCTGCATGTCACAAGCAATGAAATATTTAAACAAATTGTCTTCCTTGATTATTTCTTTTGTACAACTACATTAGACTTAACAGACTTAAAAACTTTACTTCCAACATTAATGTGACTCGACAACTACCAAGAAGCGTAAATCTGATGAAGAAACACCAATTTAGGAGTAAGAAATTTCAAAGTTTTGTAAGAAAATAGTCGGACTCTTTGTCCACGAGGTCTAAGGTGGCGGTGAGATATGGAATTCTTTTCCATTTGTTTCTCTACAACCTTAAGTTTTTAATTACACAGGTCCTTTTATTATGCCCTTCTGTACTACAGTTGCTGCACATTATCTTATGTCTCGGTTCTCTTTGGCAACTGGGGGCGAGGTATTCAATTCTGTTTTGCTTGTTCATAAGTTGGGTTAAAGCATCAAGATTTTGATGGTTGGTTGCCTGAAAGTACTATCTTGTAATTCTGTCGTTCATTTTTTCAAAAGTTTGTTGAGAAAATTTGCCAAGATTACCATGAAGTTTGATGGAGCGAGCAACATGTTTTGCGAGCACATGCATGTATAATGTCACATCATGGGAGGTATGTACCCGGTAGTAATCATCTACCCATGATTCAGCTTTCCTTTGAAACAGTTCAAGTTCGTCATTGTTCATTCCCAACTTCATATCGTCTTTCAATTTGCCAAATGTACACCATAAACCTTTAATTTTTTCGATTTTTGGGTGGTCACTTCCGTAAAACATTTCCAACTTGATATTTTTCTGAATTCGTTCATGCTGTGGGCCAATGAAATCCGGGTAAGTAAACATGCCATCTTTGTCAGTGTGAAAAGACCAGTCAAAACCAAGACCCTGAACAAAATCTTCGAACGTTTTGATATGTTTACAAGTGGATTTGTCAACATTTTTCTTATTTTTCCCAATGTTATCTGCAGTACGAAGAAAAAGAACAAGTTGACGGATGAGTTGATCAGAAATGCGCAAATATAAGTGAAGAGGGTCTGGAATGATAGAAGAAATTGGGATATGTGGGAAAATGGGTGGGTTTTTACAAGCATAAGCTGCTTTGGACTTCTTTTTACGGAGACTTTCAATTTCTAAAATGGTTCGATCACATGATGCAGTCTCATCTTCTGACAATTTCGTCAACACATCATACAAATTAGATTTTTTGGTTTTGCACCATGGGCAACTGTAATCGGAGGAACATGCACCCAAACCCAAGATTGTGTTTAGAAATTTCAAGTCTGCACATATGACATACTTGAGTCTGAACGTTTTACCATTCACAGTTATAGACTGCAAGACTTTAGAATCCACTACAACATCCTTAAGTACTTCCATAATGGACCCATACTTTTCTGGAACCTTAGCAATAGCAAGGATAAGATCATCTGACCTCCATGTTTCTGTCATGACAACAAAGCCAAAATTGGTCACATGTATTCGAGAACCAACAGTTGTGCCATCACCGGAAATTTTAATTGTGAGTTCGTTTCCTTCTGTTTGGGGCATATTTTCGATAGCACGTCGTAATTTGCTTTCTAACTTTTCTTGCACTCCCTTGCCATTTGCCAATGCCTGAACAGTAAAAAGACTATTGAGTTCCCTCATACGTGTATGCAGAGCATAAAGTGATGGAAATGATCCCTCCTCAAGGGACATTTCCTGGTAGGCCCTATCTGCAATCATATAGCTGTCCTTAATGTACAACATTCGATCAATGGATGATTTACACTTGTCTCCAACTGGGTACTCTGGAAATTGAATACTGTTGCCATACATGTCTTGAACAATCATTGTTTTTACTTCAACTCCTTCGTTTGAGAGCAAGTCTTTCGCAAAATGTACCGTGTCATTCAGATCTTTCTTTTTTTGATTCACCCAAGTTCTTCCGTATTTTTCCTTCATCTTTACTTGTCTGTGATTAGTGCGTCTCCCAATTAATCTGCGTAGTGTGGTTTGGGCTTTTTTCACTGATTTTTTGTGTTCTTTTGCCCTTTGTTTGGCTTCTTTTGCCTCATGTTCTGCTGTCTTTCTTCGCTTCTTCTCACTTTCCAGTTCATGCTCCATTTTACGCTTCAGCCCTCCTAATTTCAGTTTATAAACTGAGTTTTGTACTTTTTCTAGATATTGACGACCTTGTACACCCCCACTTCTGATTGCTTTCAGTGCTGGCTTCATGATATTTTTAACTTTCCATCTTAAACGATCTGTTACTTCTGCATCAAGAAATTCAAAATTGATAGCATTGTCCTCACATATTTTTTTCAGGACTGATTCTGCCTGACCTGCGCCTTGTGGAAGTTTGCTCTCCCTCGCCATTAAATAAATGGCATAGTTATTAATTTCAAGTATCCAGTCTGAATCAACACCTGGATGGCAGTTGCCAAGGTACTTTGCTCCAAAACCAACAAGTACAATGCAAAGAAACAAGTTCAAAAGTGAAGCCATGTTGAAAGTGAACCAGAATGAAAAAACTGTACATGTACATTAGGGTTTCACAATAAAACAGCACATGAAATACAATGGTTGAAGGTCTTTAGATTGAATTAAAATTGAACAATGGATTCCAAAACTATTGGTTAATTTCTCAGTGTAAATCAAAACCTAAACAAGATATTTAAACAAACAACAATGTGCAATTCTTTCCCACCACTGACATTCAACCAACAAAATGGAAAAGAATACATGAATCACCACGTGCTATTTAAATTAAGTCAAGTTTATGGAGCTCATGACGATTTCCTGTCAGCTTGACGAATCGAAACGCTAGAAGAAATCCCCTGTGAAGAAGTCGCTTTTCAAGTGTCTTGTCTTGGTTTAGGATGTACTCCTCCAAGCATCTACGCTCGTGCAGCCAAACTTGGATGGTGTCCTTCTCTACATACGAAAAGTCTCCAGCAGCATTGACAATGCGATACCACCAGTTCTGGCCCAAAAATCCTGCAACTGATGCCCGAGATGCTCTGAAGATGCTTCGCCTTGACTGTGAGATTTCTTCTTTTGCTCCAACAGCACTTATGAATGTCTGAAAGGTCTCCCTCTGGATTTCAAAGTGTAGGGTGATTTCTGAGTCGCGTACTCGAGAAAGGTGGAGATTTTCTTTGGTTTTCACCCTTAAATCAATCTTCAATAAGTGAAGAGCGTTCGTCTCCTCACATTCTACTGGAATATCAACAATGTCTAATTTGGGGCGCCACTCATCAAAGCAATCGTCCCATCCAGTGTAGTGTACCTTGACCTCCTCGGATCCTGATGATTTAGTTCTCGTCTCAACAACTTCTAATCGGAACAGTTCAGATGTTGACCATGTTGTTTTTGTTGACTTTGGTGCAGGAGGAGTGTCAAGACGTGGTCCGTTGTGCATGGCACGATAGTCCAGTGTCTTCTTTTCCTTCAGATTCATAACCTGTTATTAAAAACAAGCAAGAATAATTAACATAAGGCCTAAACTTGTTATATAAAGTTAAAAGTTAGAAAAGTTTCAACAAGTTGTAGGTCTACATGTGTACTTTGCAATATAGTTTTGTTATTGCTGTAGCATATTACATGTTAAAGGTAAAATGAATGATTGATAATGACATACTTCCAATGTACTTTGGGCATTTGGAAACTGGGAAAAAAAGTCGGTCTGTCTTTCATGTCTTTACTTAGTTGTAACTCATACAAATTCAATCTTAACTTCAATAACTAGTATCAAACTGTCAATAAAATCATAAATACTTATCTAAGTGTGAACAATTATTTGTTACTTTCTCATCAAGCATCTCTAGATTTTCTATATCATATCCGGTCATGCCGTACACGTGTGCATATATCCAAGCGTCTCCTCTTTGTAAAATGGTATGACCCAAATGGAGAAAGAGCGCACAGCTCACAACGTGGCAAATTTTCTTCAAACAGATGAACAATGTTTCAGTCAAATTTTACATTATTTTGAAGTTAATTTGAGGGCAAAAAAACACACATTTAGTTCTTTGATTATCAAATGGCATATCTGTAGTTTTTTAAAAGCTTACCGTCTGCATAGATGTAGAAAACTGGTCTTACAAAACGAGCGACGGAAGACGTTGGTGATCACAAAACGCGTGTTGAGAAGCGGAATGACGCGATGAATGGAATATTGATCGATAGCTGTCATTGGTTCCTTTTTTCATCTAAGAATATACGGTGGTTTTTCTTGACCAATCAGGACGTATGTTACATCACTGGAAAAAGAATTATCTAAGCTATTCGATTGTTTTTGCCCCGGTGGAATTCGATTCTCCAGTAAGGAAATACGTTCAAAGAACGATAGCGGGCACTGCGAAAAATGTGCGCATCCACAGTAAATCCACGAAAACCGAACAATTTCAAAGCCAATTTTACAGTGGATTTTTTCTAAATTAAAGCAAATGAACACTCTTATAAATTTAAGACTAAAACAAACTTTATAAAACTGTTTTCCCCCGTGAAATTGGCTTCACGGTTATGAAAATACGAATTAAAACGTACAAAAAAGCGCCGTTTTTCAACGAGATGTTGTCAGGAAACGGGACTGCACAGCTGAACGAGCTTAAGTGAACATGACAAATTCATATGTGTACTTCGAGTTGAACTTGCTATACGTAAAAAAATGTCTGGACGCTCAGTAGTGGTGAGCGACCGTTACAACTTTTACCATTTTAGATAACACGGTGTCTGAACATATTGTTACCAACTGCAGACAATACTTTAACTGGTCAACAGCCACCAGACAGCCATTGAACAGCCACAGCTGTTGACAACACCAGCCACTTCCAGTCAATACTTATTAACAATCAACAGCCACACAGTAGCCACAGCTGTTGACAACACCAGCCACTTCCAGTCAATACTTTATCAGGTCAATACAACAATCAACAGCCACACAGTAGCCACAGCTGTTGACAACACCAGCCACTTCCAGTCAATACTTTATAAGGTCAATACAACAATCAACAGACACACAGTAGCCACAGCTGTTTGACAACACCAGCCACATGCAGACAATACTTTATCAGATCAATACAACAATCAACAGCCACACAGTAGCCACAGCTGTTTGACAATGTCTACCACTTGCAGACAATACTTTATCAAGTCAATACAACAATCAACAGCCACACAGTAGCCATAGCTGTTTGACAATACCAGCCACTTGTAGACGATACTTTATCAGGTCAATACAACAATCAACAGCCATTCAGTAGCCACAGCTGTTTGACAATGCCAGCCACTTGCATACAATACTTTATGAGGTTAATACAACAATCAACAGCCACACAGTAGTACAGCCGTTTGACAATACAAGCCACTTGCAGACAATACTTTATCAGGTCAATACAACAATCAACAGCCACACAGTATCCACAGCTGTTTGACAATACCAGCCACTTGCAGGCAATACTTTATCAGGTCAATACAACAATCAACAGCCACACAGTAGCCACAGCTGTTTGACAATGCCTGCCACTTGCAGACAATACTTTATCAGGTCAATACAACAATCAACAGCCACACAGTAGCCACAGCTGTTTGACAATGCCTGCCACTTGCAGACAATACTTTATCAGGTCAATACAACAATCAACAGCCACACAGTAGCCACAGCTGTTTGACAATACCAGCCACTCACCAACTGCTGACAATACTTTTGGCCCCCCCCCAAAAAAATTTCTGCTTCTAATAAGCCTTTTCGGAGTTCCAACTGCGCATTCGTAACCTGTTACAACGCACATTGTTTGTCTCAAATGGCCTTTGACAGTACCCACAATGCACAAACAGCCTTTATGTAAAGTCAGTGGCGCGATGTCAAAGGCCATTTGAGACAAACAATGCACGTTGTCACAGGTTACGAATGCGCAGTTGGAACTCCAAAAAGGCTTATTACACAGCATTTGAAAATAGGGTGGGCAGGGATTTTTTTTTTTGGGGGGGGGGTATTTTGACAGGGATCCTTGTCAAGTCAAAAACAGTCAACAGCAATTCAGCACCGACAGCTATTTAGACAGGGATCATGTTTTAAACAGTCAATACCAGCAACTTACTGACTATGACAGTACTTTAACGAGTCAATAACAGTCAGCAAATATTCATTATTAACAACTGTTCTACGGGTCACAGTTGGTCAAGTCATTCTCATGGCCAGCTACTTAAGCAGTCAAAACGGGTCAATAATGTAGTTCAATGCATAGAATGCCATCGGGTCAAAAACGGTCACTTGACTGATTTTGACCCGAGTAACAGCATGGCTGAGAATGCATGTTTGCATCGGAGGGTTCTAATGGGCCAATTACATAAGTTTATGGATGTTGCATATAAAGGTAAAAGATGAGCTAGTATTTTTTCTCTTTTTTTCACTGCTAGAAAAAGGGTGCTTAGGACAAATTCAGTTTCTAATAGGCTCTTCCAGTTACATTATTAAGGCATTTTACATTGTTGTCAAACGAGAATATCAGTTTTCAAAATGGCTTCAAATTTATGATGTGATTAGGGTAATGTATAAACAGGGAGAGACATTTTGTGACAAATGTCCAGTCTGTATGTACGTTTAAATCCTCCTTATAAAATATCAAATAATTCTTCACAATGACTCTGAGTTTTCTAGGTTTTGACTGATAGCATTCCTCCAGGGTACATCTTCACAATGACTCTGAGTTTTCTAGGTTTTGACTGATAGCATTCCTCCAGGGTACATCTTCACAATGACTCTGAGTTTTCTAGGTTTTAACTGGGTTATCATTATTAAGAAATATCTGAAAGGTAGAGCAAGAGGTGGGAGGGGGGAAGAAATGTTCGAATTAACCCCACAAAGCAGTGCCCCACTACCAGCACTCTTTATTTGTGGGAGAACATAGAAAAGCGCCAGATCACCCATTTTGATTACTTGTTTCGGCTTATTCTTTAGATACATGTAACTAAAAACTAACCTCAAGAATCAGTAATGGGTAGCCCAGCAAGCAGGTCATCCGTTCATCTGTCGGTCCTCCTCCCTGCTTCCGGTTCCTCGGGTTTCTGTTTGATGAGGCTGTCGGAGCCCTGACGATGTCTTGAGGCAGGCTCAACCTCATCTCAGTAGAGCAATTCCCTCATCAGTCAGTGGTCCTCACTTTGCTGAAAGGATTCAAATAAAGAAAGGAAACATTTGAATTATTGAGCTGTATTCGTGCCAGGGCTCAAAAGGGGAAAGAAAACATTGAATTAACTCCACAAAGCAAAGCCCTGCTACCAGAACTCATTTGTGCACGAACATAATAGCAGTGTCAGATCGTCCATTTAAATTTGTTCTTTGACTTGATTGTTCCTGTTAAGAGGAGGCCTATACACAGCCTAAAAGCAGAACAGGAAGGGGACAGACCTCATTTATCCCAGGACAAACCAATAACACCAGTAAATAAAGATGTGCTTCAAACCATGTTACAAGGCCGGCATTAAGTACAAATTCTTAATTCATGGTTTTACAATTGGTTTTTAGGTTTTACAGGCAATCAAAAATTTAGGACATCAACAAATTTAAAATCTGCTCTTCAAAATCCAAAAGTGGTTTCTGAAAAACTAGGGTTAGAACTTAGACAAGGTAGGCTCGCAGGGCCGTTTCAAGACTTCCACTTGATAATTTTTGCGTTAGCTCGATTGGTTTAGTTCCTAAAAGACAGCCTGGTTCATTTTGAATAATTCATCATTTGTCTCATCCTAAACATGGTTCCGTAAACGATGGAATACCAGATTGCAACACAACAGTCAAGTATGCGTCAACCGATGACGCAATACAAATTTTGAAGAAAGTGGGCCCAGGATGTGTGCCATCTAAACTAGATATAAAGTGTTAACCATTTATTCTGCAATAGTCCATATTCTGGATGATTTTCTAATCATTTCAACCAGTGTTGTAGTCGAGGCCACAACCTCCGAGGCCGAGGCCAAGGCCGAGGCCACAACCTCCGAGGCCAAGGCCGAGGCCGAGGCCACAACCGCAAGGCCAAGGCCGAGGCCGAGGCCACCACCTCCGAGGCCAAGGCCGAGGCCACAACCGCAAGGCCAAGGCCGAGGCCTCCACCTCCGAGGCCGAGGCCGAGGCCAGCTGTCAAAACATGTAATAAAATATAAATCACTAAAACAAGGCTAAGATTACGTTGGAGTTTTAACATCTTTTTAGTTGAATTCACTGAGTTTTGGAGTGCCTGGCTTACAAATTTACAGCTTGCAATGGGTTTCCTCTTGTAGGGAGTCCGGCAAATTTTATTTTTTAAAGAAAGAAATCTCAAGTTTTGTATCACTGAAAGCAAATTACACAACAAAATCAATGGCGTTTGAATCAGGCTCATAGGTGTTTGCCCTTTGGAGATACAACAATTTAAATCAAATTTTGAGTTTCTATTCTGTAAGATTTACATTATTTACTTTTAGCATGTTTTATAAATCTTATTTTCAAAACCTATCAAAAATGCTTAATATCATAGGAATCCCCATTAAATAAACAACAGCTTGATTTTTGCATCAGGTTTTTACCACTCATAACCAAAAAGTTACGACCCCCTCCCCCGACCTTCGCACTGTCCAGGCGCGCGCCGAGCAAACACCGCGATGCGACCAGACAATGCCAGACGGCCCGCTATTACGCACGGGCAAAGAATAGTTCCAATCCCGCTCCACTAAACGGGATAAGTGTCCACGCATTATCCCGCTCCAAACAACATGGCAAAACGGAACATGCGTGCATGATATCACTCAGTTCATCAAAATGACCATGAATTCTCGGATCATCCGATTTGAATCCAATGGCTTCGAAGAATTTTAAGATCATGGCAAGAGGTAGGGAGTCCAGAGGTTTTGGCCGTATATCTGTAACCACGCAAAATTAGTCAATTTCAAACCGTGCTTATACATGTAATAAGTATCAACGTGGCTCTAAAATTACAAAAAAAGTATCCTGGTACCACGAGGAATACTGACTCCTATTATTAAAACATTCATTCAGAACTTCGCATTCATTTGGATGGAAAAACGAATTCTGAAATCGCGCTTTCCATATCGACCATTTGCGCCAAACATTACCGTGTGAGCCGGAACTTTCATTTAAATCACCGTGTAAAAATAAAATCTACTTGATAAATCGTAACTGTTTTTATCATATCTTTATGAAAAAAATGGTACGGACTAGTACACTCGATCGTACCCAGAAAGTTCAGACTTTTACTGAAACAGTGGCCTATAAAAAGAAATGATTAAGCTTGCCGCACCTTGCCGCAAATCATTTTTAAAGGTCGGGGTACAGAGGTGAAACGAGAAAATTGTGTACAACACTGCAACCAGACCAGTCTACTACCACATGTTATTGTACGCAGATGGGATTGGTGCCAGACTTATGTAGTCTGGCACGCCGTAACAGTTATAACGCTTGCACGCGCGCACGTGGAAAGCTGAAGCGCAGGCTAGGCGAAGATGCTACGTACGTGAGTACGTTCAATGCAACCATTTCCAGTTCATTCGTGCGTACATTGTATATGCGTTCTTTTCACGGAACCCACTGCGGCAGAATCTCGAGGGTTTGATACGGTAAAAAATTAAAATTAATTAGAATAGAAAACACATCAAAATGGGCGGCCTCGAGCCGGCCTCGACCGATTCGCCGAGGCCGGAAGGCTCCGAGGCCGAGGCCAAGGCCGAGGCCTTGCACCTCCGAGGCCAAGGACGAGGCCAAGGCCATGAAAATCGGCCTAGAGGCCGAGCTCGAGACCTCCAACACTGATAATCACAATGCATTCCTTAATCCTAACAGTCCTGAATTCTCCAATTTCAATATGATTTTGACATTTCATGTATAGTCAGCGTGGTCAGGATTTGCTGGCATGCATCATGCAGGAACATGATGATGGAGGGATGGACATGATGGAGGTCATTCTTTGCAGGCAGGAGCCTGACATTGCTCATTTAATTAATGTTCTTGAAAACTTCTCAAGGAAACTGTGTACTGTATGTTCTAAATGCGTAAACAAAGGATTTGACATGTAGGCCCTACATGTAGGTTACATTGCCAGGGCCGTCATTAGGCTTTTCTTTTTCGCCCCCAGTCATATAATTTGTAGAGTATTTTTTCCATTAATTTCAAATTTGACCTGGGACTAAAATGACTTGAGACTTAGTTGACATTGGACCGACTTTATACATTTGTACCTTGGACCAAGTTGACCTGGAACTGAGTTGGCCATGCTGTCTCAGACGGTCAGACCCTGTCAGTTAGGGACCAAGTCGGTAACAGTCTTGTGGTTGTTGGGTACCGAGTTTACTCCAAACCCATGTAATGCATGCTCTTGTTCTTGTTGTGTAAAAACACAAAAGTCACGTAACTGTACAAGAACTTGAATGTGTACTTGAATTTGCCATCTAGACCTATTGGTTGTCTCTCGGACGCTGTGGAGGAGGTTGGCCTACATTTCTTCTTATGCGGAGTGTACGGCATTCCACCATGACACGCAGATGACGTACCCTGCCCTGACGAAGGATACCTTCAGAAAATTTGACAACTTTCACCGGTGAGCATCTTGATATTATTTTACTTAGAAATTGATCATGGCATGTATGTACATGCATGTACATACATCATGTACATGTACAAGTACATGTTTACATGTCTGTATGTCTGTGCCTATAGAAAAAGATAAAATATGAAACTTTCTTATCTTCTATAGTTTTTAACACTCATATTCAATGCAAGAAAAATCCCAGCAAAGTTGTTTAAGATAAGGCACAGACAAAAATCTTGAAAATAACCTGGCAATAATTTTCAACAGAGACTTTTGAGACGCTTCCTTTTACCTGTCCTTTTCCTTTTTTTTACGTCACATTTAACCTAATGTGCACATGTTCAAATTGACGTCAACACCAGAAAAGGACTGGTGTATTTGCTGCCACCATGCATCTCAAAGTATCCCATTAACTTTGTTCCATTTGTTATATTCTTGTTGTGCTTTCAGGTTTTGAAGAGTTTCTTCCTATTTCTGGATTGAAGATGGCAACGACATGCATGGCCGCGTATAATGGACGAGCTTTGCATTCCTCCGCATCTGATCTGTACTACCCACCCATTGCGATTGAACTCCGTATCAGTTCCTGACCATGCCATGACATGGCCATGTTCATTCAAACATCCCAACCCCCCCACTCTGAACCTTTCTAAATAGTCCATGGTGTGGAGTACATGTACATGTATTTTTAAAGTGATCTGAATTGGGAGTGGTAGGTGTAGTCTGTTCGCTGCCTCCCTGTCCCAGATGCTTGAATAACATAGTTGACGTAAACATTTCATATATAAATGAATATCTGACTGCGGGGGGGGGGGGGGGGGGGGGGGGGGGGGGGGGGGGGGGGGGGGGGGGGGGGGTTGAGAGAATTGAGATAGTTTGGGAATTTAGGAGATAACTGACATCCCCCACAGTGCAACACTTTTAGAGCGCACCCATGCATTTTCGGTTTCACGAACTGACACTGATCTTAATTTTACCAATTAAATCGCTTTTTAATGAAAAATTTGTACATGTATAATCGCACAAGTACACGGATAGATGTATTGCCGCATCATGCTTGGGTGTCAGTTCGTGAAAACAAAAATGTACGGGGTGCGCTCAAAAAGTGCCGCACTGTGGCGGGTGTCAGTTTGTAAAACCCAAAATATCCCGGTTCTGTAAACACGCGCGCGTACAGTGCACACACGGATGCGAGAGTGTCGTTCGTAGTGAAGGTGACAATCTGTACCTGATATCACGACACTTATTGTAACCTACGATGCATCGTTGTATCCCTAGGATGACGCATCCTGTGATTCATTTCACAAAATATGCTGTAAGTGCGACACGTTGTAGTGTATTCAAAGGAAAAAAGGTGACTACATGTACATGTATTCTCGTGTTTTGTATTTATTCAAAGAACAGTAAATAGTCGTCGAAAAGTCAACAAAGAGTCGTCGATTGTACTTGTGAAAACTTTTCTAAAATATTTAACAAAATTGACGATGTATGATGCATTCACACTGGAAAAGAACTTCACAGTGGACTGTGTTTGCATCAAATTGTGAAGTGATGTGCTTTGTAAATCTGGTGCAGGTCATCCAGGTACGTGTACACGTACGTCTGTGAAATTTTAATGCAGCGAAAATTTGAAACCTGAAATTGCCATCACCACCACTCATGAAATAGTGCAGTTGAACTGCAAGCTCCTTTCTCCAACAAAATATTAATAATAAATAAATATAAAAAAAAAGCCTTTACTGTCTTCAGGTGCAAGGGTATGCTTAAATCCATTTGCCCTTTCATAAAGTTGAATTTTTGAATCACTTTCTTGAATCACTTTCTTGAATTCAATAAAACATTACGTAATCATGTAGACGAGACGTGCAATTTTGGGCTCTTCAAAATTTGATATACGATCACAATTTCCAGCTTCTAAACCTGCTCTCAGCTACAAATCGCCGACGATCAGTGTCTGATATCACCTACTGCCTACTTGGATCAGATCGTCATCAGGGACAAAATGCCGAGAGAAAGGGGCAAAATCACCGGTCAGAAATCAAGAGATCTATGTTGGTAAGCCCGTGTCCGCTCCCCAGACTCCTAGCATGCCCATTCTGCAGCCAGCTGAGGAGCCAGTCTCTCCGGGCGTTTCGTCCCAGCGAACGACATCGACCCCCCGGAATGATGATACCGATGAATTCCAACGCTTTGTCAGAAAAGCGCTTACCGATCTCCACCGAGGTCAAGCTGACATCAACAAGCGCATCACCCTGATGGAGAGTAACATCAACGAGTCGATCCAATTCGAAAGCCGGCGATTTTCCGATCTTGAGAAGAAGGTGAAGGAGCTGGAGAAATTGTGCCAACATGTCAGTACAATAGATCAACAGCTGGCTGACCACAATGAAATGCTCAACAAACTCGAACGCAAACAGCAGACGTAACAATGTCAGAGTTATCGGCTTTCCACAAGAAAAAGATGAAGACTGCCTAAGCCTGACCAAGAATCTTCTTCGAGACAAGTTTGATCTGACTGACGCTAAGATCGAACGAGCCCATCATGATGGCCCCAAGATTCCTGGTAAGCCCCAACATCTTCTCTTCAAATTGAACTGCTACCAGGATAAGCTTGCAATCTTGCGGCACCAGCGACAGGCCCTATCAGACGAGACCTACTTCTGCGTAGAGGACCTGACTGGACAAGATCTGCAGGAGAAGCGTAAGTGGAAGGCTGAAGTGAGCAAGGCATACCGGGAAGGTAAAAAGTACCGTTTCTATGCTGGTAAATGGCGTGGTCACGGAGGTGCTCCAGCAGTCTTTTCCCGACAATAACTGCCCCTTCTCAGGCCATTGTATGATTAAACACAATGCAATTTTTTCACTGGTCTGCTTTTGAAGATATATACAATGTATGCATGTTACCGCTCCTGTCACACAATGCATGTTTGTATCTTTAATAACACATTTCGCACATAATTTGGTTATTTGTTTTCCTTGCAGAGTATAGTCGCTTACGTTTTCATTGATCTGTCTATATTTTCATCAGTCCCTTTCTTTTTTTAATTATGTCGTTTTTGCTTGTGACTCATCGGTAATTTGTTTTGGTGTTTGATTGTTGTTGTTTTTTTTTTACCTTGAGGCCTGTGCAGCTGCTTCACACTTACCTGTTCCATTTATCCTGTGGCCTTCGAGTTTACTTTTGTTTACCTTAAGGTTGATTTTAAATATGCTGTTTACTTTTGAGCTTATTGTTTTCGTTGTTTCGTTCATGGCTGGCTTAATTTGTTTCTTTTTCTTTTTGTTCACTTTTACTTAGTTTGGCGCATACTGAGTTTTTTTTTTCCAGCTTATGAGCTCGATTCATTTGCCCACGTTTCCTTATACTACAAAGTGCTTTTCTTTTGTGTTTTCTTGCTATTGCAATCCCTTGTACATTAATGTAATTGTTTCTGTTGTCTATGTGATTCGTTTGTGTATTTTGCTTGAATGTTTAACCAAAATAGTGCTGATGATTTGATTAATGTTAATGAAGATGGTATTTTGGCAGATAATGACAATTTCTCGTATTATGATACTCATGGTTTTAATCAGTTAAGCAACACACCGGGTGATTTTTCTATTTTCTACTTAAACACCAGAAGTCTCTGTAAACATTTTTTTGATGTCCAGCATTACCTTTGCTCCCTTACCTCTTCTTTCTCTGTATATGGCTTCACTGAAACATGGTTTAAAGAAACTCCTCCTGCCTATATTCACATGAACAACTTCCATCTTGTTCACTCATCACGGTGTAACCGAGTAGGGGGAGGAGTTGCCCTTTTTGTCAGTGACTGCCTGAACTTCATCAAAAGAGACGATCTCATGTCCTCTTGTGAGGACTTTGAATGTGTGTTTATTGAGATCCAGCGTGATGGTGCTTGCAATCTTGTCATTGGTAATGTTTACAGAGCTCCTGGCACATCCACAGACAATTTTTTCCATTCATTTGATATTTGCCTTAACAAGATCACGAATGAAAAGAAGCTGTGTTATATAATGGGTGACTTCAATCTTGACTTGACGAATTATTCCACTCATCAGCCTACAGAGGATTTTGTGAATTCTTTTTATGCCTACGGTCTTCGTCCATTGATAGATAAACCTACTCGTATCACACCCCACAGCTCCACTCTTATCGACAATATCCTTACTAATAATAACACCAATATTTCTGCCTCAGGTATACTTTATGCTGATATCTCTGATCACCTTCCCCTTTTCCAGATTACTTCTGACTGTTTCCAAGGTCATCATCCTTCCCCAAGTACTTACATCGCAAGGGACATCTGGAGCGCTACACTCTCAGCTTTTAAAGCTGACATTGAGCACACAGACTGGAGTGAAGTCTACGATTGCACCAATGCGGAGACCGCATATGACGCCTTTCTCAATAGATTTACTGTTCTATACAATCACCATTTCCCACTTGTAACAAAAGTTGTTGGTAAAAGCAAGAAGAATCAGCCATGGATGTCCCGGGGAATACTGAAGTCCTGTAAATTTAAACACAAGCTGTATAAACGCTTCTTGCGTAATCCTACAATGGCAAACGAACAGAGATACAAAAGGTTCCGTAATCGTCTCACTCAAGTTATTAGAATGGCAAAGAAAAACCACTACGCCAGCAGGTTCGCCAATGCAAAGAAGGATGTCGAAAGCACATGGCGTGAGATCAATAATATCTTGGGCAAGAAAAAGAAGGATGATCTTCCTGATAATTTCCTCAATGCTAATCAGTCTATTTCTAATCCTTCCACTATTGCTGACACCTTCAATTCTTACTTTTCTTGTATCGGATCAATGCTGGCTAGCAGGATTCCTTCCACCGATGCTCACTTCACAGATTATCTGCAGGATAGAAATACCTCTTCTTTATTTCTTTCTCCCACCGATCCTTCTGAAATCTCACAAGTTGTTCATGAACTTAAAAATGCCAGTTGTGGGTTTGATGATATCCATTCATCAGTAGTTAAATCCTGCATTCCCTTCATCTCTCATCCTCTTGCGCACATTTTCAACCTGTCTATCCTTACTGGTGTCGTTCCTTCTAATCTAAAGATAGCGAAGGTAACTCCTGTTTTTAAAACTGGTGACCGCCGTGACTTTTCCAATTATCGGCCTATCTCCGTCCTTCCATGCTTCTCAAAAATACTTGAAAAGCTGATCTATAAGCGACTTTCTAACTTTCTCTCCAAACACCAGCTTCTTTATGATCATCAATTCGGCTTTCGGAATAAGTATTCCACTGATATGGTGCTTATCCATCTTGTTGATTACCTCTCTAGCTCTCTCTATGATAAACTACACTCTGTTGGTTTATTCATTGATCTTTCTAAGGCTTTCGATACGATTGACCATTCCATTCTCCTATCAAAGCTTGAGTATTACGGAGTTAGAGGCGTCGCTCTTCAGTGGTTTGTTGATTACCTATCAAATAGGAGACAGTATACTACAGTAAAAAACTGCGATTCTTCTCCCATGACAATCCACTATGGTGTGCCGCAAGGCTCTATCCTTGGCCCTTTGCTGTTTCTTCTATACGTTAATGATCTTCACTGTAGTTCTCCTCTCTTGTCTTTTATCCTTTTTGCCGATGACACTACTATTCTCTTCTCACATTCAAACTTTGCTTCTCTGATCATCATCTTGAATTTCGAGCTTGTTAAAATTTCATCGTGGTTCCAAGCGAACACGCTCTCCCTTAATTCATCTAAGACTAAGTATATGATCTTCAGTAGGTCATCCAACTCCAGTCAACATGAAGCTGTGAGGATAAATGGTGCTGCCATCTGTAAAGTTCATTCCACGAAATTCCTTGGTGTCATTATCGATGATAAACTCTCCTGGTCTCACCACATAGCCTCCGTCTCTAATGTAATAAGCCGCAACACAGGTGTACTCTCCAAGCTCCGCTCATTTTTACCTTCCACCACTTTATTCACGCTATATAACACACTGATCCTTCCCTATCTGAACTACTGTAACATCGTTTGGGCACGCACATCAACAAATAAACTCCATTCTTTAATCAAAGTCCAGAAAAGAGCAATTCGCATATGCACCCTGTCTCTCCCCCGTGACCACACCGCACCTCTGTTCGCCAAATTACGCACACTAACACTCATTGATATTAATAAACTTCAAACAGGTATCCTAATGTATAAATTTACCAATAATCTCCTGCCCTTCACATTCTCATCGTACTTTACCTCTGTTAATAATATTCACCAATATCACACCAGATCTCACAAAAACCTGTATGTACCATTCACTCGCACTTCCTACTCGATGAGTACCCTACGCTTCTATGGACCACGTCTCTGGAATGGACTTGACCCACTTATCAAATCTCAATCCTCTGTAGGCAGATTTAAAAATCATTATAAGACGCATCTGCTCGCCCATTATATTACATAGCTTCTCCGCTTCTCTCAGTTTAATTTGCCTGCTTTTTACCTCTTGCTTTGCTTTTTATTTATCTTGTCATTTCTGCCGCTGCTCCTCTATTGTTCTATACGCTTCCGTTATTATTATTGCACTTTTGTAATGTTTATCACATTTGTTTGTCCTTTTCTCTGATTGTTTGCTTGTGCTTATTTTTTGATTCTAAACGTTCGTCTATCGTGTGAGTTGTTTATGTGTACAGGCATGTTATATGTTATAGGCTTCGGCTTTTTTTAGCATGCCTCCATCAGTATAATTTTTCATTATTTTGTATTATAATCAAATGTTGTGAAAAGATGAAAATAAATGTTCTTGAAATTGAAATTGAAATTGAACTGCAACTACCCTATTTAATTTTTCAGACTTTTCATAGTTTTATCACTTGCCAAACCTGATTTCACTGGTTGAGTTCATGCCTGCATTACATGTGCACTTTATTTACTTGTAAAATATGGCTGTTGTGAAGTTTCATTTTTTTAAATGATATGGATTGGTTGTGAAATAAAGAATGCGTTTATTGCCAAACAAAAACCAATTTGTTATTGTTTTGTTTAAGCTATAGAGCCAATTAATTGTCAGCAACTTCTCCCAGAATATTAAGAGGATAGAGTGTCTCATACTGATGGCAAATTCATGCTTGGTTTTGGATTGTGCTGCTTTAATATGCTGTACTACACTCACTCACTCACTCACTGTACAACACTAAACATTTGTGAATTTCGGATTGTGTGTTTATTTTGTCCAAAGTGAGTGTTTTCATCTAAAGACAGATGGTTCTTTATTTCTATGTAATCTGTTTTGCATTTTACGTATTTTTAAAATTTATTCAATGTCTTGCGATTGTCCGTAAAATGCGATGGTTTTACGTACACATATGTACATGTGTACACGTTGTACGGCGCTTTTGTGTTCACAACACACGCGGCGCTAGGCCAGTTGGTACCCGCGCGCCAGTTTGCATGTATTAGTGGGATACTAGATCATGAACCAGCGATGCAGCAGCCCGAATTCTCAGAGAAGCTTTGGAATTGTAGGCCGACTTTCAACGTCTATATTTTATTTTAAAATGTCGACCCGACCAAGAAAAAGTATGATTTGGCTATTTTCATAACTGAATAATGGTATCAACATAAAGATTTCTTCTGAAAAACTGCGTTTCGCTTTTCTTGAAGGGCTTTTAAAAGTCTTCGATACGCGAATAAATTCATCCCGCATTGCAAAAATGTTGGCGAAAATTCCCCTAAAACACACCTTGGTATATAAATTTATACCCCTTTCTCATTTATTTCCTAAAGAAAACATCATATCCCATCATTGCCTGTCATTTATGATAATAAAACGTATTTCTAAAGTGTCTAATTTTGACATTATTTGGGACGAAACATCCGACGTTTTTCTTCTGTATGTGGACAGCGCCATGTTGTGTGACGTCACCGGCATCATTGGAGTTCACAAATACAGAACTAACGCATTACAGAACCTTTGTGTGTGTGCGCGCTATGCATGTGGAACTGCCGTGGGGGCCAGATTCACAGAATTTTCCTTAATAACTCCTATGAACATCTATGGAAATTAACAGCATGCAAGGTTTGGACCCATTCATGGATTCCCAAATTGCAAACCAAGTACAAATTAGAAGCATGGGAGAGGAGCCAATTCACAGAAATTTTCAAAAATGTGTCGCTTGACACGCAAGAAGGTATGCGAGAAGGTTGTCATTCATTTGTGGCTTCCCAAATTGTAACAACGCATTGGGGGATTTACAAAAATTTCCAAAACTGTGTCACATGACAAATCTTTGGAAATGATCTTCTTTTGTTTTCTTCAAATTGAGAGCATGGCAGAAAGTTGTCAACCATTCGAGGATTCCCCAATTGCAAACTAAGTACCGGTACCAATTGGAACGCATTCGGAAGGTGGCAGATTCACAGAAATTTCCAAAAATGTGTCACTTGACACATCTTTGGAAAGGATCTTATTTTGTTTTCTGCAAATTGACAGCATGCCAGAAGGTTGTCAACCATTCGTGAATTAAGTACAAATTAGAACACATAGGGGAGTAGGAGTGTTCACAGAAATTTCCAAAAATGTGTCACTTGACACATGTTTGGAAACTGATAGCATGCGAGAAGGTTGTCACTCATTTGTAAATCCCCCGAATGCAAACCGAGTACAAATTAGAGCACACGGGGGGATTTAAAGAAATTTCCAAAAATGTGTCGCTCGACACATTTGGGGGGGGGGAAATAAGAACACATGTGTCGCTTGACACATCTTTGGGGGGGGGGGAAATTAGAACACATGGGGGGGGGGCAGATAAACAGAAATTTCCACAAATGTGCCTCTTGACACATGTTTGGAAATTGACATCATGCAAGGTTGTCACTCATTCGTGGATCCCCCAATTGCAAACCAATTACAAATTAGAATGCATGGGGGAAGGGTGGATTTACAGAAATTTCCAAAAATGTGTCACTTGACAAATGTTTGGAAATTGGCAGCATGCGAGAAGGTTGTCACCCATTTGTGCATTCCCCAATAGGGCTTGTAAAATGACGTCATTTCCTACAGACCAGCCGCATGCATCAACATACTGAGCATTCAATTGCATAACGGGCATCAGCCGCGTCGACATTCGAAAAACATTTCAAGCAATAAGCGCACATGTTTGGAACATTTTCAACACTGCGCAATGCATGATATATTGCGTAAAATACGCAGTTGCAGCTCTCCTACACATTTGGACGTCGTTGAGCAAGCCCTATTGCAAACCAAGTACAAATAGCAATGCATGGGGGGGGACCAATTCACAGACATTTCCAAAAATGTGTCACTTGACACATGTTTGGAAATAGTAATAATAATAATAATAATGAACATTTATAAGACGCCGATATCCACCAAGCAAGACGCTCATGGCGCACAATACATACAAAACAATTACAGTATAAATTAAGTTAAATTTGAATAACAGAAATTAGTGACAGGAGTAATAAACATCAACTCATTAAACACAAAAATGTGAGGTAAACATATGAGTTTTCACAGAAGATTTAAATACAGACAATGATGATGACTGGCAAATTTCAAGGGGTAGATTGTTCCAGAGTTTGGGAGCGGCGCTTGAGAAAGACCGGTCTCCCCAAGAGTGGTTGGTGCGGGGAACAGTAAGCTGTAGTGCTCCGGCCGAACGAAGTCTACTTGACGGCTGATATTTCGTGATAATGTCCGTTATGTAGTCCGGTGAAGTTCCTTGTAGTGACTTGAAAGTGAGGAGGATCTTGAAGGCAATGTGATCAGCGATGGGGAGCCAGTGAAGGGACTTAAGACGGGGTGATATGAGTGGTGCGTCTGGATAAGGTGATGAGGCGAGCAGTGGCATTTTGGAGGCATTGAAGTTATTTATCCGGTGGTGTGGCAGGTTATACATGAGTGAATTACAAACATCTAAGCGCGAAGTTATAAATGCATGGACTAGTTGCTCAGTGCCCGTACGATTTAGATACTTCCGAATGAAGACAAGATTACGGAGATGAAATCTGACTGATTTTGACACTGCTGATATCTGATCAATGTGGGACATGTGGGGGTCGAAAGTGACACCTAGGTTGCGACACTTGGTGGAAGGATTGATGTGGCAATCTGCAGTCCTAATGCTGGTGATATTGAACTTGGCGAGTTGTTATTTTGAGCCACACAGGATAAATTCAGACTTGTTGTCATTCAATTTGAGACTGTTTGTCATCATCCATGTCTTGATCTCATCAATGCAAGCCTCAAGATTCTCCAGGGCAGACACAGCATTGGGTTGAGATGGATTGAAGGATTGATACAGCTGTATGTCATCAGCATAGCAGTGATATAGGTTGTGTTTCTGGATGATCTGGTCGAGTGGTAAAATGTAGATGGTGAATAACATGGGACCGCCAACAGATCCTTGAGGAACACCACAGTCAAAGGAGGTAGGGGCAGATAATACTCCATTGAAGTTAACAGACTGTTGCCGGTCTGCAAGGTATGAGTCAAACCACTGCAAGGCTGCATCGTGCACTCCCAAAGAGTGCAAGCGACTGATCAGGATGGCGTGATCTATGGTGTCAAATGCTGATGACAGATCGAGAAGCACAAGCGCCATTACTTTGCCAACATCCATCTGTCGTAGGATGTGGTCGCAGACAGATGAACAAGTAATGTTTCTACACTATGGTTCTGACGATATGGTATAGGGTTCAAGTCACATGATTTGGCTGGGGATTTGAAGATGACAGTGCGAATCTCATCTTGAGAGGCGGAACGGAGACTGGTCATTGTAGTTTGTGTTGGTGGGGTGGGGGTAGAAGTATCTGTATCTGGCACAAGGGGAGGTAGTGCATCACGAATCAAAGAAATCTTGGACGTGAAAAAAACGCTGAAATGGTCAGCCATTACGGCGTGGGGTCCGGGGCCCGCTTAAAATTTTTGGATTTTAGATGCTCTGTGGTGCAATCTAAGCTTTTCTGGGCCATCATTTGAGCCAAAATATTTTGCCAATTTTGTTATTTCTTTTTTCACTTTTGTTGCATTTTGTTTCAGTTCATCACCACCATCATTGATTTGTCACTTATTTGTAATTATAAATACTCCATGGTGATTAATAATAACCATTGTAAAAGCATGAAGAAATAAATAAAACAAGATTATTCTACACAAATATTTGTTTTGCTTCATCCACAACTGAATGGAACATACCATCTTTGGAAGCACCAGACTAATCAGTCTCAATGATGATGTGCTTCTGGTGTTTCACATGGGATACGAGCAATTTCTTTCCACTCAACGTGTAGTTGATAGTGTCGTTGCAAACATTGCAAAAAACCTTGCCAGCGGTTGCTATTTTATCGAAACATTCTTGAAATTCATGCTGATGCCCATCAATAATAACGGAGTCCCGAAATCATTCCAACTGGAACTTTTTTTTCACTTCTTTATCAAGCACTTGCACTGATTTATCTCCGTGCGACAATATCGACTTGTTGGGCGCAGCCATGTTGGAAGCATCCGTACACGACGCGTACACAAACACTCGACGCACATGAAACAACGTGCATAATCCACACGATTGCCCTGTACTGTATGCCGTTGTGCACGCTGAGCAATATTAGTCTGTACACCTGACCAGCGCAACACGTGCATCTTGGGTACTGACACAGGAACTAGACCTAAATAATCACAAACTCGGACCCGAGCGAAAAATCACATGATCGCGCTAACGGCAACGCATGGGCTTCAACCTCGTTCTCGCATTGGTTATTCAATATGTGCGTGCGTATTGATTAACGAAGTAATGGCCGTAAGTAAATTCAGATATTTGGCAAGCAAAACTCATTATGAATAATTAATTAGCACATTCTACCCCCCTATTTTCTCAACAGATTCACACGATTCACGTTGGTGGACTTTTGAACCCCCAAAAACCGGATTTCCGGGAAAAAATGGAGAAATCACATCCCTGAGTACTCGGCAGTACTCGGTACTCAGAAAAAAGTACTCGATTACAACACTGGCAACACTGCATTGGGCTGACAGATGGTTGCCTTCAATCTCAGCGCACAAGAGATTCAAATCAATGCTGTGGAGGATGCGATGGATAACCATGTCTCACAGATACCAATGATATCAAGATGATTTTCAGAAACAAAATCAAGAAGTTCTGTTGTCTTGTTCCGAATTGACCGGGCATTAATCATGCAGAAGGTAGTGTCTAGCTTGAGTTTATGAGGGTTAAGATCTCACAGACAGGTCGCACTAAAAAGCGTCAACACAGCGTCAACACAGCGTCAACACATGACAGAAGCGTCAACACACTGTCAACACATCCAAAACACATTCTGAATTGACCAAAAAAGGTATACTGAATGGCAAAGCATAGAATAAAAGAGAATTTCCATTGGATTGAGTTTCCATTTAGTTGTTAAAAATATAGTATTTTCACGCGAAAAAATGACCTTTAACTTGAGCGGCCGTTGTCCGACATCTTGCTTTCGCACAAAGCTTGGACTACACCATTTCAAGTAGGGGTGTGTAGGTTATGACATTACAACAGAGGGCGCCTTGATGCAGAAGGATGCACTCTGATCTGTGAGAGACTGAGGGACTGAGGTTTATTGAACGATGCTATCACCCTTTAGCATAATGGAATGGTTCGTGCTGCCACTGAGGCAACATGGCAGCCGATCTCGTAGCGGCACGGAGAGCCAATTTTCTTGAACTGAAAATTGCAATTTTCGGACGTTTAACCTATTGATTTTAAGCCAAAATCTTGTTTCTGTCCATACTGTATGGGTTGTGTCAATTTTAATGCATTTTAGATGTGTTGACGCTGTATTGACGCTGTGTTGACGCTGTGTTGACGCTTTGGAGTGTGTTGACGCTGTGTTGACGCTTTTTAGTATGACCGTCACAGACTGATGTGGATAAACCAAGTTTTGTGTGCATTTACATACCGGGCTGGTGAATTTTGATTGAAATAATCAGGGTGATGGGGTCCGTCTTGACTTGATGTGCGATTTCCAATTACAATGGGCATGTCAAAGTTGAAGTAAGTCGCATTAAGTGGCATTGTTGCATTAAGTGGCATTGTTTAATTTAGTGGGAGACAACATTGGTTCATTAGCATATCAAGTGCTGCACTGGTGCTGGAGGAACATCCAATTGTTACCAGCAGAAGGTGTGATCTACTAGTCACAAAAGATACCTGACGTCTTGGCGCGCAGAAAAACTGCCAAAGCCCCAAATGCACAGGAAAGGAAGGAAAAACTCCCATATGAATTTGTTGTGTTCACTTCAGCTCAAACCTCTGTGCGGGCCCGTTTCCAGGCGAGAATCCCGGTAAAATGGCCCCTTTTTTCGATGTTTCGAGTCATAGTTTGATAACCATGCGGTCTTTTTCAATGGGGGTAAACGGTTCTGTACAATTTAACTCTTTCTCTTTCTCATGGTATATGTTATTTTTTTTTATCTTGAAAAAAATCCACGTACTTTTGGCTTTGAAAATGTGAACTTTTCATCATTTTCCTGTGTAAACGCACCGATTGAGCGCCCTCGCGTCAACTCTTTTGACTGTAACTCCTGACTAGAGTATCGAATTGTGTGGGAGTAAACGGAATCGAATAGCTTAGCTCCTCCTCTTTCCTTACATGTAAAACTTGTTATGATTGGTTGAAAAAAACCACCGTACTTTTCACAAAGAAAAAAAGTGGCCAATGACAACTTTCGATCGATAAGGCATCGTTCGAGACTTACATCGATATACCATTGCTTACCACGTGTTTCGTGATCTTGGACTCTGCTCATCACCTGTTTTTCAAGACACGTTTTCTCCAATTCTACTTTAGATAAGACATTTAAAAACTATCCATTTGTAAATCAGTTATCTGGCATTAAAACTGTGGTCTTTTTAGGAGTTAATTTCATTTTAAAATAATGAAATTTTGGATCTGAATACTGTTCACTTCAAGGCAGTTATAGAAATTTGTGATGGAAAGAACATGCACTTGTTTATTGGGCTGTACCATTTTGTTTGTGGGGAGGATATCTATATGCATATACACGTTAGTGTATACGTCAGATTTCTTGAAGAATGCAAAAATGAAATAAGATGTTTATATCAAGTTTGACAAAATCGGACAAGAAGTTGTACTATTAGGCATACTTTCACATCGATATGTGCACAAATCCTATATGTACATTGTCATGTATAGGTTTGTTTTAACCATTTTATGAATGGAATGTGCCGGGCCACATTTTAGGGTTGAACGCACAGCCACACAGAGCCAGCGTTAATGCGATTAAATAGCCCTGGACCTCTGTGTGGTACTCTGCGCGCAAGACTTAAACTGTAAAATTAAGTGAACAAAAGTGGGGGTAACAAATTCATATGTTAAAATGCTCCCAAACCAGATGATGTTACATATATTCTGGCTCTCCATGTTGATCAGTTTGCGCTAAAGTTCAACTTGACATGAAGACATGACTGGAAACACCGCTAAGAAAGAGGAAATCAGTACATTGGTGGAGAGCATGATGAGGAGCCGCCAGTTAGTAGCGCTGCACTCTATAACATTACTCAGATCAATAAAACAATCAACAGCCACACAGTAGCCACAGCTGTTTGACAATGCCAGCCACTTACAGACAATTTATCAGGTCAATACAACAATCAACAGCCACACAGTAGCCACAGCTGTTTGACAATACCAGCCACTTGCAGACAATACTTTATCAGGTCAATACAACAATCAACAGCCACACAGTAGCCACAGCTGTTTGACAATGCCTGCCACTTACAGACAATACTTTATCAGGTCAATACAACACTCAACAGCCACACAGTAGCCACAGCTGTTTGACAATACCAGCCACTTGCAGACAATACTTTATCAGGTCAATACAACAATCAACAGCCACACAGTAGCCACAGCTGTCTGACAATACCAGCCACTTGCAGACAATACTTTATCAGGTCAATACAACAATCAACAGCCACACAGTAGCCACAGCTGTTTGACAATACCAGCCACTTGCAGACAATACTTTATCAGGTCAATACAACACTCAACAGCCACACAGTAGCCACAGCTGTTTGACAATACCAGCCACTTGCAGACAATACTTTATCAGGTCAATACAACAATCAACAGCCACACAGTAGCCACAGCTGTTTGATAATACCAGCCACTTACTAATTGCTGACAATACCAATAGGCCCCCATCCAAAAAGTTCTGCTTCCAATTACATGGCATTTGAAAACAGGGTAATAGGTAAGGTTTTTTTTTTTGGAGGGGGGTATTTTTTGACAGGGATCATGTTTCAGTCAATACCAAACACCAACTGTGGACAGCACTTTGTCAAGTCAGTCCTTCTGATTTGAGGCGTGCGATCACACCCCCACACCACCGCACACCTAAAAGCTTCCCGCGTAGTGTGAACAATTGCATGTCTGAATTTCCCTGGACCACAGATCACACACCTAGAAAATCACACACCTAGAAAAAATACACACCTCGAAAAGTCCAGATGTGCCTTTTTCCACACGCCTGTGATTTTTAAATCAGAAGGACTGTCAAGTCAAAAACAGTCAACAGCAATTTAGCACCCACAGCTGTTTTGACAGGGATCATGTTTCAAACAGTCAATACCAGCAACTTACTGACTATGACAGTACTTTAACGAGACAATAACAGTCAGCAAATATTCATTATCAACAACTGTTCTACGGGTCACAGTTGGTCAAGTCATTCTCATGGCCAGTTACTTAAGCAGTCAAAATGGGTCAATAATGTAGTTCTATGCATAGAATTCCATCGGGTCAAAAAACGGTCACCTGACTGATTTGGACCCGAGTAACAGCATGGCTGAGTATGCATGTTTGCATCGGAGGGTTCTAATGGGCCAATTACATAAGTTTATGGATGTTGCATATAAAGGTAAAAGATGAGCTAGTATTTTTTCTCTTTTTTTCACTGCAAGGAAAAGGGTGCTAAGGACAAATTCAGTTTCTAATAGGCACTTCCAGTTACATTATTAAGCCATTTTACATTGTTGTCAAACGAGAATATCAGTTTTCAAAATGGGTTCAAATTTATGATGTGATTAGGGTAATGTATAAACAGGGAGAGACATTTTGTGACAAATGTCCAGCCTGTATGTACGTTTAAATCCTCATTATAAAATATCAAATAATTCCTCACAATGACTCTGAGTTTTCTAGGTTTTGACTGATAGCATTCCTCCAGGGTACATCTTCACAATGACTCTGAGTTGTCTAGGTTTTGACTGGGTTATCATTATTAAGAAATATCTGAAAGGTAGAGCAAGAGGTGGGGGGGGGGGAGAAATGTTCGAATTAACCCCACAAAGCAGTGCCCCACTACCAGCACTCTTTATTTGTGGGAGAACATAGAAGAGCGCCAGATGACCCATTTTGATTACTTGTTTCTGCTTATTCTTTAGGTACATGTAACTAAAAACTAACCTCAAGAATCAGTAATGGGTAGCCCAGCAAGCAGGTCATCCGTTCATCTGTCGGTCCTCCTCCCTGCTTCCGGTTCCTCGGGTTTCTGTTTGATGAGGCTGTCGGAGCCCTGACGATGTCTTGAGGCAGGCTCAACCTCATCTCAGTAGAGCAATTCCCTCATCAGTCAGTGGTCCTCACTTTGCTGAAAGGATTCAAATAACGAAAGGAAAAATTTGAATTATTGAGCTGTATTCGTGCCAGGGCTCAAAAGGGGAAAGAAAGCATTGAATTAACTCCACAAAGCAAAGCCCTGCTACCAGAACTCATTTGTGCACGAACATAATAACACAGTCAGATCGCCCATTTAAATTTGTTCTGTGACTTGATTGTTCCTGTTAAGAGGAGGCCTATACACAGCCTAAAAGCAGAACAGGAAGGGGACAGACCTCATTTATCCCAGGACAAACCAATAACACCAGTTAATAAAGATGTGCTTCAAACTATGTTACAAGGCTATGATGGCATTAAGTACAAATTCTTAATTCACGGTTTTACAATTGATTTTTAGGTTTTACAGGCAATCAAAAATTTAGGACATCAACAAATTTAAGATCTGCTCTTCAAAATCCAAAAGTGGTTTCTGAAAAACTAGGGTTAGAACTTAGACAAGGTAGGCTCGCAGGGCCGTTTCAAGACTTCCACTTGATAATTTTTGCGTTAGCTCGATTGGTTTAGTTCCTAAAAGACAGCCTGGTTCATTTTGAATAATTCATCATTTGTCTCATCCTAAACATGGTTCCGTAAACGATGGAATACCAGATTGCAACACAACAGTCAAGTATGCGTCAACTGATGACGCAACACAAATGTTGAAGAAAGTGGGCCCAGGATGTGTGCCATCTAAACTAGATATAAAGTGTTAACCATTTATTCTGCAATAGTCCATATTCTGGATGATTTTCTAATCATTTCAACATCTCATCAACAGGGTGTGCAGGATTTGGTCGGATTTCAAACACTGAGTAATAAGCTGGGTATTCCCCTTGCACCAGAGAAAACTGAAGGGCCTACAACCTGGCTAACATTTGCCAGGATCGAACAAGATACAATACAGTGGCAATGGCCGCGCGGTTACCGCTGGACAAATTACAAAAAGCCATTGTTAAAATTATCAAAATCTATTATGTACACCATTTCATACTGACATTTCAAAGACATACACAATCAGTTTTTACTGAAATTTTTCGAAATGAAAAGTATAGCATTTGAGAACGAGTTTAATGCAAACTTTGAATACATATTTTGATAGGAAATCAAGCACTGTATATTTTGCATGCGGGGGGTGTTAAAATACCACCCGAGGAATCATATTTCTTCATATACAGGTCTCTTTTTGTTTCTAAAATAAAACTCACCACAAGAATTCCAAAGAGCATTCACGGTAGTGGTCACAAGGCCGCGGGTTGACGGCTCTGGTCAAGTCCGTAGCTCGGCACCTCGGGTCAAGGCATGGTCGATGACTCGGGCCAGTCCGTAGGACGACACCCCGGCGCAAGGCCGTGGGCCGACGACTCGAGCAAGTCCGTGGGACGACACCCCGGCGAAAGGCCGTGAGCCGATGGACGACTCGGGCCCGTTCCGGGGGCCGGCACCTCGGGAGTTTGCCGTGGGCCGCCGACTCGGGCCAATTCCGTGGGCCGCCACCTCCACGGAGCATGGCCGTTGGCTAAAGACTCAGGCCAATTCCGTCGGTCCGCACCATTGGGTCAAGGCCTTGGGGTCATCAACTCGGGTCAAGTGTTCAAGTGTTCAAGTTGCACAAGGCCGCGGGTTGACGGCTCTGGTCAAGTCCGTAGCTTGGCACCTCGGGTCAAGGCATGGTCGATGACTCGGGCCAGTCCGTGTGACGACAACCGTCAAACCGCCACATACTCGGAGCATGGCCGTGGGCCAAAGACTCAGGCCAATTCCGTGGGTCCGCACCATTGGGTCAAGGCCTTGGGGTCGTCAACTCGGGTCAAGTGTTCAAGTGTTCAAGCGCTCAATCCAATCGAGATCCAGGCCTTAGAGTCTGCTGAAAACACTGCTAATATCAACCTCTCAAGAAGCGTAGTCACGGTGAAGTCCATTCATGAGGTGGGATGACGTTCCACACGGTAAATAAAGTTGTTCACTGTTGAAGAGTGAGAAAAAGATCCATTAATGGGGGGCGGTGTGGATTCAGAATATGTTTGAGTTAAAAGAAGAACGGAACAAACAAAATTCATCTGGAACAAAATTTAAGTCAGTTAACGGCTGCAATGCATATGAACCGGATGCATCAAGAACACGGCAGTTTCACGCATAAAAAAGTACGCCCTCTGTTGGCGAGATGGAGTTAGTGGTAATACCACGTGACAATCTAGCGCGATGTAAATAAACATGACGCGCAGTGATCCCTTTGTTTCGTTGGTGGATTTAAATACCCGCGAAAGATATAAAGATTGATTGGTTTATTAAAATGAATATGCAACAGATTACCAAATAAGGCTCTACAAAACATCAATGAAGCTATGTACGGTCAACAGTTGCCATATAGCGTGCACAAATTCTGATAATGTGTGTTTTTTATGCAGCGTGTGACTTGTGACCTGGTACGATTAAGCGTTTTTGTGCCGTCATTTCCACTTCGAGAAAACATCATTTTTAAAGTAAAATGCAGTTTTGTGACGCATACTTGGTCAATCTATCAATAAATGGGTTATCTAGGTTCACATTGATATGGACGAAAGGTTTGGGTCGACATGCTTTCGTGAGATTTTAGCCAATACTGAGGGTGAATAAAACAGGAATTCGTCAAGTCGCGACGTACGAAGTGTACATGCAGTGTCATGGCGTGACGAGTGGGGACCTTCGTGGCCATGTTTTGGCATGATTTCGAAGATTCAGATGGAAAAGGTAAGCCTACAGATTATGTATTTACTCTGCTCAGAAGATGTAGTTGTTGTAGTTTCTCCTTGTTTTTAGCCTGCGACACAAGGATTTTGTGTACGTACGCCGCGCCATGACAGGAAGTCATTACAGTAATGTCGTACATGAAACAGTCGTAGTGTAGGCGCCTTGAGCTATCCCACAGCACGCACTTTTGGACGACGCAATGACTCGTGTATGTAGAAGACTTTCATCTAAGAAATATTTCTGCCCAGTGTGCCTTGCTAGTTGCAATTACCCAGAAAATCGTATTCGTAATAAATAATCACAATGCATTCCTTAATCCTAACAGTCCTGAATCCTCCAATTTCAATATGATTTTTAGATTTCATGTATAGTCAGCGTGGTCAGGATTTGCTGGCATGCATCATGCTGGAACATGATGATGGAGGAATGGAGGTCATTCTTTGCAGGCAGGAGCCTGACATTGGTCATTTAATTAATGTTCTTGAAAACTTCTCAAGGAAACTGTGTACTGTATGTTCTAAATGCGTAAACAAAGGATTTGACATGTAGGCCCTACATGTAGGTTACATTGCCAGGGCCGTCATTAGGCTTTTCTTTTTCGCCCTCAGTCATATAATTGTAGAGTATTTTTTCCATTAATTTCAAATTTGACCTGGGACTAAAATGACTTGAGACTTAGTTGACATTGGACCGACTTTATACATTTGTACCTGGGACCAAGTTGACCTGGAACTGAGTTGGCCATGCTGTCTCAGACGGTCAGACCCCGTCAGTTAGGGACCAAGTCGGTAACAGTCTTGTGGTTGTTGGGTACCGAGTTTACTTCAAACCCATGTAATGCATGCTCTTGTTCTTGTTGTGTAAAAACACAAAAGTCACGTAACTGTACAAGAACTTGAATGTGTACTTTAATTTGCCATCTAGACCTATTGGTTGTCTCTCGGACGCTGTGGAGGAGGTTGGCCTACATTTCTTCTTATGCGGAGTGTACGGCATTCCACCATGACACGCAGATGACGTACCCTGCCCTGACGAAGGATACCTTCAGAAAATTTGACAACTTTCATCGGTGAGCATCTTGATATTATTTTACTTAGAAATTGATCATGGCATGTATGTACATGCATGTACATACATCATGTACATGTACAAGTACATGTTTACATGTATGTCTGTGCCTATAGAAAAAGATAAAATATGAAACTTTCTTATCTTCTATAGTTTTTAACACTCATATTCAATGCAAGAAAAATCCCAGCAAAGTTGTTTAAGATAAGACACAGACAAAAATCTTGAAAATAACCTGGCATTAATTTTCAACAGAGACTTTTGAGACGTTTCCTTTTACCTGTCCTTTTCATTTTTTTACGTCACACTTAACCTAATGTGCACATGTTCAAATTGACGTCAACACCAGAAAAGGACTGGTGTATTTGCTGCCACCATGCATCTCAAAGTATCCCATTAACTTTGTTGCATTTGTTATATTCTTGTTGTGCTTTCAGGTTTTGAAGAGTTTCTTCCTATTTCTGGATTGAAGATGGCAACGACATGCATGGCCGCGTATAATGGACGAGCTTTGGATTCCTCCGCATCTGATCTGTACTACCCACCCATTGCGATTGAACTCCGTATCAGTTCCTGACCATGCCATGACATGGCCATGTTCATTCAAACAGCCCAACCCCCACTCTGAACCTTTCTAAATAGTCCATGGTGTGGAGTACATGTACATGTATTTTTAGTGTGATCTGAATTGGGAGTGGTAGGTGTAGTCTGTTCGCTGCCTCCCTGTCCCAGATGCTTGAATAACATAGTTGACGTAAACATTTCATATATAAATGAATATCTTACTGCCGGGGGGGGGGGGGGGGGGGGGGGGGGGGGGGGGGGGGGGGGGGGGGGGGGGTGAGAGAATTGAGATAGTTTGGGAATTTAGGAGATAACTGACATCCCCCACAGTGCGACACTTTTAGAGCGCACCCATGCATTTTCGGTTTCACGAACTGACACTGATCTTAATTTTACCAATTAAATCGCTTTTTAATGAAAAATGTGTACATGTATAATCGCACAAGTACACGGATAGATGTATTGCCGCATCATGCTTGGGTGTCAGTTCGTGAAAACAAAAATGTACGGGGTGCGCTCTAAAAGTGCCGCACTGTGGCGGATGTCAGTTCGTAAAACCCAAAATATCCCGGTTCTGTAAACACGCGCGCGTACAGTGCACACACGGATGCGAGAGTGTCGTTCGTAGTGACGGTGACAATCTGTACCTGATTCCACGACTCTTATTGTAACCTACGATGCATCGTTGTATCCCTAGGATGACGCATCCTGTGATTCATTTCACAAAATATGCTGTAAGTGCGACACGTCGTAGTGTATTCAAAGGACAAAAGGTGACTACATGTACATGTACATGTATTTTCATGTTATGTATTTATTCAAAGAACAGTAAATAGTCGTCGAAAAGTCAACAAAGAGTCGTCGATTGTACTTGTGAAAACTTTTCTAAAATATTTAACAAAATTGACGATGTATGATGCATTCACACTGGAAAAGAACTTCACAGTGGACTGTGTTTGCATCAAATTGTGAAGTGATGTGCTTTGTAAATCTGGTGTGAGGGTATGCTTAAATCCATTTGCCCTTTCATAAAGTTGAATTTTTGAATCACTTTCTTGAATCAACTACAACTACCCTATTTAATTTTTCAGACTTTTCATAGTTTTATCACTTGCCAAACCTGATTTCACTGGTTGAGTTCATGCCTGCATTACATGTGCACTTTATTTACTTGTAAAATATGGCTGTTGTGAAGTTTCACTTCTGTAAATGAAACTTTTTTTTTTGAATGATATGGATTGGTTGTGAAATAAAGAATGCGTTTATTGCCAAACAAAAACCTATTTGTTATTGTGTTGTTAAAGCTATAGATCCAATTAATTGTCAGCAACTTCCCCCAGAATATTAAGAGGATAGAGTGTCTCATACTGATGGCAAATTCATGCTTGGTTTTGGATTGTGCTGCTTTCATATGCTGTACAACACTCACTCACTCACTCACTGTACAACACTAAACATTTGTGAATTTCGGATTGTGTGTTTATTTTGTCCACAGTGAGTGTTTTCATCTAAAGACAGATGGTTCTTTATTTCTATGTAATCTGTTTTGCATTTTACGTATTTTTAAATTTTATTCAATGTCTTGCGATTGTCCGTAAAATGCGATGGTTTTACGTACACATATGTACATGTGTACACGTTGTACGGCGCTTTTGTGTTCACAACACACGCGGCGCTAGGCCAGTTGGTACCCGCGCGCCAGTTTGCATGTATTAGTGGGATTCTAGATCATGAACCAGCGATGCAGCAGCCCGAATTCTCAGAGAAGCTTTGGAATTGTAGGCCGACTTTCAACGTCTATATTTTATTTTAAAATGTCGACCCGACCAAGAAAAAGTATGATTTGGCTATTTTCATAACTGAATAATGGTATCAACATAAAGATTTCTTCTGAAAAACTGCGTTTCGCTTTTCTTGAAGGGCTTTTAAAAGTCTTCGATACGCGAATAAATTCATCCCGCATTGCAAAAATGTTGGCGAAAATTCCCCTAAAACACACCTTGGTATATAAATTTATACCCCTTTCTCATTTATTTCCTAAAGAAAACATCATATCACATCATTGCCTGTCATTTATGATAATAAAACGTATTTCTAAAGTGTCTAATTTTGACATTATTTGGGACGAAACATCGACGTTTTTCTTCTGTATGTGGACAGCGCCATGTTGTGTGACGTCACCGGCATCATTGGAGTTCACAAATACAGAACTAACGCATTACAGAACCTTTGTGTGTGTGCGCGCTATGCATATGGAACTGCCGTGGGGGCCAGATTCACAGAATTTTCCTTAATAACTCCTATGAACAACTATGGAAATTAACAGCATGCAAGGTTTGGACCCATTCGTGGATTCCCAAATTGCAAACCAAGTACAAATTAGAAGCATGGGGGAGGAGCCAATTCACAGAAATTTTCAAAAATGTGTCACTTGACACACAAGGTATGCGAGAAGGTTGTCATTCATTTGTGGCTTCCCAAATTGTAACAACGCATTGGGGGATTTACAAAAATTTCCAAAACTGTGTCACATGACAAATCTTTGGAAATGATCTTCTTTTGTTTTCTTCAAATTGAGAGCATGGCAGAAAGTTGTCAATCATTCGAGGATTCCCCAATTGCAAACTAAGTACCGTTACCAATTGGAACGCATTCGGAAGGTGGCAGATTCACAGAAATTTCCAAAAATGTGTCACTTGACACATCTTTGTTTTCTGCAAATTGACAGCATGCCAGAAGGTTGTCAACCATTCGTGAATTAAGTACAAATTAGAACACATAGGGGAATAGGAGTGTTCACAGAAATTTCCAAAAATGTGTCACTTGACACATGTTTGGAAACTGATAGCATGCGAGAAGGTTGTCACTCATTTGTAAATCCCCCGAATGCAAACCGAGTACAAATTAGAGCACACGGGGGGATTTAAAGAAATTTCCAAAAATGTGTCGCTCGACACATTTGGGGGGGGGGGGGAAATAAGAACACATGGGGGGGCGAGAATTAGAACACATGGGGGGGGGGCAGATAAACAGAAATTTCCACAAATGTGCCTCTTGACACATGTTTGGAAATTGACATCATGCAAGGTTGTCACTCATTCGTGGATCCCCCAATTGCAAACCAATTACAAATTAGAATGCATGGGGGAAGGGTGGATTTACAGAAATTTCCAAAAATGTGTCACTTGACAAATGTTTGGAAATTGGCAGCATGCGAGAAGGTTGTCACCCATTTGTGCATTCCCCAATAGGTCTTGTAAAATGACGTCATTTCCTACAGACCAGCCGCATGCATCAACATACTGAGCATTCAATTGCATAACGGGCATCAGCCGCGTCGACATTCGAAAAACATTTCAAGCAATAAGCGCACATGTTTGGAACATTTTCAACACTGCGCAATGCATGATATATTGCGTAAAATACGCAGTTGCAGCTCTCCTACATATTTGGACGTCGTTGAGCAAGCCCTATTGCAAACCAAGTACAAATAGCAATGCATGGGGGGGGGGGACCAATTCACAGACATTTCCAAAAATGTGTCACTTGACACATGTTTGGAAATAGTAATAATAATAATAATAATGAACATTTATAAGACGCCGATATCCGCCAAGCAAGACGCTCATGGCGCACAATACATACAAAACAATTACAGTATAAATTAAGTTCAATTTGAATAACAGAAATTAGTGACAGGAGTAATAAACATCAACTCATTAAACACAAAAACGTGAGGTAAACATATGAGTTTTCACAGAAGATTTAAATACAGACAATGATGATGACTGGCGAATTTCAAGGGGTAGATTGTTCCAGAGTTTGGGAGCGGCGCTTGAGAAAGACCGGTCTCCCCAAGAGTGATTGGTGCAGGGAACAGTAAGCTGTAGTGCTCCGGCCGAACGAAGTCTACTTGACGGCTGATATTTCGTGATAATGTCCGTTATGTAGTCCGGTGAAGTTCCTTGTAGTGACTTGAAAGTGAGGAGGATCTTGAAGGCAATGCGATCAGCGATGGGGAGCCAGTGAAGGGACTTAAGACGGGGGTGATGTGAGTGGTGCGTCTGGATAAGGTGATGAGGCGAGCAGTGGCATTTTGGAGGCGTTGAAGTTATTTATCCGGTGGTGTGGCAGGTTATACATGAGTGAATTACAAACATCTAAGCGCGAAGTTATAAATGCATGGACTAGTTGCTCAGTGCCCGTACGATTTAGATACTTCCGAATGAAGACAAGATTACGGAGATGAAATCTGACTGATTTTGACACTGCTGATATCTGATCAATGTGGGACATGTGGGGGTCGAAAGTGACACCTAGGTTGCAACACTTGGTGGAAGGATTGATGTGGCAATCTCCAGTCCTAATGCTGGTGATATTGAACTTGGCGAGTTGTTATTTTGAGCCACACAGGATAAATTCAGACTTGTTGTCATTCAATTTGAGACTGTTTTGTCATCATCCATGTCTTGATCTCATCAATGCAAGCCTCAAGATTCTCCAGGGCAGACACAGCATTGGGTTGAGATGGATTGAAGGATTGATACAGCTGTATGTCATCAGCATAGCAGTGATATAGGTTGTGTTTCTGGATGATCTGGTCGAGTGGTAAAATGTAGATGGTGAATAACATGGGACCGCCAACAGATCCTTGAGGAACACCACAGTCAAGGGAGGTAGGGCAGATAATACTCCATTGAAGTTAACAGACTGTTGCCAGTCTGCAAGGTATGAGTCAAACCACTGCAAGGCTGCATCGTGCACTCCCAAAGAGTGCAAGCGACTGATCAGGATGGTGTGATCTATGGTGTCAAATGCTGATGACAGATCGAGAAGCACAAGCGCCATTACTTTGCCAACATCCATCTGTCGTAGGATGTGGTCGCGGACAGATGAACAAGTAATGTTTCTACACTATGGTTCTGACGATATGGTATAGGGTTCAAGTCACATGATTTGGCTGGGGATTTGAAGATGACAGTGCAAACCTCATCTTGAGAGGCGGAACAGAGACTGGTCATGCAGTGTCTCATCTTGAGAGGCAGAACGGAGACTGGTCAGTGTAGTTTGTGTTGGCGGGGTGGGGGTAGAAGTATCTGTATCACAAGGAGAGGTAGTGCACCACGAATCAAAGAAATCTTGGACGTGACAAACAGCTGAAATGGTCAGCCATTACAGCGTGGGGTCCGGGGCCCGCTTAAAATGTTTGGATTTTAGATGCTCTGTGGTACAATCTAAGCCTTTCTGGGCCATCATTTGAGCCAAAATATTTTGCCAATTTTGTTATTTCTTTTTCACTTTTGTTGCATTTTGTTTCAGTTCATCACCATCATCATTGATTTGTCACTTATTTGTAATTATAAGTACTCCATGGTGATTAATAATACCCATTGTAAAAGCATGAAGAAATAAATAAAACAAGATTATTCTACACAAATATTTGTTTTGCTTCATCCACAACTGAATGGAACATACCATCTTTGGAAGCACCAGACTAATCAGTCTCAATGATGATGTGCTTCTGGTGTTTCACATGGGATACGAGCAATTTCTTTCCACTCGACGCGTAGTTGATAGTGTCGTTGCAAACATTGCAAAAAACCTTGCCAGCGGTTGCTATTTTATCGAAACATTCTTGAAATTCATGCTGATGCCCATCAATAATAACGGAGTCCCGAAATCATTCCAACCGGAACTTTTGTTTCACTTCTTTATCAAGCACTTGCACTGATTTATCTCCGTGCGACAATATCGACTTGTTGGGCGCAGCCATGTTGGAAGCATCCGTACACGCCGCGTACACAAACACTCGACGCACATGAAACAACGTGCATAATCCACACGATTGCACTGTACTGTATGCCGTTGTGCACGCTGAGCAATATTAGTCTGTACACCTGACCAGCCCAACACGTGCATCTGGGTACCGACACAGGAACTAGACCTAAATAATCACAAACTCGGACCCGAGCGAAAAATCACATGATCGCGCTAACGGCAACGCATGGGCTTCAACCTCGTTCTCGCATTGGTTATTCAATATGTGCGTGCGTATTGATTAACGAAGTAATGGCCGTAAGTAAATTCAGATATTTTGGCAAGCAAAACTCATTATGAATAATTAATTAGCACATTCTACCCCCTATTTTCTCAACAGATTCACACGATTCACGTTGGTGGACTTTTGAACCCCCAAAAACCGGATTTCCGGGAAAAAATGGAGAAATCACATCCCTGAGTACTCGGCAGTACTCGGTACTCAGAAAAAAGTACTCGATTACAACACTGGCAACACTGCATCGGGCTGACAGATGGTTGCCTTCAATCTCAGCGCACAAGAGATTCAAATCAATGCTGCGGAGGATGCGATGGATAACCATGTCTCACAGATACCAATGATATCAAGATGATTTTCAGAAACAAAATCAATAAGTTCTGTTGTCTTGTTCCGAATTGACCGGGCATTAATCATGCAGAAGGTAGTGTCTAGCTTGAGTTTATGAGGGTTTAGATCTCACAGACAGGTCGCACTAAAAAGCGTCAACACAGCGTCAACACAGCGTCAACACATGACAGAAGCGTCAACACACTGTCAACACATCCAAAACACATTCTGAATTGACCAAAAAAGGTATACTGAATGGCAAAGCATAGAATAAAAGAGAATTTCCATTGGATTGAGTTTCCATTTTGTTGTTAAAAATATAGTATTTTCACGCGAAAAAATGACCTTTAACTTGAGCGGCCGTTGTCCGCCATCTTGCTTTCACACAAAGCTTGGACTACACCATTTCAAGTAGGGGTGTGTAGGTTATGACATTACAACAGAGGGCGCCTTGATGCAGAAGGATGCACTCTGATCTGTGAGAGACTGAGGGACTGAGGTTTATTGAACGATGCTATCACCCTTTAGCATAATGGAATGGTTCGTGCTGCCACTGAGGCAACATGGCAGCCGATCTCGTAGCGGCACGGAGAGCCAATTTTCTTGAACTGAAAATTGCAATTTTCAGACGTTTAACCTATTGATTTTAAGCCAAAATCTTGTTTCTGTCCATACTGTATGGGTTGTGTCAATTTTAATGCATTTTAGATGTGTTGACGCTGTATTGACGCTGTGTTGACGCTGTGTTGACGCTTTGGAGTGTGTTGACGCTGTGTTGACGCTTTTTAGTATGACAGTCACAGACTGATGTGGATCAACCAAGTTTTGTGTGCATTTACATACCGGGCTGGTGAATTTTGATTGAAGTATTCAGGGTGATGGGGTCCGTCTTGACTTGATGTGCGATTTCCAATTACAATGGGCATGTCAAAGTTGAAGTAAGTCGCATTAAGTGGCATTGTTGAATTTAGTGGGAGACAACATTGGTTCATTAGCATATCAAGTGCTGCACTGGTGCTGGAGGAACATCCAATTGTTACCAGCAGAAGGTGTGATCTACTAGTCACAAAAGATGCCTGACGTCTTGGTGCGCAGAAAAAACTGCTAAAGCCCCAAATGCACAGGAAAGGAAGGAAAAACTCCCATATGAATTTGTTGTGTTCACTTCAGCTCAAACCTCTGTGCGGGCCCGTTTCCAGGCGAGAATCCCGGTAAAATGGCCCCTTTTTTCGATGTTTCGAGTCATAGTTTGATAACCATGCGGTCTTTTTCAATGGGGGTAAACGGTTCTGTACAATTTAACTCTTTCTCTTTCTCATGGTATATGTTATTTTTTTTTATCTTGAAAAAAATCCACGTACTTTTGGCTTTGAAAATGTGAACTTTTCATCATTTTCCTGTGTAAACGCACCGATTGAGCGCCCTCGCGTCAACTCTTTTGACTGTAACTCCTGACAAGAGTATCGAATTGTGTGGGAGTAAACGGAATCGAATAGCTTAGCTCCTCCTCTTTCCTTACATGTAAAACTTGTTATGATTGGTTGAAAAAAACCACCGTACTTTTCACAAAGAAAAAAAGTGGCCATTGACAACTTTCGATCGATAAGGCATCGCTCGAGACTTACATCGATATACCATTGCTTACCACGTGTTTCGTGATCTTGGACTCTGCTCATCACCTGTTTTTCAAGACACGTTTTCTCCAATTCTACTTTAGATAAGACATTTAAAAACTATCCATTTGTAAATCAGTTATCTGGCATTAAAACTGTGGTCTTTTTAGGAGTTAATTTCATTTTAAAATAATGAAATTTTGGATCTGAATACTGTTCACTTCAAGGCAGTTATAGAAATTTGTGATGGAAAGAACGTGCACTTGTTTATTGGGCTGTACCATTTTGTTTGTGGGGAGGATATCTATATGCATATACACGTTAGTGTATACGTCAGATTTCTTGAAGAATGCAAAAATGAAATAAGATGTTTATATCAAGTTTGACAAAATCGGACAAGAAGTTGTACTATTAGGCATACTTTCACATCGATATGTGCACAAATCCTATATGTACATTGTCATGTATAGGTTTGTTTTAACCATTTTATGAATGGAATGTGCCGGGCCACATTTTAGGGTTGAACGCACAGCCACACAGGGCCAGCGTTAATCCGATTAAATAGCCCTGGACCTCTGTGTGGTACTCTGCACGCAAGATTTAAACTGTAAAATTAAGTGAACAAAAGTGGGGGTAACAAATTCATATGTTAAAATGCTCCCAAACCAGATGATGTTACATATATTCTGGCTCTCCATGTTGATCAGTTTGCGCTAAAGTTCAACTTGACATGAAGACATGACTGGAAACATCGAAAGAGGAAATCAGTACATTGGTGGAGAGCATGATGAGGAGCCGCCAGTTAGTAGCGCTGCACTCTATAACATTACTCAGGTCAATACAACAATCAACAGCCACACAGTAGCCACAGCTGTTTGACAATGCCTGCCACTTGCAGACAATGCTTTATCAGGTCAATACAACAATCAACAGCCACACAGTAGCCACAGCTGTTTGACAATGCCAGCCACTTGCAGACAATACTTTATCAGGACAATCCAACAATCAACAGCCACACAGTAGCCACAGCTGTTTGACAATGCCTGCCACTTGCAGACAATAGGGAGGTTTCGCAAACGAACGGATACGCTTACACTTACGTTTAGCTATCCGTATCCGTTTTTTACTTAGGTGTAGCGAGCGAGATATGCGTGTCTTCTGCACGTTTAGCGGATAGTGAGTGGCGTATGACGTCAAACGTGCAGACGACACGCATATCTCGCTCGCTACACGTCAGTAAAAAACGGATACGGATAGCTAAACGTAAGTGTAAGCGTATCCGTTTGCTTGCGAAACCTCCCTAATACTTTATCAGGACAATCCAACAATCAACAGCCACAAAGTAGCCACAGCTGTTTGACAATGCTGGCCACTTGCAAACAATACTTTATCAGGACAATACAACAATCAACAGCCACACAGTAGCCACAGCTGTTTGACAATGCCGGCCACTTGCAGACAATACTTTATCAGGTCAATACAACAATCAACAGCCACACAGTAGCCACAGCTGTTTGACAATGCTGGCCACTTCCAGACAATATTTTATCAAGTCAATACAACAATCAACAGCCACATAGTAGCCACAGCTGTTTGACAATGCCTGCCACTTGCAGACAATACTTTATCAAGTCAATACAACAATCAACAGCCACATAGTAGCCACAGCTGTTTGACAATGCCTGCCACTTGCAGACAATACTTTATCAAGTCAATACAACAATCAACAGCCACACAGTAGCCACAGCTGTTTGACAATGCCCACTGGCAGACAATACTTTATCAAGTCAATACAACAATTAACAGCCACATAGTAGCCACAGCTGTTTGACAATGCCGGCCACTTCCAGACAATATTTTATCTGGTCAATACAACAATCAACAGCCACACAGTAGCCACAGCTGTTTGACAAATGCCTGCCACTTGCAGACAATACTTTATCAGGTCAATACAACAATTAACAGCCACATAGTAGCCACAGCTGTTTGACAATGCCTGCCACTTGCAGACAATACTTTATCAAGTCAATACAACAATCAACAGCCACACAGTAGCCACAGCTGTTTGACAATGCCGGCCACTTCCAGACAATATTTTATCTGGTCAATACAACAATCAACAGCCACACAGTAGCCACAGCTGTTTGACAAATGCCTGCCACTTGCAGACAATACTTTATCAGGTCAATACAACAATTAACAGCCACATAGTAGCCACAGCTGTTTGACAATGCCTGCCACTTGCAGACAATACTTTATCAAGTCAATACAACAATCAACAGCCACACAGTAGCCACAGCTGTTTGACAATGCCGGCCACTTCCAGACAATATTTTATCAAGTCAATACAACAATCAACAGCCACACAGCACTTAGTCAGCACTACTCCGTCAATCAGTGGAGGTTGATCCATGTCTCAATGGTGTGCTCGATTGATTGCCTGGTCCACTGCTTCGTTACCACCCAAATAACTCCCCAACTAAGAGAACTAACTCAGACTGGTTGATTTCGATCAGCTGTTTTGAGCAAAAATAACAAAACAGGAATAACAGTAATCATAAGGAAATGAAACATTTTCTATCTTTGTGCAGTTCTCTCTTGAAGGCAATAAATTGAATTCTGTTTTTTACATCGTGTTTCTACAGTGGAAGCTACGGCAACAGTTGAAAATCAGTTACAACGAGTTGCAATACGACAGCTGTTTCTTGCAGCGTGTTCTTGAAAGCGTGTTTGGCAATTAAAACGTGTAATTTGTGATTTTTTTAAATTTCATTTCAACCAGCAAACTAGTGTTCAAAATCTAAACAAGGATGCTTAATAACTAACCTGATGAAGTTTTGGCTCTATGAATGCTCTATATTTCAAGAAAAATGAACAAACATAACCACAATATTCTGAATCTCAAATACCAAAGTTGCCGAGTCATATTTTGAATTGCGCCCTCTCATGACACATTCCCCAAATCAGCATTGGGACATGATTCTCATTCAGCCGGTTTCACCCATTTGTGGATGCTCCAATTGAAAACCAAGAACAAACTGAACTGTTATACACTGCCCAGTTAAGTTAGGAATATATGTCTATGTAGAACAAAGGTTCACAAAATTAAATCCCTTCCAGTACAATCAATGAATTTGTTAAAAAAATGTATCTTTAATAGTGTGATAAATTTCAGTAAACATTCTATGTGCGCAAAAAAGTTATTACTGATTTGATGACATCATCATTCAAAAGCGGTTAGTGAATACTAATAAAGTTCGGAGAGGATACATTTTCATTGTGAAGTGAAAATAACGTATGAAAATATGGGAAATATAATTGTTTGTATTAATAACACCTAACTTCCGGTTTGATGACGTCACAGCATTAGAGTTATCCAAACGTGAACATTGTAATGGATATCATTACTTGGACTACAAAGATATGACAGGGATCAAATGATAGAATTAAATTAAAAATATGATCCTTTTCAAATTCTAAAATTAAAGAAAGAAAACTCTATTTGATGTGCCGCTAGGGGGCGCCCTTTCAGATGATGACGTCATCACATTTTTTTGTGTCTGGTATTCCTCACTTTCATAATATGTGTGTAGTAAAATGCTTCCACTTTTGACTTGCATTCGGTTTTTATTGCACTTCCGGTAACAGCGGAAGTGAAGGTCAAGCAGTTTTGTGTCTGAAAGAAATGTTTCTCACGGCATAGTCTACAACCTCACGAAAAAACGTATTTCAAAAGATACAGCGCAAACTATTTTGTCAGAATTTGCCCTGAAATTGCTTGTAACTTGATACTTGATGACGTCATGATGACGTAACAAAATTTAGAACATCTTCGTATAAACATGGTACAACTACAAGTTCACACTAGGTTTCTGGATCATACTGTGACCAAAATGCCCCCAAATCCCACTTTTTACTTAAGTTTTATTACTCTAAGTCTTACATATATCCTCCTAGAGATCTGGCATTTTTGTCTAGAAAATTCCTGTTGTCTTTTCAGGTATTATTTCTAGGTAGTTTTGGGTATTTTCCTGCCGAAATTCTGTGTGTACACTCACGTGTTTGTTTACACATGTCAGCTGTGCTATAAATAGCATGATGGTAAAATCCAACATGGCTGCCATTTGAGCGGCGCTTAAAACGTTTCTGATTGGCTGAAAGTTCTAAAATCATTTCTAGCAAACTGAGACTTCTAAAATGTAATTTATATTATTAGAACGTTTTACTAAATAATTATGTAGCTTCTTTAGATGTGAAGTTGTCTAATTTGAATCAACTTTGAAAGTTGGGCAAGTTTTGATGACTTTTCAGTCAGATTTCGTCTGGTAAGTCACAGCCTCGACTCCATGGGCACATGCGCGTTCCTTCACTAACCCCTGGCCGTGATGTACACATAAATGATGCTGACTGGCTTTTCAGAGCGTACTGCGTGTGCATTTCGAAGATTGATACATTTAATACAAATCTTTGTTAAATAACGCAATGTCCAAACCTTATGTTTGAAAGGATGGATTCTTTAAAAGCACAATTTTAACATTTTAAAGATGGCGTCGGCATGTCAAACAGATAAACTTCTGCCTAATTACTGTATGATGTGCCACATTTTGATACATTTAAATTACACAATTCCAGGGGTTGAGATCGCGCAAGGCATGATGGGAAGCAACATAGCGCAGCAAGATCTCGTACCCATGGGAACAAGGTTGGGCATCACTGAATTTTCTTCGATGAACTTAAAGGGAATATACATCATTTGCTTTTGCTGTAATTTTCAGAAATGAATGGAATTGGGGGGTTTGGAAATATATAGCAAATATAGTTACACTGACCTTTTGAGGTTTTGGGTTCAAAAATGCTATAAAAACCAAGAAAAACAATCATTTTCCTGTAGTCTGGTTCCCTGACTCCATATAAGAAGAAACAGAGCAGTTTACATACATTGGGGAATTGTAAGGTCAGAGAACCAGTCTAGCTGGCTTGTACCCGTTCATAGGTGTGTAATTGATTGCAAACAAGTGTGATGGTCAATTGGGGCCAGTATTGGAAAAAAGCCAGTTTTTTCCAACGCTGGTCGGCCGACCAGCGTTGGAAATTGATACAAGAATACCACTTTTCTTGAAAATGACAGTATACCAGGTGCCATGATTTTACAGGATGCTTTACACTGTCATTCACTAACAGTCCAACAAGGTATTTCAAAATGATTTGGTAGTTTTTTGATGTTTGCAAATGTTGTATTTTTTCTTTAAGGTTTGTTTACATTCATTCACTACTTGTAAAAGTGAGCATTTGGGGGATTCTGTATAATTTATTCACATGTTTACAACAGATTTACTGTAAGGAATGTCTTGAAGATTAATTTAAGCCTTTTTGTGTGATATTTTGCTGTATAATTATGGAGAAATTGAGGGGAAACTATCGCTATGTGAATTTAGTATACTGTGATTTTTACAAAATGGGCGTGGCCTATTTACTATCACGTACTTTTGATTTTCGCGCTGGGCCAATAGGGTATACAGTCAGCTCCCGTTAAAGCGAAAACAACGGGACCGGCCAAAATGTTTGTTGTATCCGAATTTCGTAATATCCGATACAATGTTTCCCGTCCATTGTTCACCTTGAATTGGCCCTATTGTGCACGCTTGAGAACGTACGTAATGTACCCAATGACTTTTTCTGTTTGAAAGCAATTAAGAACATGCTCTCTATGATGTGATTTGTCAAATAAAAAATAATGTTTAAAATGTATCATTGTGTCAAGTGAAAAAAAAATGTTTAATGTACGAAACGAAAATAAAATAAACATTACGAAGATCTGACGTTTCATTGCTTGATCATCGATGAGGAAGAAGTCAACGGTGGATGACCTGGATCACTTCGATGTTCAAAGTAAGTAATCTCCCCAGCACAAATTGTGTCATGGAGAGACATTTAAATTGTATTGTCCTTTCGTCTTGCATATTTCAATGTGACAATGTGATTTCAAGCACATAGCCGAGAGACCTTTGTCATTTACGTTCCAGATTTTCCGGTCCGTCCGGGATCTAAGTAGATTTTACAACTTGGTAGAGCGCCCTCATGAGTCAGTGTCCTAAAGAGTGATGATGTCATAATCTTTCATCGTGATTGGATATTAACGTCTGACGATTTCAACGTCACGCAAGCGGACGAGCTCATTGGCGTGCACTAGTTCATTTATTCATAGCTTTGCATAAGCATAATGTCCAGCGTTGATGGTGATCAGTTTCGTATCGTCCCAGCAGGTTTCCTTTTTTAAAAGTTACGAAATAGCTTAACGTATTTTGTGCTGGTGCTCAAATGAATAAGTTTTTTAATAATACAACTTTGGTTATAATTTAATAAATAATTTAAGAAAATATTTTTTTGGGAGTGGGGGAGTAATTTACGGGAGGTCGTGAATAATTTTGAATGAAACTACATTTTGGAGAATTTTGGGATAGTCTAAGATTGTTTATTTTATTATGGATTTGAAATGGGGTGCTTTGTAAATTTTGTTAACCTTACATTTTTTTTAAATCAAATCAAATCTGTGCCGGGGAGGGAGAGGGTAAATTATGTTTTATTTAATTTCCAATTTTTTATAAGGGGTTCTATTTGGGGGAGGGGGATTATTTTTATTTGCTCCGGGTAATAGGGTGGGGGTTCATTATTTTTATTTGAGTCGGGATTCAAATCCCTTTGTTGAAAATGTGGTTGCTCTGAAAAGAGCCGTTTGGTTTGATTTATCTGGAAGGTGATGTTACACCTTGAAGAAGTCCGTTATCTTCCGCTGTGACATCTTGTCTTGCTGCCTACTGGAGAGGTACTGCAGGATTGCAGCAGGGTGATCATAGACATCGTCGTCCATGTCGGGCTGGCTCTAGAACCTGGTGCATTAGGCTCAGGCAGTCGGTGACATTTCTTGGCCGTTGTTCCTCCGTTGGCGGCTCCATTCACGAAGGTCACGTCTTGGATGAATGTCACAATGGCGATGTGCAAGTGGTGCGGGTGACTGGCACTCGTCATCGGAACCCTTTGATGATGGGCCTTTGTTGTTAACCGGCAGAATTAGGTACAAATTGGGAAAGCCCATTCACAAAGGTCGAAGTACGTCTTTGATTAATGGCACAATGGCGATGTGCAAGTGGCTCGGGTGACTGGCACGCGTCTTTGCAACACTGCGATGACAGGCCTAACCACAGCGCGGGATTAACTTGACTGTGCGCCGGCAAACCGATTAGCACCTCCATCTGAATACATCTACGTCGGCAACATGAAACTACTCACACAAGACGGACACCTGCTGATTACTAATACATTGTACTGCTTTCAAATTGAACGAAAAAAGCCGTGAGCCAGGATTACCTTTCGTTATAAATGGGTCGCTAACAATGCATTTTTACGCAACCGGGTCGCCAAAACCTTTCGCTTTAACAGGAATTTCGTACTGTCCGTTTTCGTCTTAACCGAAATTTTCCCCATAGACATGTGCACAATTTTGCCGGGACCGAAGGTATTCGTTTGTAATAACCAGAATTTCGTTCTAGCCGTTTTCGCTATAACTGGAGCCGACTGTAAATAGGGCAGATTTTGTTCATTCTGGGTACGGTTCTTTGATGGGTGTTGGTCTACTGCTAGCTGCGAACTCTACTGCTGATCTCTAACTGTATTTACACATAGTGCTTTGGCCAGTTTGGGGAGCTGAGATACTTAGAGAATGTGTCATCTTTACAACTTGAGTTGGGGGAGCCAACTTGATGAAATTGGGGAGCTGAGCTGAGTTGGGCAGCAAAGTTTTGGGGAGCAAAGTTTTGGGGAGAAAAACTTTGGGGAGCCAGAGTCGGAGAGCGGATATCTAGACAGTTAGTAACTGTGATTTACATCAGTTGTAGCTGATATCTTTAATTATTAAGACTCTGACAGGAGTCAGGGGATCTTGAGATCAGGCTGGAGTCAGGCTGCTGAGTCGGATTTCAACGAGGAATATCAAGAGAGGCCTGGGGCCTATTAGATTTTATTGCCCGACCACTCAATTAGAACACATTTGAGGGGGGGGGGGGGGGAATCACAGAAATTAAAAAAAAAGGAATCACTTGACACATGTTTGGAAATTGATAGAATGCGAAAAGGTTGTCACCCATTTGTGCATTCCCAAGTTGCAAACCAAGTGCAATTAGAGTGCATGGGGAGGGGGGATTTACAGAAATTTCCAAAAATGTGTCACATGACACATCTTTGGAAATGATCTTTTCTTTTCTTCAAATTGACAGCATGTCAGAAAGTTGTCAACCATTCGTGGATAACAAACTTAATACAAAAATAAGAACATATGGGGGGATTTACAGAAACTTCCATTGACACATTGGGGAAGGGGGCCAGATTCACAGAATTTTCCTTAATAACTCCTATGAACATCTATGGAAATTAACAGCATGCAAGGTTTGGACCCATTCGTGGATTCCCAAATTGCAAACCAAGTACAAATTAGAAGCAAGGGGGAGGAGCCAATTCACAGAAATTTTCAAAAATGTGTCACTTGACACACAAGAAGGTATGCGAGAAGGTTGTCATTCATTTGTGGCTTCCCAAATTGTAACAACGCATTGGGGGATTTACAAAAATTTCCAAAACTGTGTCACATGACAAATCTTTGGAAATGATCTTCTTTTGTTTTCTTCCAATTGAGAGCATGGCAGAAAGTTGTCAACCATTCGAGGATTCCCCAATTGCAAACTAAAGTACATATTGGAACGCATTCGGGAGGTGGCAGATTCACAGAAATTTCCAAAAATGTGTCACTTGACACATCTTTGGAAAGGATCTTATTTTGTTTTCTGCAAATTGACAGCATGCCAGAAGGTTGTCAACCATTCGTGAATTAAGTACAAATTAGAACACATAGGGGAGTAGGAGGATTCAAAGAAATTTCCAAAAATGTGTCACTTGACACACGTTTGGAAACTGATAGCATGCGACAAGGTTGTCACTCATTTGTAAATCCCCCGAATGCAAACCGAGTACAAATTAGAGCACATGGGGGGATTTAAAGAAAAATGTGTCGCTCGACACATTTGGGGGGGAGGGGGGGATTAGAACACATAGGGGGGAAGGGGGGGGGGGCAGATAAACAGAAATTTCCACAAATGTGCCTCTTGACACATGTTTGGAAATTGACATCATGCAAGGTTGTCACTCATTCGTGGATCCCCCAATTGCAAACCAATTACCAATTAGAATGCATGGGGGAAGGGCAGATTTACAGAAATTTCCAAAAATGTGTCACTTGACAAACGTTTGGAAATTGTCACCCATTTGTGCATTCCCCAATAGGTCTTGTAAAATGACATCATTTCCTAGAGACCAGCCGCGTGCATCAACATACTGAGCATCCAATTGCATAACGGGCATCGGCCGCGTCGACATTCGAAAAACATTTCAAGCAATAAGCGCACATGTTTGGAACATTTTCAACACTGCGCAATGCATGATATATTGCGTAAAATACGCAGTTGCAGCTCTCCTACAGATTTGGACGTCATTGAGCAAGCCCTATTGCAAACCAAGTACAAATAGCAATGCATGGGGGGAGGACCAATTCACAGACATTTCCAAAAATGTGTCACTTGACACATGTTTGGAAATAATAATAATAATAATAATAATAATAATGAACATTTATAAGGCGCCGATATCCGCCAAGCAAGACGCTCATGGCGCACAATACATACAAAACAATTACAGTATAAATTAAGTTAAATTTCAATAACAGAAATTAGTGACAGAAGTAATAAACATCAACTCATTTAACACAAAAATGTGAGGTAAACATATGAGTTTTCACAGAAGATTTAAATACAGACAATGATGATGACTGGCGAATTTTTCAAGGGGTAGATTGTTCCAGAGTTTGGGAGCGGCGCTTGAGAAAGACCGGTCTCCCCAAGAGTGATTGGTGCAGGGAACAGTAAGCTGTAGCACTCCGGCCGAACGAAAACTACGTGACGGTTGATATTTCGTGATAATGTCCGTTATTTAGTCCGGTGAAGTTCCTTGTAGTGACTTGAAAGCGAGGAGGATCTTGAAGGCAATGCGATCAGCGATGGGGAGCCAGTGAAGGGACTTAAGACGGGGGTGATATGAGTGGTGCGTCTGGATAAGGTGATGAGGCAAACAGTGGCATTTTGGAGGCGTTGAAGTTTGTTATCCGGTGGTGTGGCAGGTTATACATGAGTGAATTACAAACATCTAAGCGCGAAGTTATAAATGCATGGACAAGTTGCTCAGTGGCCGTACGATTTAGATACTTCCGAATGAAGACAAGATTACGGAGATGAAATCTGACTGATTTTGACACTGCTGATATCTGATCAATGTGGGACATGTGGGGGTCGAAAGTGACACCTAGGTTGCGAAACTTGGTGGAAGGATAGATATGGCAATCTCCAGTCCTAATGCTGTTGATATTGAACTTGGCGAGTTGTTGTTTTGAGCCACACAGGATAAATTCAGACTTGTTGTCATTCAATTTGAGACTGTTTGTCATCATCCATGTCTTGATCTCATCAATGCAAGCCTCGAGATTCTCCGGGGCAGACACAGCATTGGTTTGAGATGGATTGAAGGATTGATACAGCTGTATGTCATCAGCATAGCAGTGATATTGAAGGTTGTGTTTCTGGATGATCTGGTCGAGTGGTAAAATGTAGATGGTGAATAACATGGGACTGCCAACAGATCCCTGAGGAACACCACAGTCAATGGAGGTAGGGGCAGATAATACTCTATTGAAGTTAACAGACTGTTGCCGGTCTGCAAGGTATGAGTCAAACCACTGCAAGGCTGCATCGTGCACTCCCAAAGAGTGCAAGCGACTGATCAGGATGGCGTGATCTATGGTGTCAAATGCTGATGACAGATCGAGAAGCACAAGCGCCATTACTTTGCCAACATCCATCTGTCGTAGGATGTGGTCGCAGACAGATGAACAAGTAATGTTTCTACACTACGGTTCTGACGATATGGTATAGGGTCCAAGTCACATGATTTGGCTGGGGATTTGAAGATGACAGTGCGAATCTCATCTTGAGAGGTGGAACGGAGACTGGTCAGTCTAGTTTGTGTTGGTGGGTACGTGGGGGTAGAAGTATCTGTATCTGGCACAAGGGGAGGTAGTGCATCACGAATCAAAGAAATCTTGGACGTGAAAAGCAGCTGAAATGGTCAGCCAGTGACTTGTCAGAATCGTACTTGTGGTAAAGAAGATTCCTTATTCCTATGGAGAATCTTGTTGGCGACACGAAACAGTTGTTTTTGATCACCGGAACACTTGGAGACTATTTCTGAGTAATGGGTTCTTTTGGCCTTACGGATCAGCGAGATCACATGCTGGCATTGTTGGTGATGTAGTTGGTGGTCAATCTCGAGTGAGGATGCATGCCACCTGTGCTCAAGCTGTCTTCGTCTGTGCTTAGCTTGGAACACCTCATCAGTGTACCAACTGGTGTCGGGCCGAAAAGAAATGACGGAACTCGTACTCAGGCAGCAAAGTACTCGTATTCGAATAGCAGTTCATAGCAGTTTCAGTTCAACACCATCATCATTGATTTGTCACTTATTTTTTATTATAAATACTCCATGGTGATTAATAATAACCATTGTAAAAGCATGAAGAAATAAATAAAACAAGATTATTCTACACAAATATTTGTTTTGCTTCATCCACAACTGAATGGAACATACCATCTTTGGAAGCACCAGACTAATCAGTCTCAATGATGATGTGCTTCGGGTGTTTCACATGGGATACAAGCAATTTCTTTCCACTCGACGTGTAGTTGATAGTGTCGTTGCAAACATTGCAAAAAACCTTGCCAGCGGTTGCTATTTTATCGAAACAGTCTTGAAATTCATGCTGATGCCCATCAATAATAACGGAGTCCCGAAACCATTCCCACCGGAACTTATTTTTCACTTCTTTATCAAGCACTTGCACTGATTTATCTCCGTGCGACAATATCGACTTTTTGGGCGCAGCCATGTTGGAAGCATCCGTACACGCCGCGTACACAAACACTTGACGCACATGAAACAACGTGCATAATCCACACGATTGCACTGTACTGTATGCCGTTGTGCACGCTGAGCAATATTAGTCTGTACACCTGACCAGCGCAACACGTGCATCTGGGTACCGACACAGGAACTAGACCTAAATAATCACAACCTCGGACCCGAGCGAAAAATCACATGATCGCGCTAACGGCAACGCATGGTCTTCAACCTCGTTCTCGCATTGGTTATTCAATATGTGCGTGCATATCGATCAACGAAGTAATGTCCGTAAGTAAATTCGGATATTTCGGCAAGCAAAACTCATTATGAATAATTAATTAGCACATTCTACCCCCCTATTTTCTCAACGGATTCACATGATTCACGTTGGTGGACTTTTGAACCCCAAATAACGGAGAGATCACATCCCTGAGTACTCGACAGTACTCGGTACTCAGAAAAAAGTACTCGACTACAACACTGGCAACACTGCATCGGGCTGACAGATGGTTGCCTTCAATCTCAGCGCACAAGAGAATCAAATCAATGCTGTGGAGATTGCGATGGATAACCATGTCTCACAGATACCACTGGTGCTGGAGGAACATCCAATTGTTACCAGCAGAAGGTGTGATCTACTAGTCACAAAAGATACCTGACGTCTTGGTGCACAGAAAAAACTGCTAAAGCCCCAAATGCACAGGAAAGAAAGGAAAAACTCCCATAAAATGCTCCCAAACCAGATGATGTTACATATATTCTGGCTCACCATGTTGTTCAGTATGCTCTAAAGTTCAACTTGACATGAAGACATGACTGGAAACACCGCTAAGAAAGAGGAAATCAGTACATTGGTGGAGAGCATGATGAGGAGCCGCCAGTTAGTAGCGCTGCACTCTATAACATTACTCAGGTCAATACAACAATCAACAGCCACACAGTAGCCACAGCTGTTTGACAATGCCTGCCACTTGCAGACAATACTTTATCAGGTCAATACAACAATCAACAGCCACACAGTAGCCACAGCTGTTTGACAATGCCAGCCACTTGCAGACAATACTTTATCAGGTCAATACAACAATCAACAGCCGCACAGTAGCCACAGCTGTTTGACAATGCCTGCCACTTGCAGACAATACTTTATCAGGTCAATACAACAATCAACAGCCACACAGTAGCCACAGCTGTTTGACAATACCAGCCACTTGCAGACAATACTTTATCAGGTCAATACAACAATCAACAGCCACACAGTAGCCACAGCTGTTTGACAATGCCTGCCACTTGCAGACAATACTTTATCAGGTCAATACAACAATCAACAGCCACACAGTAGCCACAGCTGTTTGACAATACCAGCCACTTACCAACTTTGATCCAAACAAAACTGTCATTGACGCAAGAGGGCGCAATTTTGTTTCTTTATAATTAATATTCATTAAAAAGTGACGTGTCCCAGAAACCAAAACTTTTTCTTAAGTCGAACCTGGTTTGTGACAGTCATCAAATCCTTGGATACAAAAAGAGAGGCCAATCATCACCAAGCAACTACAGACCAGTTTTCCTCACGTGGGTAGCCTGCAAATTACTGGAACATATCTTTAATCACTTGTGTGAAACCCAACTCATAAACACCATGGAAGAAATCCATCGACACCTAGATCAAAATAACAAAGCTCAGATAGATGTGCAGGTGCTTGACTTCAGCAAAGCATTCGACACTGTAGCCCATGAGAGATTACTTCATAAAATAGAACACTACGGGATTAGAGGTAACACCTTGACATAGATCCGAACATGGTTAACCAACAGAACCAAACAAGTAGTTGTAGATGGAGAAACATCAGACCCTACATCAGGAGTCCCCCAGGGCACCGTACTAGGTCCTTTGATGTTTCTACTCTACATCAATGACATTGGTGACTACATTAGCAAAGACACCATAATCAAGTTATTTGCTGATGACTGCCTACTATTCCGACGCATTGCTAACTTCAATGACCAACAACAACTCCAAAAAGATCTGGATAGCCTTGTGAGCTGGTCTCATCAATGGCAGATGTCATTTAAGCCACAGAAATGTCCCACCCTACATATGACAAGAAGCAAAAATCATCATGATAATATCTACAGATTGATGAATGCCAACCTTTCTGTTGTACCCAACCATCCATACCTTGGAGTTGAAATTCAAAAAGATTTGTCATGGTCTCTTCACATCAATCAAATAGCAAGCAGAGCTAATACAACACTTGGTTTTCTGAGCCTATGCCTCCAACACCGCAGAACAGTCAGCAGGGTCACTAAGCTTTACCGCTCCATCCATGAAGAAATTGCCCTTGACATCCCTTATTACATCACCCCAGTAGAACGACCACAAAGAAATAGACATAATCAGCCCTACGCTTCCTTGCAATGCCGCACACAAGCGTACCACAAAAGTTTGTTCCCAAAGACGATTGAAGACTGAAACGAGCTCCCAAATGATATTATTTATCAAACATCATCGTCCCAATGTAAGATATCCCTAGGAAAACATCTTGCATCACAACCTTAATTTCACGCTTGCACGGCACCGGCGTGAAGTCAAACTGCATGATGATGCCTAGCGGCGATATCCAGTCAACTTTCTGAAATTCTGTCATCACATTCTTAAATTTGTTAAAAAGTGTAATGTCACAATTCAACCATCCTTTTTTACCAGACTACCTCTCCAACTGAATTGACATTGCATGACTGGACATGGCGTCGCGTTATCGTCACCTGGGGGTACAAAGACTCAGGGTCAATAGAACAGAAATCAAGCAGAGGATATGAACCAAAAACTGTTCAATTCATTCAAGGATAACTAAGGCTACACCATGGAACAAAAGAGGAATCAAACCAAGGTCAAAGCCTATGCAGAACATAAACTTGCTACTTACTTTCTCATCAATGGTGTCAATCTTAGTCAGCACTACTCCGTCAATCAGTGGAGGTTGATCCATGTCTCATTGGTGTGCTCGATTGATTGCCTGGTCCATTGCTTCGTTACCAACCAAATAACTCCCCAACTAAGAGAACTAACTCAGACTGGTTATTTTCAATCAGCTGTTGGAGCAAAAATAACAAAACAGGAATAACAGTTAATCATAAGGAAATGAAACATTTTCTATCTTTGTGCAGTTCTCTCTTGAAGGCAATAAATTGAATTCTGTTTTTTACATCGTGTTTCTACAGTGGAAGCTACGGCAACAGTTGAAAATCAGTTACAACGAGTTGCAATACGACAGCTGTTTCTTGCAGCGTGTTCTTGAAAGCGTGTTTGGCAATTAAAACGTGTAATTTGTGATTTTTTTTTAAAATTTCATTTCAACCAGCAAACTAGTGCTCAAAATCTAAACAAGGATGCTTAATAACTAACCTGATGAAGTTTTGGCTCTATAAATGCTCTATATTTCGAGAAAAACTGAACAAACATAACCACAATATTCTGAATCTCAAATGCCAAAGTTGCCGAGTCATATTTTGAATTGCGCCCTCCCATGACACATTCCCCAAATCAGCATTTGGGACATGATTCTCATTCAGCCGGTTTCACATATTTGTGGATGCTCCAATTGAAAACCAAGAAGAAACTGAACTGTTATACACTGCCCAGTTAAGTTAGGAATATATGTCTATGTAGAACAAAGATTCACGAAATTAATTCCCTTCCAATACAATCAATGATTATGTTAAAAAATGTATCTTTAATAGTGTGATAAATTTCAGTAAACATTCTATGTGCGCAAAAAAGTTATACTGATAAAGTTCGGAGAGGATGCATTTTCATTGTGAAGTGAAAATAACGTATGAAAATATGGGAAATATAATTGTTTGTAATAATAACACCTAACTTCCGGTTTGATGACGTCACAGCATTAGAGTTATCCAAACGTGAACATTGTAATGGATATCATTACTTGGACTACGAAGATATGACAGGGATCAAACGATAGAATTAAATTAAAAATATGATCCTTTTCAAATTCTAAAATTAAAGAAAGAAAACTCTATTTGATGTGCCGCTAGGGGGCGCCCTTTCGGATGATGACGTCATCACACTTTTTTTGTGTCTGGTATTCCTCACTTTCATAATATGTGTGTAGTAAAATGCTTCCACTTTTGACTTGCATTCGGTTTTTATTGCACTTCCGGTAACAGCGGAAGTGAAGGTCAAGCGGTTTCGTATCTGGAACAAGAAATGTTTCTCACGGCATAGTCTACAACCTCACGAAAAAACGAACACGATACTCTATGTAGTTCAAAAGATACAGCGCAAACTATTTTGTCAAAATTTGCCCTAAAATTGCTTGTAACTTGATACTTGATGACGTCATGATGACATAACAAAATTTAGAACATCTTCGTAACATGGTACAAGTAGCGACTCCACATTACCGACAGTCTTCGTACCTCACACCTGTCACCATGTAAATACGCTTTCCAAATCCACCACCATCCATTCATCTGATGCATAAACAGGATTTTTCTTTGAATTTTATAAGTGATTAAACTCTCAAATTTCCAGATTTGGTTTAATTTTTATCTGAAGTTTGTCATAAATAGTATAATTTTTGTCAGGTTTAAGAGCAAGTAGGGCCGGTCAAAAAAATATTGGCGGCCGCCATCTTGCTTTTTGGGTCTCGCGCGATCTTGAAAACTCTCAATATTATTCATTGAAAACATCATCACAGGGAATTGTGGGAAACTGATGACGTAGGTAGTCAATATGGCAGCATCTTCGATGTGTCTGACTGCCGTGGCCGGTCAGAGGTGAAGAAAAAATCGCCCAAAATCTTTGCCATCTCGCACAAAAAACACAAAATACGTGAACATTTTGGTCCATAATATCTGAAAGGAGGGGTACCGGAGTAATAAGGAGGTATAGTTAGGTTATTTAGGGTTTGTTCTTGATGAAATAAACTGCCGTTTTTCGTTAGTGCACTGCCGTTTGCTGCGCAATTTTGGGGTTTAAATACGGTACCCTGTAACGAACAATTGTCCATACCTACCTTGCATGCGTGTATTGCATTGTGGACTCTTCCATTTGTATATTACGGGGGTGTTTCTTTATTCTGACAAGAAGAGGATTTGGAACTTAGAGTTTATAAATAGATATTGCTTATTTTGATGAATAAAATGTATTTACATTAATAAATTTTTGTATTATGTTGTTCCACTCTGTTGAAACCCATGGTTTTCACTTTCATTGAATTTGCAATGGAATACAAGTACAAGTTGTAAAAAGGGGAGAAAAACATAGTGGATCGGAGAAAAAGTAGTGCGCCTGTTTGACAATGGAATTTAATTTAACAGTTAACATGTAATTAGTGGTAATGAGTATAATTTGGGACCTATAAGCTACTTAACCCAATTTATAGCCAAAAATACAACATGTACCTGATTTATTTATTTTTTTTATCATAAAATAAAGTAAATTATTGACCGCCACCTGTGACCGGAAGATTTTGGAATCTACGAATAATTAATGTGTTAATTTGCATATAAACCATTAAATTAAAAACACAACACTCCAAAAATATAGACATCAAGGTTTAATGCCAAATTTATTGCCGAAATACACAACATGTACTTGATTTCGTTGAAATATATAATAAAATACAACAAATTAATGACCAACACCTGCGACAGGAAGATTTTGAATCTATGAATATTTAATGAGCTCTAATTTGCATACCAACCGTTAATTTAAAAATCCCGTCACTCCAAATGATAGAGGACATCATAAGCTTCAAAATGAGTGGTAGTGTGCCATGGGTTTGTAATACAATAGTTTTTTTTCTGGCATCACTAGTACAAGTTCACACTAGGTTTCTGGATCATACTGTGACGAAAATGCCCCCAAATCCCACTTTTTACTTTAGTTTTATTACTCTAAATCTTACCTATATCCTCCTAGAGATCTGGCATTTTTGTCTAGAAAATTCCTGTTGTCTTTACAGGTATTATTTCTAGGTAGTTTTGAGTATTTTCCTGCCGAAATTCTGTATGTACACTCACGTGTTTGTTTACACATGTCAGCTGAGCTATAAATAGCGTGATGGTAAAATCCAACATGGCTGCCATTTGAGCAGCGCTTAAAACGTTTCTGATTGGCTGAAAGTTCTAAAATTATTTCTAGCAAACTGAGACTTCTAAAAAGTAATTTATATTATTAGAACGTTTTACTAAATAATTATGTAGCTTCTTTAGATGTGAAGTTGTCTAATTTGAATCAACTTTGAAAGTTGGGCAAGTTTTGATGACTTTTCTGTCAGATTTCGTCTGGTAAGTCACAGCCTCGACTCCATGGGCGCGTGTGCGTTCCTTCACTAACCCCTGGCTGTGATGTACACATAAACGATGCTGACTGGCTATTCAGAGCGTACTGCGCATGCATTTCGAAGATTGATACATTTAATACAAATCTTTGCTAAATAACGCAATGTCCAAACCTTATGTTTGAAAGGATGGATTCTTTAAAATCACAATTTTTAACATTTTAAAGATGGCGTCGGCACGTCAAACGGATAAACTTTTGCCTAATTACCGTATAATGTGCCATATTTTGATACATTTAAATTACACAATTACAGGGGTTAAGATCGTGCAAGGCATGATGGGAAGCAACATGGCGCAGAAAGATCTCGTACCCATGGGAACAAGGTTGGGTAAGTCAGTGACTGTCTCATGATTATTCATATCTGTGACATCACTGAATTTTCTTCAATGAACTTAAAGGGAATATACATCATTTGCTTTTGCTGTAATTTTCAGAAATGAATGGAATTGGGGGGTTTGGAAATATATAGCAAATATAGTTACACTGACCTTTTAAGGTTTTGGGTTCACAAATGCTATAAAAACCAAGAAAAACAATCGTTTTCCTGTAGTCTGGTTCCCTGACTCCATATAAGAAGAAACAGAGCAGTTTACATACATTGGGGAATTGTAAGGTCAGGGAACCAGTCTAGCTGGCTCGTACCCGTTCAAGGGTTTGTAATCGGTTGCAAACAAGTGTGATGGTCAATTGGGGCCAGTATTTGGAAAAAAAACAGTTGTTTCCAACGCTGGTCGGCCGACCAGCGTTGGAAATTGATACAAGAATACCACTTTTCTTGAAAATGACAGTATACCAGGTGCCATGATTTTACAGGATACTTTACACTGTCATTTACTAACAGTCCAGCAAGGTATTTCAAAATGATTTGGTAGTTTTATTTTTTGATGTTTGCAAATGTTGTATTTTCCCTTTAAGGTTTGTTTACATTCATTCACTACTTGTAAAAGTGAGCATTTGGGGGATTCTGTGTAATTTATTCACATGTTTACAACAGATTTACTGTAAGGAATGTCTTGAAGATTAATTTAAGCCTTTTTGTGTGATATTTTGCTGTATAATTTTGGAGAAATTGAGGGGAAACTATAGCTATGTGAATTCAGTATACTGTGATTTTTGCAAAATGGGCGTGGCCTATTTACTAGCGCGTACTTTTGATTTTCGCGCTGGGCCAATAGGGTATAAATAGGGCAGATTTTGTTCATTCTGGGTACGGTTCTTTGATGGGTGTTGGTCTACTGCTAGCTGCGAACTCTACTGCTGATCTCTAACTGTATTTACACATAGTGCTTTGGCCAGTTTGGGGAGCTGAGATACTTAGAGAATGTGTCATCTTTACAACTTGAGTTGGGGGAGCCAACTTGATGAAATTGGGGAGCTGAGCTGAGCTGGGCAGCAAAGTTTTGGGGAGAAAAACTTTGGGGAGCCAGAGTCGGAGAGCGGATATCTAGACAGTTAGTAACTGTGATTTACATCAGTTGTAGCTGATATCTTTAATTATTAAGACTCTGACAGGAGTTAGGGGATCTTGAGATCAGGCTGGAGTCAGGCTGCTGAGTCGGATTTCATCGAGGAATATCAAGAGAGGTCTGGGGCCTATTAGATTTTATTGCCCGACCACTCAATTAGAACACATTTGAGGGGGGGGGGACACAGAAATTTAAAAAAATGACGTCATCAAGTATCAAATTTGACACATGTTTGGAAATTGATAGAATGCGAAAAGGTTGTCACCCATTTGTGCATTCCCAAGTTGCAAACCAAGTGCAATTAGAGTGCATGGGGAGGGGGGATTTACAGAAATTTCCAAAAATGTGTCACATGACACATCTTTGGAAATGATCTTTTCTTTTCTTCAAATTTACATCATGTCAGAAAGTTGTCAACCATTCGTGGATAACAAACTAAATACAAAAATTAGAACATATGGGGGATATTTACAGAAATTTCCATTGACACAATGGGGAAGGGGGCCAGATTCACAGAATTTTCCTTAATAACTCCTATGAACATCTATGGAAATTAACAGCATGCAAGGTTTGGACCCATTCATGGATTCCCAAATTGCAAACCAAGTACAAATTAGAAGCATGGGGGAGGAGCCAATTCACAGACATTTTCTAAAATGTGTCACTTGACACGCAAGAAGGTATGTGAGAAGGTTGTCATTCATTTGTGGCTTCCCAAATTGTAACAATGCATTGGGGGATTTACAAAAATTTCCAAAACTGTGTCACATGACAAATCTTTGGAAATGATCTTCTTTTGTTTTCTTCCAATTGAGAGCATGGCAGAAAGTTGTCAACCATTCGAGGATTCCCCAATTGCAAACTAAGTACAAATTGGAACGCATTCGGGAGGTGGCAGATTCACAGAAATTTCCAAAAAGGTGTCACTTGACACATCTTTGGAAAGGATCTTATTTTGTTTTCTGCAAATTGACAGCATGCCAGAAGGTTGTCAACCATTTGTGAATTAAGTACAAATTAGAACACATAGAGGAGTAGGAGGATTCACAGAAATTTCCAGAAATGTGTCACTTGACACACGTTTGGAAACTGATAGCATGCGACAAGGTTGTCACTCATTTGTAAATCCCCCGAATGCAAACCAAGTACAAATTAGAGCACATGGGGGGATTTACAGAAATTTCCAAAAATGTGTCGCTTGACATATTATTTTTTTGGGGGGGGGAATTAGAACACATGGGGGGGGGGGCAGATAAACAGAAATGTCCACAAATGTGCCTCTTGACACGTTTGGAAATTGACATCATGCAAGGTTGTCACTCATTCGTGGATCCCCCAATTGCAACCAATTACAAATTAGAATGCATGGGGGAAGGGCGGTTTCACAGAAATTTCCAGAAATGTGTCACTTGACAAACGTTTGGAAATTGGCAGCATGTGAGAAGGTTGTCACCCATTTGTACATTCCCCAATAGGTCTTGTAAAATGACATCATTTCCTACAGACCAGCCGCATGCATCAACATACTGAGCATCCAATTGCATAATGCGTATCGGCTGCCTCAAAATTCGAAAAACATTTCAAGCAATAAGCGCACATGTTTGGAACATTTTCAACACTGCGCAATGCATGATATATTGCATAAAATATGCAGTAATAAACATCAACTTATTTAAAACACAAAAACGTGAGGTAAACATATGAGTTTTCACAGAAGATTTAAATACAGACAATGATGGTGACTGGCGAATTTCAAGGGGTAGATTGTTCCAGAGTTTGGGAGCGGCGCTTGAGAAAGACCGGTCTCCCCAAGAGTGATTGGTGCGGGAAACAGTAAGCTGTAGCGCTCCGGCCGAACGAAGTCTACTTGATGGCTGATATTTCGAGATAATGTCTGTTATATAGTCCGGTGAAGTTCCTTGTAGTGACTTGAAAGCGAGAAGGAGGATCTTGAAGGCAATGCGATCGGCGATGGGGAGCCAGTGAAGGGACTTTAAGACGGGGGTGATATGAGTGGTGCGTCTGGATAAGGTGATGAGGCGAGCAGTGGCATTTTGGAGGCATTGAAGTTTGTTGATTTGGTGTTGTGGCAGGTTATACATGAGGGAATTACAAAAATCTAAGCGCGAAGTTATAAATGCATGGACGAGTTGCTCAGTGGCCGTACGATTTAGATACTTCCGAATGAAGCCAAGATTACGGAGATGAAATCTGACTGATTTTGACACTGTTGATATCTGATCAATGTGGGACATGTGGGGGTCGAAAGTGACACCTAGGTTGCGACACTTACTGGAAGGGTGGATGTGGCAATCTCCAGTCCTAATGCTGGTGATATTGAACTTGGCGAGTTGTTGTTTTGAGCCATACAGGATAAATTCAGACTTGTTGTCATTCAATTTGAGACTGTTTGTCATCATCCATGTCTTGATCTCATCAATGCAAGCCTCAAGATTCTCCAGGGCAGACACAGCATTGGGTTGAGATGGATTGAAGGATTGATACAGCTGTATGTCATCAGCTGCCATAGTGAGCTACTGCCTAGCGAGTCGCGTACAGTTGGGGTATATTGACAGAGGTCGTTCCTTTCCCCCCTGACCGTCTCGGCTAGCTTGGGGAGCTAGTAAGCTAGAAGTGGACGTTTTGTTGGGTATATCGACAGAGGTCGTTCCCTGCCCCTCGGCCGTCCTAGGCTATCTTGGTAGTGCGGCAATCAACGAGATAGCGGTGAGACCTTTGTGGGTAATCAGCCACTGGCCGTTCCCTTCCCTCGGCCATCTTGCCTGGCGTGTAAAGAGAAAGTTGGTGGGGTATATGCTCTCACCCTTTAGCATAATGGAATGGTTCGTGCTGCCACTGAGGCAACATGGCAGCCGATCTCGGAGCGGCATGGAGAGCCAATTTTCTTGAACTGAAAATTGCAATTTTCAGACGTTTAACCTATTGATTTTAAGCCAAAATCTTGTTTCTTTCCATACTGTATGGGTTACATACTGCTTTTGTCACTTTTAATGCATTTTGGATGTGTTGACGATGTGTTGACGCTATGTTGAAGCTTTAGTATGACAGTCACAGACTGATGTGGATAAACCAAGTTTTGTGTGCATTTACATACCGGGCTGGTGAATTTTGATTGAAGTAATCAGGGTGATGGGGTCCGTCTTGACTTGATGTGCGATTTCCAATTACAATGGGTATGTCAAAGTTGAAGTAAGTCGATCGGCGCCTACGTATCCCAGCCTTGCATCCACAACGAGTGCGCCAAAAACAACAGGTTTTTGGCTGGTGGATAGATTGGACATGTTCTGGGTCCAATATCACTGCAGATTTCAGCAGCAAGAGGACATGGACGGCAAAGATCGGGTCCATTATTGAAGGAGGCCCAACGGTGTATTGGCGAATATCTGCCTCGCTGGGATGAAGCAGGAGCCATTGAGGAGTCCATTGGCAGATGCAGTGGCATTGTTGAATTAAATGGGAGACAACATTGGTTCATTAGCATATCAAGTGCTGCACTGGTGCTGGAGGAACATCCAATTGTTACCAGCAGAAGGTGTGATCTACTAGTCACAAAAGATACCTGACGTCTTGGTGCGCAGAAAAACTGCTAGAGCCCCAAATGCACAGGAAAGAAAGGAAAAACTCCCTTAAAATGCTCCCAAACCAGATGTTACATATATTCTGGCTCACCATGTTGATCAGTTTGTGCTAAAGTTCAACTTGACATGAAGAAATGACTGGAAACACCGCTAAGAAAGAGGAAATCAGTACATTGGTGGAGAGCATGACAAGGAGCAGCCAGTTAGTAGCGCTGCACTCTATAACATTACTCAGGTCAATACAACAATCAACAGCCACACAGTAGCCACAGCTGTTTGACAATGCCAGCCACTTGCAGACAATACTTTATCTGGTCAATACAACAGTAAACAGCCACACAGTAGCCACAGCTGTTTGACAATACCAGCCACTTACAGACAATACTTTATCAGGTCAATACAACAATCAACAGCCACACAGTAGCCACAGCTGTTTGACAATGCCAGCCAGTTGCAGACAATACTTTATCTGGTCAATACAACAATCAACAGCCACACAGTAGCCACAGCTGTTTTACAATGCCTGCCACTTGCAGACAATACTCTATCAGGTCAATACAACAATTAACAGCCACACAGTAGCCACAGCTGTTTGACAATGCCTGCCACTTGCAGACAATACTTTATATGGTCAATACAACAATCAACAGCCACACAGTAGCCACAGCTGTTTGACAATGCCTGCCACTTGCAGACAATACTTTATATGGTCAATACAACAATCAACAGCCACACAGTAGCCACAGCTGTTTGACAATGCCTGCCACTTGCATACAATACTTTATATGGTCAATACAACAATCAACAGCCACACAGTAGCCACAGCTGTTTGATAATACCAGCCACTTACCAATTGCTGACAATACCAATAGGCCCCCACCCAAAAAGTTCTGCTTCCAATTTCATGGCATTTGAAAACAGGGTAAAAGGTAGGGGTTTTTTGGGGAGCGGGGGGGGGGGGGATTTTTTGACAGGGATCATGTTTCAGTCAATACCAAACACCAACTGTGGACAGCACTTTGTCAAGTCAGTCCTTCTGATTTGAGGCGTGCGATCACACCCCCACACCATCGCACACCTAAAAGCTTCCCGCGAAGTGTGAACAATTGCATGCCTGAATTTCCCTGGACTACAGATCACACACCTAGAAAATCACACTCCTAGAAAAAATACACACCTAGAAAAGTCCATTGTGTGCCTTTTTCCACACGCCTGTGATTTTCAAATCAGAAGGACTGTCAAGTCAAAAACAGTCAACAGCAATTTAGCACCCACAGCTGTTTTGACAGGAATCATGTTTCAAACAGTCAATACCAGCAACTTACTGACTATGACAGTACTTTAACGAGTCAATAACAGTCAGCAAATATTCATTATCAACAACTGTTGTACGGGTCACAGTTGGTCAAGTCATTCTCATGGCCAGTTACTTAAGCAGTCAAAACGGGTCAATAATTTAGTTCTATGCATAGAATTCCATCGGGTCAAAAAACGGTCACTTGACTGATTATGACCCAAGTAACAGCATGGCTGAGTATGCATGTTTGCATCGGAGGGTTCTAATGGGCCAAGTACATAAGTTTATGGATGTTGCATATAAAGGTAAAAGATGCTTAGGACAAATTCAGTTTCTAATAGGCACTTCCAGTTACAATATTAAGGCATTTTACATTGTTGTCAAACGAGAATGTCAGTTTTCAAAATGGCTTCAAATTTTATGATGTGATTAGGGTAATGTATAAACAGGGAGAGACATTTTGTGACAATTGTCCAGTCTGTATATATGTTTAAATCCTCATTATAAAATATCAACTAATTCTTCACGATGACTCTGAGTTTTCTAGGTTTTGACTGATAGCATTCCTCCAGGGTACATCTTCACAATGACTCCGAGTTTTCTAGGTTTTGACTGGGTTATCATTATTAAGAAATATCTGAAAGGTAGAGCAAGAGGTGGGGGGGGGGGGAAGAAATGTTCGAATTAACCCCACAAAGCAGTGTCCCACTACCAGCACTCTTTATTTGTGGGAGAACATAGAAGAGCGCCAGATCACCCAGTTTGATTACTTGTTTCTGCTTATTCTTTGGGCCAAAAAAAAAAGTCTCCAGTTTCTGGTATGCGCGCGCGTCGCCGTAGCCATGCGCGTCGGCAAAATGAAAAAGTTTTTTTTTCAATGAAAGATGATGTCTCAAAACCGCCAAACTCACTGGTTTGACTGGAATTCTGCTGCTGCACAATTTTAACGTGTTTGTAGTTGGGGTTATGGTTGAGAATAAGCTTTATGTGGCCTCTCTGGACTCCCAATCCCATATAGGCCTATTTGTACTAACTTTAGTCGGGCACCATTTGCAGTCATCAGCCGACATTTGAAGCAAAAAAATCAGGTAAAAAAAAAAAAAGCCTCGTCGCCGGACCACTTTTGGGCAAGCTCCATACCAGAAACCGGAGACTTTTTTTTTTGGCCTGAGGTACATGTAACTAAAAACTAACCTCAAGATTCAGTAATGGGTAGCCCAGCAAGCAGGTCATCCGTTCATCTGTCGGTCCTCCTCCCTGCTTCCGGTTCCTCGGGTTTCTGTTTGATGAGGCTGTCGGAGCCCTGACAATGTCTTGAGGCAGGCTCATCCTCATCTCAGTAGAGCAATTCCCTCATCAGTCAGTGGTCCTCACTTTGCTGAAAGGATTCAAATTACGAAAGGAAACATTTGAATTATTGAGCTGTATTCGTGCCAGGGCTCGAAAGGGGAAAGAAAACATTGAATTAACTCCACAAAGCAAAGCCCTGCTACCAAAACTCATTTGTGCACAAACATAATAACAGAGTCAGATGGCCCATTTAACTTTGTTCTGTGACTTGATTGTTCCTGTTAAGAGGAGGCCTATACACAGCCTAAAAGCAGAACAGCCAAACAGTAGCCACAGCTGTTTGACAATGCCTGCCACTTGCAGACAATACTTTATCAGGTCAATACAACAATCAACAGCCACACAGTAGCCACAGCTGTTTGATAATACCAGCCACTTACCAATTGCTGACAATACCAATAGGCTCCCACCCAAAAAGTTCTGCTTCCAATTACATGGCATTTGAAAACAGGGTAATAGGTAGGGGTTTGTTTTGGAGGGGGGGGGGGGATTTTTTGACAGGGATCATGTTTCAGTCAATACCAAACACCAACTGTGGACACATGGGCGTCGCCAGGATTTTTTCTAGAGGGGGGCAAAAAATTTTTTTGCCAAAAAATGCTTGTATTTCTCAACACATTCTCGATTTATCAGTTTTAGAGGGGGGCAGGGACATTTTGCCCCCCCCCCCCCAACTCATTAAATTTACACCACTTTGTCTTCGCGCCTCTTTTTCTTTTTTCTTTTTTTCTTCTTTTTTTTTTTTTTTTTTTTTTTTTGCTTTTCCAGGGGGGGGCAAGTGCCCCCCCTTGCCCCCCCCTCGCGACGCCCATGTGTGGACAGCACTTTGTCAAGTCAGTCCTTCTGATTTGAGGCGTGCGATCACACCCCCACACCATCGCACACCTAAAAGCTTCCCGCGAAGTGTGAACAATTGCATGCCTGAATTTCTCTGGACCACATGTAACCAGGTCGGGTTTCAGTACTTACTTTTACCCGACAGGTTCCTTACTCCAGCATTCATTTCATAACTTTTGTAACTTCGTGTTTGTGTCATTTTACATGTGAGCAGCCATTGCGATCATGCTTTTTGCCTAGCGCCCTCTTGCGGCCAACTAAACTTTTTTTTACAGCGCGCACCGCCTAGAATTTTGCTCAACTATGCGATGGGCGTAGCGAGCATGCGAATTTAGCATTCCACCGCGCTTTGTTTAAGAGGAATAGCTGACATTCCGGGCGTTTCGGTATAGTTTTCTTGAAGGGCTAGCTGCGAAATAACTTTGATTTCGATCCAACACCTTGTTGCGTTCAGACCATCTTTTACGAGCTCTTGTACTTTCCACGTATATCTACAAATTTTGAGAGAGGCTCCCTATACTGCAGTAGAATATTTTCATCTATTTTCACTGCTGATCGTCGATTTTCACATCGGACACGGAGTAGGCATGAACGTAGACCATCCCAAGTGATACCATCCTTGGAGTGACAGTTCACCACCCTATTTTACCTATTTGAGTGCTGTTTTTATATAGGCCTACCCAACAAAGTGCTGTTTTTATATACCCAACAAAGTTCCGTTTTTATATACTCACCAAATTTCCTAATATAATTCTTTTTGTAAATGCTGTACCTGATCATTTGTATATATATTGTCTCTATTTGTACTATAAATAAAACATTTCATATTTTTGAGACAACAGAAAACTTCGCTCTACCCAAATCATTTTTTTAGTGGAACCCCTCGGTTGAAAGGAGAGTGCCACATTTTAAACTAATAAATTCCACTCTCCCCGGTTACACACAGATCACACACCTAGAAAATCACACACCTAGAAAAAATACACACCTAGAAAAGTCCAGGTGTGCCTTTTTCCCACACGCCTGTGATTTTCAAATCAGAAGGACTGGCAAGTCAAAAACAGTCAACAGCAATTTAGCACCCACAGCTGTTTTGACAGGGATCATGTTTCAAACAGTCAATACCAGCAACTTACTGACTATGACAGTACTTTAACGAGACAATAACAGTCAGCAAATATTCATTATCAACAACTGTTCTACGGGTCACAGTTGGTCAAGTCATTCTCATGGCCAGTTACTTAAGCAGTCAAAACAGGTCAATAATGTAGTTCTATGCATAGAATTCCATCGGGTCAAAAAACGGTCACTTGACTGATTTTGACCCGAGTAACAGCATGGCTGAGTATGCATGTTTGCATCGGAGGGTTCTAATGGGCCAATTACATAAGTTTATGGATGTTGCTCTTACAACCTAAACAACAAGAGGAGTTAAAAGTACAATGTAGAACAATTTGTCACGATATAAAAAAACATACCTTATTAAAGTTGAGTCACCTGCGCGACGGCCCCTTTTAATTAAAAGCGACCCCACAAAATTGTATTGGTTTGGATGGAAAAAATATTATGATACCGAATTCAAAACAAAAAAATGAAGGGGGCCTAGTATAAGCATGGAGGAAGGAACACATGGTATAAGCCTTTTCAGCAAGTGATTTTTTTCTGGTATTATCCAAAAGAAAACATGGCGGTTTAACGCCAGTTTTTGTATAATAAAATTACGTACGTGTTCGATCCGACGGTTTCGATCGAAATAATTAGAGAGGCACAAGTACGGAGAAATACATGTACCTCCAAACATTGAACAGAGGCAAAACGAGCAAATTGTGGCTGACAACAGTCGCGAGAGTTGCAACCAGACTGATAGCCTACTACCGCATGTATTTTTGTACAGGGATGGCATTTGGTGTGGAGTGGGATCGGCCGTTGCCAGACTTGTTTGACACGTGGTAATGTGCACGTATTATCCCTGTTGCTGTGTTGTGCAGGGGCTAGGAGCAGGATCTGACCGTGCCAAACACGTAACGAGCGGTGGGCTGAGCTCTGTGGCTTTGTCTGGCCGCATCGCGGTGTTTTCTCCGCGCGTCTTGACAGAATAACGGTCCGGGAATAAAATCAAAACTTTGTTGTTATGATTGCTAAAAACCTGCCTTGAAAACAACTAATTGTTTATAAGATGGTTTAAACCTGACTTGAATATCAACTTATTGAATATTAAAAGGGATTCCTTTGACATCAAACATTCTGTTTTATAGGTATTGAAAATTTGTTTAAGGCCCAGTAAATATTGAAAATTTGTTTGGCCCATATATAAATATGTATTGACATTTCCTTGTCGATTTCTGAGTAGGTACTCAAGAAGCTACCATTTACTTGACGGTACGGGGAGATCATCACAAGTTACCACGTCACGGCAATGATATGAAATGTTGTTCAAAAATATTTAGACGTCATTAAGAGACCCTTCAGTATCCACTATAATAATTATTTGTAATTAATCCATGTGGAGTAATGAAAAATAATGTCTATGCACAAGAGCAGAAAACCACTTATTGGTGTAGACCTATTGCACATTTTTAGGAGTACACCATTATCTAGTGCAGACAAAAGAGCACGAGTAGAACTTAAAATCACCCAGTATCATCATGGAAGACATTTCGGTAAAAACTGACTCATGAATGTTTACGAGGGCCTTCACTGCACGTCACTGGTTTCCTTGACAATTATGTTGCTATATGATGGAAGTGTTGAGAAATCCGCATGAATTTCAACCGTGATGAGTTTTGGGCGGTCCTAGCTGTGCCGCTTTTATGACTTATCAGCCACGTCGACTGAAACAGTTTTGCTTGGATGTTGGCATCGGGTCTTCTCATTGGTGGTAGAATTTCGTAGCCATGACGATATACATGTTTGTCTTGTTTCCCACGCTCTGTTTGGCAATGAGCCAACCCTTTCCAGCAAAGGCCAGGAAAGATTGGAGTTGTCAACGGCTGTTTACTGTGCTGGCGTAAGAGTGGGGCTGGGAGTTCATTATGGCAGGCAGCTATACGTACCGGTGTGGGTATGGCCCGGCCAGGGAATAAAATCAGTGCAATGTTCATTTCTCGAAAATAATTACCCCGAACTTAGTTCATTACATTTTGCATTTGAATTAGAGGTTGTTTACATGCCTCCTTTTTGAAATCGTTTTATTGTTATACAATCATAAATACTTATTTTTTATACTTAATTAAAAAAAATATCGCTAAATCAGTCAGAGTGACCATGGTGACGTGACTATAATATTATGTCCAATAATTTTATTATTCTATCCAACCGCACTCTTCTACTCAAAATCAGTCCGTATTTAATCCAAAAAGATTCATCCAGTTATAAAACACTTTAGGTTATGATTTCATACGATTCTGTTAAATAATATTACTGTCTCGTCAATAAACATGATAAAACCGCCGTGAAAACTGCTTGTTGAACGTGTCTTGCAAAGCGGTGGAGCATGTGGTCTAGAAGGCTAGGAGTCAACTTCCATCGGATCCTCACTCACTAGTCGAATACCAAAGTGTCAGGGCCATCAGGATTCGAATTAAATGTGCAACTTGGAGAAAGAAATTCCATTTGTCCAAGGTGTTGAAGCTGTACCACTACTTGCAGTAGTACGACGCAGTAAAATGTCCCCTTTTAGTGTCACTAAACTTGAGTGCACGAAATCTGTGCGTCAGGTCCTTCTGTGTCTTGCATGTGCGGTTCCGGTTGGATGTGTCGTCGATGCGTCGTGTTACCAGGATCACAGCCACTTGAATTAGTACACAATTGTATTTGGGAGCTGACTGTTTGCGTTGCGTGCTGGGGGAAATCCCCGCCAGCAAAACGGCTGTTTCATGTATTCTTTTCTTAAAACATTTTACTCCTTGGCCTTTTTATATGTACGTCAAATAAATAAGAATTTAAACGCAAACTTAATAGACCCTCACAATTCTTTCCTAGCGTTAAGCAGTGATTTATTTCCCGGAATGTTGCCCATCTCAATTTGTGTTTAAATTTCCAAATGGTAATTCTTATAGAAGCATAAAACTTCTCAATTCTTCAGAATTTCGCAGCAAAATTACGTGACACATTGTTTTATAATGAAGTGGAGAACTTCGGAAACATTGATTTGCATTGAAATACAGCAATCTGGGAGTAAAATGCAGTGAAATACTTTGTTAGAATGACACCAAAAAACGCTGTTATCCCGGCAGTTATCTTATACGCAGTGAATATGTTCCATGTACCATCGGCTTTTGTTACGATCTTCGTAAGAAAACTCGGTTTAAAGCCTAAAGGTTTCGGTGAAATTAATGTTCATATACTGACAGTTCAAATTCTCGCCATGAAATAAATTATTATATTAATTACAAAAACCTTTCTGGAAATGATTGCAGATGACAAATTCGCTTCGATGTTCGCTTCGCTATTATATTCACTTGTATTTAAAAGGCCGGTTCCTGCTCACACAATCATAATGAACAATTTTGTTTGATGGATCGTCTTTCTGCGTTGTTGAGATAACAAAAGCGCACGGCTGGTCCTGCTCATTAAAGTCGCCGTGCTTGAGTGAACACACCCGTCCAGTCTGCAGATTCCCGCCCTCCTTGACAACTGCAGACTGATCGTCCGGAACGCAGATAGAACGGGAAATAACGGGCATTCATTATCGAGATGGGGCCTTAGGTACATGTAACTTAAAACTAACCTCAAGAATCAGTAATGGGTAGCCCAGCAAGCAGGTCATCCGTTCATCTGTCGGTCCTCCTCCCTGCTTCTGGTTCCTCGGGTTTCTGTTTGATGAGGCTGTCGGAGCCCTGACAATATCTTGAGGCAGGCTCATCCTCATCTCAGTAGAGCAATTCCCTCATCAGTCAGTGGTCCTCACTTTGCTGAAAGGATTCAAATAACGAAAGGAAACATTTGAATTATTGAGCTGTATTCGTGCCAGGGCTCGAAAGGGGAAAGAAAACATTGAATTAACTCCACAAAGCAAAGCCCTGCTACCAGGAGTCATTTGTGCACGAACATAATAACAGAGTCAGATCGCCCATTTAAATTTGTTCTGTGACTTGATTGTTCCTGTTAAGAGGAGGCCTATACACAGCCTAAAAGCAGAACAGGAAGGGGACAGACCTCATTTATCCCAGGACAAACCAATAACACCAGTAAATAAAGATGTGCTTCAAACTATGTTACAAGGCTATGATGGCATTAAGTACAAATTCTTAATTCATGGTTTTACAATTTGTTTTTAGGTTTTACAGGCAATCAAAAAATTAGGACATCAACAAATTTAAAATCTGCTCTTCAAAATCCAAAAGTGGTTTCTGAAAAACTAGGGTCAGAACTTAGACAAGGTAGGCTCGCAGGGCCGTTCCAAGACTTGCCACTTGATAATTTTTGCGCTAGCTCGATTGGTTTAGTTCCTAAAAAACAGCCTGGTTCATTTTGAATAATTCATCATTTGTCTCATCCTAAACATGGTTCCATAAACGATGGAATACCAGATTGCAACACAACAGTCAAGTATGCGTCAACCGATGACGCAATACAAATTTTGAAGTAAGTGGGCCCAGGATGTGTGCCATCTAAACTAGATATAAAGTGTTAACCATTTATTCTGGAATAGTCCATATTCTGGATGATTTTCTAATCATTTCAACCAGTGTTGTAAACAAGGCCACAACCTCCGAGGCCGAGGCCAAGGCCACAACCTCCGAGGCCAAGGCGGAGGCCGAGGCCGAGGCCACAACCGCAAGGCCAAGGCCGAGGCCACCACCTCCGAGGCCAAGGCCAAGGCCGAGGCCAGCTGTCAAAACATGTAATAAAATATAAATCACTAAAACAAGGCTAAGATTACGTTGGAGTTTTAACATCTTTTTAGTTGAATTCACTGAGTTTTGGAGTAGGTATAAGTGGGGGATACCAGACTTTGCCATAGGTCTGGGGGTAGTACAGGGCCAATGGGGAGAAGGGCAGGTACCAGACTTTATCCCTCCCCCTGATCCCTCCCAATGATCTCCCTCTCCCTCCCAATGATCTCTCTCCCAAATATATCTCTCAATGTCTCAGTCTCAGCCCCAAGCCAAAACCGGGGACTAATATCTCTCGTCTTGAAGATCTCTCTCACCAGCCGGTGAGTCTGATTGCTTATAAATATAAAAGTCTGACCTCTTAAAAAAATTTAAAAAAATTATATTGATATATATATAAATGATGGATATGATTAAGCCAATCGTTAAGGGATTTTCTAGATGGAATAAAGCCACGCTGCGCGATTACGTCCAGCGATATAATGTACCGTACGATCAAAATGTTGCTCTTACGCATAAAGTCTACATCAACGGGATAAAAAAATACGAAGCTCAATTTAGAAACTTGAGGAAAAAGAAGCTACATGAGCTCAAACAGATTGTAGACGATTATGATCTAGAATATAACCCGTCGGGTTATAAGGGTCGATTTTTGAAAAAAGATTTACTCTCGGCGATTCAAAACTCTAGGCAACCCGAGTATTTTCAAGAGGCTGAGTTTAGAGCGACGAGGAGATTTAGAAATAACTTTAGAAACTGGGAACTGATTCCTAGACTTTTTAACGACGATTTAGTCTAGTTTTTTGATACGCACAAAGATCAAATTGTAAATAAAATCAAGTCAGAATTGAGAGAGCTGAGAGGTTTAAAAATGGAGCTCACAATCAAAATAAAATACGAAAAAACCAAACCCGATGGTACGATCGAAACTACACATTTTACCGATCAGAGAGTCGTTTTAAATCAAAGTCAAATAAAACAGGTTTTAAAAGAAGACATCGACCAGATATTTAAAAAGGATGAAAGGTATACGAATCAAGGATCGGGTTGGGTTTTAAAAAAGATAATGGCGTTGTATATCAACATCAACAGGTTTAACCCCGTGAGAGGTAGTTCTTATATTGACCTACCAAAATGTATCAAACAGAAAACGGCGATGATAAACATTAAAAACAAAGACGACGAGTGTTTGAGATGGTGTTTGAGAGCCGCTCTTGGCTTGTATACGGATAAAGTAAAAAATAACATAAAAAACGATCCTAAATATAAAATTCATAAAGAAGAACCTGTTGTATACACCAAAGACGACGGACTCAAATTTAAAGGCGTAGATTTTCCAACACCGATCGACCAGATACCAAAGATAGAAAGACAAAATAATTTAACGATAAACGTATACGGTTATGAGGAGGAAATATATCCGTTATACGTGTCTAAAAACTATAAACCAGAGTCACGACCTATCGATCTGTTTTTGCTTTCTGAGGGCGACAAGCATCACTACTGCTGGATAAATAATTTTTCGAGATTGATTTACAACGTTACAAAACATAAAAGTAAGAAATATTTTTGTCGAAGGTGCCTGTGTCATTATAGAACGCAAGTAAAATTAGATAGACACATGACCGATTGTAACGGTATAGATACACATCCGTCAAAGATTGTATTTCCTACCGCTAAGCGAAAATATGTAAATAACGAGTGGATAGTCGACGAAAACGATGTGCCAATATTAGAATTTAAAAACTACAGGTTTAAACAAAAAGCACCATTTGTAGTTTACGCCGACTTTGAATCGATATTAGAAAAAAACTCGGACGATAAAAAGAACAACACGCAAAAGACAAACATTCACAAAGCTAGCGGTTATTCGTTGGTAGTAGTTAGATGCGACGGCACCAATGCGTATCAAGAGACTTATAGAGGTAAAGATGCCGCATCAACGTTTGTACATAAAATGTTAAAAATACAAAGCGACATAAATTGCATATTTAAAAAACCCCAACCCATGAAATTTAATGAGCGAGCTAAAGAACATCATGATACAACAAACACGTGTTGGATTTGCGAGAAACCAATTTATCCCAATTACTCGAGCAACTGTCAGTGCCAGAAACCCAAAAAACCAAAAACAGAAAAACAAATAAAAGAACATCAGTACGAAAACAAAAATGGATTTACAGAGTCTAAATGCCTCGAATGCAAAAAGAAAATCAACAAATTTAGAAAGGTGAGAGATCACTGCCACGTCACGGGTAGATATAGAGGTACCGCGCACGCCTACTGCAATCTAAAATTACAAGTTAAACCAGGTTTTACCCCCATACCAGTCGTCTTTCACAATCTGCAAAATTACGACGCTCACTTGATCATGCAGAGTATTTCAGAGTACGATGAAAAGGAAATACAAGTTATCGCTAGAAATTCAGAAAAGTATATTTCCTTTTCGATCGGAAATATGCGATTTATAGACTCGTTTAATTTTATGGCGTCTTCGTTGGATAGATTATCTAAAGCTTGTCCGAGAGAGTCGTTTAAACTACTCAGAGAACATTTTAATCGTCAAAATATCGACTCGTTGTTACAAAAAGGAGTTTATCCGTATGAATACATGGACTCGTTTAACAGATTTCAAGAGACCAGCCTACCCCCCATCGAACAATTTTACAGCAGACTAAAAGACGAAAATATATCGCGAGAGGACTACGACAGAGCTAAACTGACGTGGAACGAGTTTAAAGTTAAAAACATGGGGGAATATCACGATTTGTACGTCACTACCGACACGTTATTACTGGCATGCGTATTTGAAAACTTTAGGAAAACGTGTATTACAAACTACGCGTTAGATCCGGCTAATTACTATACAGCACCAGGATTGTCTTGGGATGCCTTGTTAAAACACTCGGAAGTTAAACTCGAACTATTGCAAGACGTAGACAAACATTTATTTTTTGAAAAGGCAAAAAGAGGTGGTATCTCGAGCGTGGGTGGTATGAGATACCACAAAGCCAATAACAAATACCTACCCGACCATAATCCAAACGAGCCGTCGAGTTACATCACCTACCTCGATGCAAACAATCTGTACGGCTGGGCCATGAGTCAATACCTGCCGTACAAAGACTTTAAATGGGCGTCTACAAAAACGTTTACCGAGTCTAAGATATTATCTCTCAGGAAAACGTCAAACACCGGTTACTGCTTTGAAGTAGACCTCGATTACCCGGATAATCTCCACGACCTGCACAACGATTATCCCCTAGCGCCAGAAAATATCGTCATACCAAAAGAATGGATGTCTGATTATCAAAACGAGTTATTGGATACCGAACCTAGTAGCAACGTGCAAAAATTGACGTGTACCCTTAATCTTAAACAAAAATATGTTTTGCACTACGTCACGTTGCAGTTGTATCTCAAACTCGGCTTGAAACTTAAAAAGGTACATCGAGTGCTGCAATTTAAACAAGCTCCTTGGATGGCATCTTACATAAACAAAAACACGCAACTCCGAACAAAAGCGACCTCTGATTTTGAGAAAGACTTTTTTAAACTGATGAATAACAGCGTGTTTGGTAAGACGATGGAAAACGTCAGAAACCGGATTGACGGTTACCTGCTCAGAGACAATAACGATGACGATCGAGATAAATACCAAAAAATTATACAGAAACCGAGCTACAAAACGACGACGTCATTTTCAGAATGCAAATTGTCATTTGTCGAAAAGTACAAGACTAAAACCGTGTTAAACAAACCGATCTATTGCGGAGTGAGTATCTTGGATCTATCTAAGACGCTGATGTACGATTTTTATTACAACCATTTGAAAGACAAGTACAAAGAGAAAATCAGGTTGATGTACACAGATACGGACAGTTTGGTACTCGTAGTGCACACGGACGACGTATACAAAGATATGCAGCAAAACGGGCAACAATACGACCTTTCGAATTATCCGACGGATCATCCTTTGTACGATCCAACCAATAAGAAAGTGATCGGTAAATTTAAAGACGAGTTTGGAGGTAAAATAATCAAAGAAGTTGTTTGCATAAGACCTAAAATGTACTCCATTTTAACCGCTGACATCAACCTGAAAAAAGCCAAGGGTGTCACAAAATCGGTCACCTCTAAGAAATTAAAACACCGACACTATTACGACTGCATCTTAAACAAGAAATCTCATTATGAAACCATGACTCACATTAGGTCGGATAATCACATCCTTTACACCGTATCTCAAAATAAACTATCGTTGAGCCCGTTGGACACAAAGAGGTACATTTTACCGGATGGAATACACACGCTCGCTTATGGTCACCGCAATCTAGATATTAATTAGGCGGTAATTGCGTGTCCTCGGGTACGACTTGAAGCTCTTGTCTCACAAAACTCCTTTTTGGGCCGTTTTGAAGGTAATAAAGAGTAGGACCCGTCGTGACTTTTTTACCGTTAATCATTTTAAATTGACTCGTTCTTTTTTCCACGTTGAAGATATCTACGCTCCAAATGGGATCCGTGGCTCTTCTCGAGGTTCCACCCTCTTGCTCGCCCGGGTAATATAAATATCTAACCATGGCATCTTGCGGTAATTGTTGCTCTTTTGTTTTAACGGGGTTAGCCGGCGATTGCCGGACCTGTTCAAGTTTAACCGCCTCTGACGGTGCTTTAGCTATTAATCTCGTCGTTTCATCATTTATTGCCTTGACCACGCTGGGTAATCGTTCGACCCATTGCGTGTTTCTACTCTCGGGATTTAACATTTCTTGAGCGTACTGATGACCAAACAGTCTCTCGGCTAGCGTTCGGTTAAATCTTTCTACGATACCCTGCGATCGGTGGTTTCCTGGTTCACCTACGATAATCTCGACGTTTTTTGAGGTCATCCATTTTTTAAATGCACCTTTAAATTCGGTACCGGCGTCTACTCTCAACGTTTTAGGGTAACTCAAAGGAGATCTCGCGTAAATCTTGACGATAGCATCTTGGGTGGAATCCGCCGTTTTAGAAACCAAAGGTTCTGCTTCGTGGTATCGACTCGCTACGTCGACAACCGTCAAAGCGTATTTATAAGTCTTGCGTTTTACTTTATCCCAGGGTAGGTATAGCACATCCATTTGGTGAAAATCGTTTGGTGTTTCAAACTCTTGCGATGTACTCGTAGGTCTGGGTACATACGCGGGACCCGGCAGATAAATTTGCCAGATCGCTTGTTTTTTAAGCCAATACGGTTTTCCGGTGCTCGTCTCCGGAGAACCCCTTTGGCACAGGGGGGCGTGAGTGGACATTCTAACAGCCTTCTTGTAGGCAAGAAATCGTTTGGGATCTCTGATTGGTCCACTTGCTGCAGCCAGCACACTTTCAACCAATCCCTGCGGGGGAACTAGGCAGGCTGGCATTGTTTCGCGCGTTTTTCTCCCTTTTCTGCTTTCTTTCGCCGAGCTTCACACACGACAAAATAAAATCCTCCGTACCTTTCGACAATTTTCGACTTCTTCAAATCGCCCAAGAACCCCGCATTATGCCGGGTAACAGAGGCCGCAAGCGCAAGAACCCAAGGGACGGCGGACAGCGGGAAAAACGTCCCCTAGGCCATCATCCTCGCCAAACTCGAGCACAAGCCAGAGCAATGCAGACGTTGCTAAACCCGCCATCGGTCGCCAACAGCGATGCTGCAGGCTACGGTCCCGAGGAACAGCGCCCTCTGTCGTCGGGAGCGGAGGTCATACCGCCTGAGGTCACATGTACTCACGCTGCAGCCACCAGCGTGACCGCGACGGCCGTAAACGCCGCCGGTCGCCCGGTCCACCCCCAGATTCCGGCCAGCCAGCAACCCACACCACTGGCAGGGAACTCGAGCGGGGCTTCCAGCTCCTTTCAACGGCCAGCCGCCCAAGAAACGGCCGCACACGGCGGCAATTTTCAGCTGGGGGCCGCGACATACACCACTGCCGCGACGCCGGCGCCCGTTGCTGGCACCCCGCCGGCTTTCGCACGGCCTTCGCCCATATACACCAGCCCACCTGCCGGCGTGGTTACATCGTCGCCAGTGGCCATCCCCACACCGAGTGCTGCCCCATCCGGTGCCATGCATCCCCTCTACCAGCAGGCCTACGTCAGTGGCATGGCCCCATCATACTTCACCGGTTTTCAAGGTGTTCCAGTGGCACATCCTTCGACTACACCCATACCCGGGTCTTCCACCTCATCTGGCCAACTTGGACAGCCAGCCAAGGGGTACCAAAACCCATCCACCTCGGGTGAGTACAGTGCCAATATGGCCAACATGGCTACTGTTTGTGTTACCCCAAGCTCACAACCCATTTTGAGCATGATGAGTTCTCAACCTGCTCCTTCTCTGTCCAACCAGATCAACCCAACCACCACTGCCATTAACCCTGAGTGGGGAGGGGGGCCCCTACTATCCATATGTGAACCCCTAGGGAGCACGGTATCACCTGGGGTCAAGGAAAAAATTGTAAAAAGCGAGTTTCTAGAACTCGACACGCTCTTGGACCGCCACGGACCTAACCCACAACCTCCCAACCTCACATTCACATTGGATAAGTCAGGCCAATTACGCGTGACTGACACAAAGAAAAAACCGCAGATAAATTCCATTTTGGCATGGACCGATGCATTCCTAGTTTTTGCATCTGTGTTCCTCAGTGCGCACCCCGCGCGGTTGCAGGAGTTACTTAAATACATGCACGTGGTTCGCATGGCGGCTGCACGCTTCACTGGCCGCGGTTGGTTGGAATACGACCGGCAGTTTCGCATGCGCCAGCAATTTCACCCATCTAGGGCATGGTCCATCATTGATGGGGAGCTGTGGGCACTCTACATTGCTGCCCCAGGGCCTTCGTACGTAGGCACAGGCGGGCAAGGGGGGCCCCCACTCGTCGCACCCAAGCGAGCTTACAATTCTTTTCGCTGGCCATCCCGCCAACCCCCCCGCACCAGTAACATCTGCTTTGCATTCAATCGGACCCCGGGCTGCTCAAGGGTACAGTGCCCATTCCCCCACAAATGCTCCGCTTGCTTCTCAACCGGACATGGGGCGTCTGCTTGCAAAACCCCTGCCAACAAGAAAAATACCACTCGTCCCTAGGGGGCTTAGCCCACATCTTCACCCTCATCAGCCTTGTACTAGCTCTCCCAACTGCGTATGTTGCCTCGCGCATTCACCAGTGATTATAGAATGTCTCTTACCATTGCTTGATAATTACCCCAACACAAAGGTAGCAAATACGCTACGCTCTGGGTTCACAACTGGATTCAAATTGGGTTACAACGGCCTCCGCATAGCTAGGGATTCTAAGAATTTATCCTCCGTTAGAAAAAACCCTGAAATAGCACTCGATAAATTACATAAGGAGGTCCAGCTGGGGCGCATGGCGGGCCCATTCGAAACGAGTCCAATTCAAAACCTTAGAATTTCCCCGATAGGTCTGGTTCCCAAAACAGACCCAGGCAGCTTTAGGCTGATACACCACCTCTCCTATCCCGAATCCGACTCTGTCAATGACGGCATTGACAAACAATTATGTTCAGTACAATACACCACCTTTGATGACGCAGTTAGCTTAGTGGTAAGCTCGGGGAGGGGGGCCCTGATGGCCAAAGCCGATATTAAGTCAGCCTTCCGTCTTCTGCCAATCCATCCTGATGATTTTTGCTTATTGGGCATTAAAATGCGGGACAGAATCTTTGTTGACAAAACACTCCCGATGGGAGCAGCATGCGCTCCAGCATATTTTGAGAAGTTTTCCACTTTCATTGAGTGGGCCGTGAATAGACGCTCAGGTTCTGGACACATATGCCATTATGTGGACGACTTCCTGATGGTCGGGGGGGCAACTTTAGGTGGCCCCCTCTCATGCCAGAGCACGTTGGACTGCTTCATTCAAGTTTGTGGGGAACTAGGGGTGCCACTAGCAAACGAAAAAACAGTCCTTCCCACCACAGAACTGACATTCCTGGGGTTGGAAATTAATTCCGTATCGCAAACTGTGTCAATCCCCACAGAGAAACTTATCAACATCACCAAAAAGATTCAGGAGGCAATCCGTCCCTCCAAAATAACCCTCAGAAATCTCCAATCACTCATTGGATCCCTATCCTTTGTGTGCCGTGCCGTCTCTCCTGGACGAGCCTTCCTCAGGAGACTGATCGACGACACAAAAAACGTAAAGCAACCTTGGCACCTAATTAGGCTTTCAAAGGGCGCGAAGGAAGACCTGAACATGTGGCAGGTGTTCCTGCGTAGCTTTAACGGGAGGACAATAATTCCTGACCAGTACTGGGCACTAGACGAAGATCTTCAACTATTCACAGATGCTAGTGGGGGCATAGGATTTGGGGGGTACTTTCTGGGCCAATGGTTTGCCGGGATTTGGCCTCAATCTGTCAAGGATGACAACCCATCCATCGCTTGGCTAGAATTCTTCCCAGTAGTTGTGGCTCTCACACTATGGGGGAAATCCCTTGCCGGGAAGAAAATAATTATCAGGTCAGACAATGAGGCAGTGGTTTCAATAATTAACAAACAGTCATCAAAATGTGGGAAGATCATGAAACTGGTCCGATTTTTTGTCCTCCAGTGCCTCCATGACAACGTTAGCTTCAAGGCCAGACACATTTCGGGAATACATAATAACATCGCTGACGCGCTCTCCCGTTCACAGATGAATCGATTTCGAGAGGTCGCTCCCTCAGCAGCCAAAGACGGGCTGGAAGTCCCACCATTTCTATGGAGGCTATAAACACGGAAGCCCTCCGACTCCTGGGGGCATCCTTTGCGAGTAGTACTTGGGGAACATATAGCAAGGGCGTGGAACAGTTCATCCAATTCCGGCATCATGCTGGCCTCCCACCCCTCTGGCCATCCCCATGTGGCCACATTGCAGCCTTTATTGCCCATCTCTCACTGGAAGGCCTCGCCCCTTCCACAATCGGTACGTATACAGCCGCGGCCGCTTATGTACATAAAATTAACGGATGGCCCGACCCAACCGACAGCTTCATCGTTTGGAAAATGAGGGAAGGTTGCCGCCGCCAGGGCCGTCGCTGCGACCCTAGGCGCCCCATCACGGCAGAACTCCTCGAAAAAATATGCAACATTCTGCGTGCAATCACCTCGTCAAATCTTGAGGCTGCACTTTTCTGTGCCGCATTTTCACTGGCCTTTTTCGTTTTTTTCCGAGTTGGGGAACTAACAACTGCTAGCAAATCCGCCGGGCATGAGCGAACCCTCAACTTTCAGGACGTCTGGTTTGCAAGCAATGATCACTCTGTACTGGTGGTCAGGCTTAGGTTCTCCAAAACTGATCAACGGGGCGAATCTGTTGAACTGCGTTTTCATAGGGATTACCACTCCCCCACTTGCCCCGTGAACATGGTTTCAAGTTACCTCCTCCTGCGGCCACACTTTGCAGGCCCATTTTTTGTTCATGTAGATGGTACACCCCTAACAACATACCAGTTCAGCCAAATGCTGCGTAAATCCTTAGTGGCCCTAGGTCTCCCCCCTCAGGGCTTTAGCCCACACAGCTTCCGCATTGGGGCGGCCACTTCTGCTGCTCTGAATGGAACCCCGGTCCCGCAGATCCAATTATTAGGCCGCTGGAAATCCCAAGCCGTTAATTTGTACATCCGGCCTGACAAAGTCCTCCCTCCCTCCCACACTGGGCTGCCCCAGCTGTAACATGTCATTTGCATCCTCGGTTCTGCTCTTGTTTTTGATTAACTCCGCAGGTACAACACGCACCTGGGTGGTTGGTGACAGCATTGTCTTCCGCGCCGGCGACCATGCCCCAAATGAGCCAGCATTGGGGCTGATCACCTGGCGGGGCGTGCGGGGTGCAAAAATATCTTCGATGATCCCCTCTATCCGGGCACAACTCCAACACTCCCCGGTTCCTACCACCATTGTGATCCACCTGGGGACCAACGATTTATTTTCAATTCCCGTCAAAGAGATCCGAGGCAGGTTGGAGGAGGGCTTACAGGGGTTAAGACACATGCTGCCCCACACACGCATAGTTTGGTCAGACATCCTCCTGCGTCTGTTCTACTATGGAGAAGAGCGCCCGGGTGTTGGCAAGAAAAATGTCAACGCTTTGAATAAGTATGCTCATAGGGTGTGCAAAAACTTGGGAAATGCCCACGGGATCGTGCACTCTTGCACTATCAACTCTAGCCAGCAGTCTCTCTACTGGCGGGACGGCCTCCATCTGTCCACCCTGGGCAGCCAACAGTTCTGCAAGAATATTTCGGCAGCCCTGGCCTTTTTTACATCACACCCATCAGCCCTTCTCCATCCTCCCTCGTCGTAAGTTGCTGTCCATAGCCCACCGGTCAGTTAACACCTCGGTGTGGTCCTTAAAACCAGCCATTCAAATAAATATTACATGTCTTCTGCGCTAAAATTGCTTGGGTCATTTACTGTAGAGTTATCGGTTCCCAGCCAACATGTTATGCACATTGGTCCACTGTTCAGGGGGGGGGGGGGGGGGGGGTTGGCAAGTTCCTGTATTCGTAACTTGTTTGGCAGAAATGAGGGGGGCGGGGACACGCCCAAGGTGGAACTAGGGGGGTTAGGAAATCAGAACGACTAATTTTGTATAAAACCAATCACCAGAATCTTAATTCTAGCTAATCACCTAATATTCTGATTACTCTATATCTTGATTATAACCCTTGATCCTAAAGTTTTCATTGCCACCGTTCACTTTGGCTATATATTTTATATAACTGTAAGTGTTGTTCATATCTGTGGGTTATTGTAGCTTGATAAACCATTGTATTAAGACTCAGTGTAATTTATTTGGTGTAACTTGCCGCGCTTAGTATACCTGTAACTTTATGCTTAATTGCATGGTTTGGTGGTTTACAACACTCATTGTCATCGTTATTTGATTAACAAACTCTTGCATTGCGGGGCCTCAACATACATGTACAGTGTAATAGTAGTGTGGTTTACAACACTCATTGTCATCGTTATTTGATTAACAAATTCTTGCATTGCGGGGCCTCAACATACAGTGTAATAGTAGACAATGCAAACACTGTAATATTGTATTGGTTAATACATGTAGGATACATGGGACTGTATCATCAAGAGCAATAAACGCTCGGCGAAGGTTAGCCGAAGCTGACCACATTTATCCATGTCCGTGTGCTCTCTCTCGTCCTCTCTAGGGCCAATACGGTTTTCCGGTGCTCGTCTCCGGAGAACCCCTTTGGCACAGGGGGGCGTGAGTGGACATTCTAACAGCCTTCTTGTAGGCAAGAAATCGTTTGGGATCTCTGATTGGTCCACTTGCTGCAGCCAGCACACTTTCAACCAATCCCTGCGGGGGAACTAGGCAGGCTGGCATTGTTTCGCGCGTTTTTCTCCCTTTTCTGCTTTCTTTCGCCGAGCTTCACACACGACAAAATAAAACCCTTCCCTCCCTCCACCATTTAACCAGTTAGTACTCGGCTTACACAATTTTAGTTAGCCCCATGTTTGGGAGTAGCCACTTGCACGTTGGAGGTAACCCCTTTGAGGCTAGAGGCAGAGCTGGAGCACATCTTACATGAATGTCATTGACAAGTAAGAAGGGGATGGGGCAGATGTAGACAGGTCCAGACTGGGCGTCAGTCGTCGCCTTTCTTCTGGGCTGGGTCTGTTGGGCATAATTTATACCTCAGGTGACGTGAGGTGGGATTTGGTGTAATCCCGACATGTACACACCTCCCTCGTGGAGGCTGGATTTTGTTCAGCCATGTTTTCTTGTGGACTGTCTGAAGCCCCCCTGGTCAACAGTTTTCCCGCAGGCTTTGATGCCAGGCACATTTTTATGCATATATTGCTTTGCAACCTGTTTCTTGCCAGGGGGCATTTGTACTCCCAACATCTCTAGCATGCTGCTAAGTAGACCCCTCCCCAGTTCTCACAGTACACGTATACTACTGCTCTGGGGTCCCCCATATGACTCGCGGGCCTGGCCTGCTCTCGGGGACCCATATCTCAGCTCTGACCACATGAAAGGCAAACTCACTAGTGCGCCGGGATGGCCTCTCTGGGCCTGTGGCCGCCAATCCCTGCATTCTAAAAACAACTTGCCTCTCCCCAACTTGGGGATTCTTCCCCCTGGCCTCCTTCTGTATCTTGGAAGGACGGGGGAGGGGGCAGAAATGAGGGGGGCGGGGACACGCCCAAGGTGGAACTAGGGGGGTTAGGAAATCAGAACGACTAATTTTGTATAAAACCAATCACCAGAATCTTAATTCTAGCTAATCACCTAATATTCTGATTACTCTATATCTTGATTATAACCCTTGATCCTAAAGTTTTCATTGCCACCGTTCACTTTGGCTATATATTTTATATAACTGTAAGTGTTGTTCATATCTGTGGGTTATTGTAGCTTGATAAACCATTGTATTAAGACTCAGTGTAATTTATTTGGTGTAACTTGCCGCGCTTAGTATACCTGTAACTTTATGCTTAATTGCATGGTTTGGTGGTTTACAACACTCATTGTCATCGTTATTTGATTAACAAACTCTTGCATTGCGGGGCCTCAACATACATGTACAGTGTAATAGTAGTGTGGTTTACAACACTCATTGTCATCGTTATTTGATTAACAAATTCTTGCATTGCGGGGCCTCAACATACAGTGTAATAGTAGACAATGCAAACACTGTAATATTGTATTGGTTAATACATGTAGGATACATGGGACTGTATCATCAAGAGCAATAAACGCTCGGCGAAGGTTAGCCGAAGCTGACCACATTTATCCATGTCCATGTGCTCTCTCTCGTCCTCTCTAGGGCCAATCTCTGATTACCTTTTTATCGATTTTTGTTTTATCGTGTAAATGGTCGACGGCGCTTTCACCTCTCCAATAACCACTCGGGCTATAATACAGTTTAGATAATGTTTGCATATTATTTAATATAAAAGACGTTTATAATAATATGGCTAGCGTTGCTATGATGTTAGGAGGCGCGATCGTCAACGCTTTAGCTTTTACGGGTTCAAACTTTTTCTTTTCAAATCTGAAACAGAGTGGTGTCGACGAGGAGCGTAAGAGACACGATTTAGCGATAGAACAACTCTCGGCCGCCAAAGATAAGTGGCAACGAGAACGAACGAAATATCTAGATTTTCTCAACGAACGTATCAGAAAACAAAATGCCTCTAAAGAAACATTTTCCAACGTAGACCGAGCGTTGCGTCACTACAACGAGGTGAGTGGACAATCTACCGAACTACCCGTAGGACTGCAACGCGAACCCAAACTTGAAGATTTTTACGAGCCTAGCGACCAACAAATAGAAAGAGAACTGGTGTTTATCGCGGGAGGAACGCTTTTGGTGGGCTTCTTGGCTTACAGATACCTTTAAATTTAAAACTCGTATAAATAAAATGAATGCGTATGGAAAAAAGCTCAATCCCAGCAGGCTATTAAAAATACCCAGATCTATCAAGGGTGAGAGAAAAGAGGTGGTCATTACCCACAATCCCAGTAGTATATCGGCGGGGCAAACGCTGAGGGTCAAGTTTCCTCAATTGGGCGTAGACGACGTGATCGTACCCGGCACTTGTAAACTAGCTTTTAGTTTAGAACTCGAAGGTGGAAGCGACGACAATAGAACCATTTTTGGTAATTTAGCCAGAAATTTAGTCAGCGAAATCAGCGTCAGGCTTCAAGGTCACGAAATCGTAAGTTATCGTCACGCCGACGTGTATCACAACTTTAAAGACAATTGGATCAACAGCTCGACAACTCGAAACATGGCGTACTCGGGCATAGAAAAAGAAAACGTGTCTAAACTAAGAATTGGGGCTGGAGATGCTAACGCGGGCGCCAACAGCGGTAAAGATCAGGCTATCGCGGATGCCTATGGTAACAGATATTGTATTCCCCTAGACATTGACATACTGACTTCGCATCACCCTTTTTACCCCAGCGGTTTAAAACAACCTCTGACGTACGAGATAAAGTTTAACGATCACGAAAAAGTAGTCAACAGTTCAGATACGGCGGCGATGTATTCTATCTCAGACTTGTCTCTCGAATACGAAGTGGTGACCAACAGAGACCTAGCTATCACCATCAGAAATAAACACAAGGGGTTAATGCAATATCTGTTTGATAAAATCCACTCGCTAGAAGTTAGATCCGTCAACAAATCGGACACGCTTTGGAACGTCAGCGTCAATCAACCCATCAGGAGTCTCAAGGGTATTTTGTTTTTGTTTAAAGATCCCGCGGTCAAAAATCCGCAGCGATTTTACAATCCAAAAATAACCAAAACATCAGTGACCGTAGAAGGTAAACCCAATCAACTCTACAGTCAAGGCATGTTTCAGTATCAACACTGGAATGAAATTAGCAAGTTCTTTGGAGACAGCGATACCGAAAGCGGGCGCGGAGTAGCTAAAGACTTAAATTTGACGGGTTTTGACCTCGGAGACTACCTAAAAGACAAGTACGGTCTGTGGCTCGATTTTAGAAGTAACGACGACAACTCCGCTCACGGATCTGGTAGGAAACTCGGAGACGGAGGAGGCATCAACATTCAATTTAACAGAGAAGCCGAAAGTCAAGGTGACCTCACGATGTACGTATTTTTGGTCATGGATGCTCAATTGAACTTGGAAGACGGGAATTTTAAATCTCTGTTAAGTTAAAATGACACAACCGCATTGCACTTTAATCGTCGGCAAAACAAATTCGGGCAAAACCAAATGGATTTTGGATCTGTTAGAGTCAGACTATAAAAATACATTTGAAGCGATAGTCATCATTTGCCCTACCATATTTAAAAACAAAACGTACATCGAAAGAAAGTGGATTCAAGCAGATCCCGAGGTATACCTCTGCGATCCGGAATTGTACAAGATGACGCTCAACGAAGCGATCGATTTTTACAGGAAAATATTCGAAGGTGTTGCCACGCTGTTTATCTTGGACGATTGCTCTTCGGAACAAGAGATTAAATATCGTAAAAAGACGTGCGCTTTAAGCAAGATGGCGTTTAGCGGAAGACAGCGAAAACAGCGTTTTAAAAGATTATAGAGAAAACACGGCCTGGTTGGCTTTATTTTACTGCAAAGATAAAACATCGTTTGATCAAGCGTTAGACGAAAATGACGTCGTACCCATTGAAGAACGAGATTATATAAAACGACGTTTGAGAGATGTGAAATATAGTAAATTGGTCGTATACACCGAACCTCCAGTTAGTTACGAGCTACTTGAGTAGCTAGGTGAGTAACAATTAATAACTAGGTGAGTAACAATTAATAACTAGGTGAGTAACAATTAATAACTAGGTTAGTAACAATTAATAACTAGGTGAGTAGCAACCTATTTAACAAGCTATACATGTATTACAATTTGTTAATCAACAAACGTCAACAAAATTATATTTTGTTGTTAATAAATGATAGCAATATTTGAGTATTTGCAGTTTTTGGCTATTATCGTCATATCGCTTAATCTATCGTTTTACACCTACGAATATCTTTGCCTTTGTAACAAAGTTGCAAAAGCTACAACAAAATTAAATTCGTTTCTAATTAAATGGAGGACCTAAAACTGACTTTAACGAACGAACAAGATCACAACGCAGAACATAAAGATCGTTTGTGCGGTGTCGTAGCAGCCGGAAACTCTAGAAAGTACTTGGGAAAGGAATACACCGTTAAACATATCGAAGCTCTTGACAGTAAAGAACTCGAAAAGCTGTATCATCTGTACGAAACTAAATTTGGAAATGAAATTGTTCAAACTGTTGGTAAATACACTTTAAGTCTATTTTCGAGAGTGTTAGCTGTGGTTACACCCGTACAAGTTTTAGGATATAACGTCACTATAGATTCTGAAGAAGAACTCACCAACGACTTGAGTTCCGATCCTATTATAAGCGCGAGTATGGCTGGTATGTTGAGCGACGTTTGTTACAAGTACGGAACTTTAATATCGCCCCTAGTTGCTACGATTATCACAACAAAACATTTGAAATTTAATAAACCTAATATAATAAATGGAAGATCAACAAGCAGCGATCACAGCTCAACCAGCAGAGACAGAGACGCCCCAACCGATAAAAACAACGTCATCACCGACGGTAACGAGAGTGACCAAGACTAAAAATCCTAAACGAATTCAGCAGGGTAAAGCGTTAGCCGAGCACAATAGACAGATGAAATTAAAATTAGCAAAAATGGACGTAACATCGGACGAAGCTACGAGCTCACCAGACTACAACTCTTGGGCGATGTGGGGGGCTATAGCGTCCATAATAGGAGTGGGGTTGCTGGTACTAAAAAGTAAGGCAACTGCGCAGGTAGTACAGCCAGTGCCGGTAGTCACGCAACCCACTACATCCAGCGCCCCCAAAACGCTAGACATGGAATAAACCAGCAATTTAAAAATTGTTACATTAAAAACGATGAGTAACTTTGACACCAACGGAATAGCTAATACGATTTATCACGGAGCCGTCATATCGGGTCTTTCGATGGGATACGCCATGGTAGGAAATAAACTACTCAAAATGAAAGCGCCGGATTTAAGCAAACTAAGCGTAGAAGATGCGGGTAAATTGACGGGTATTATAAGTGGAGCTCTGGCCACGCAAAATTGGTTGGTGGCCCAGGGTATACTACCGGGCAGTATAATGAAAACGGTATAATTTAAATAGGTTTATTAAATAAATGGCTGAAGGAGGATTTGACTTTGACCCCGTTGATGATAACGATTACAATGAAGATGATAACGACGATGATGTAGCAGAGACCAATCTGGACGACAACTTTGATACTCCTGCACCACCAATCCTCACTACCGACATAGATGACGTTTTAGATCAAGGAAGAAGCATGGTCACTAATGGGCGCGTTGATGAGTTTTACGATACTTATAACATATACGAAAAACCAATATCTCCGAGATACGAAAAATTTATTCTCAAAAAAGACGGTTTATTTTATGACACTGGTAAAGGCTTACTAAGGTTAACGGATCAAAGAAAACCAGACAGATTCTTGTCTCTGAGGACTATAGAGTTAAATGTAAGAAAGATGGGTTTAAACGGTAGAGATTTTATTAGAAAGGAATTAGGCTTTACGCATTACGAACGTAAGACACTCAGTGACAATCAAAGTCAACAACTGCGATCGATACAACCTGAGAGTATCTCCATGACAGAACTACCCAGAGTCACCGATGAGGTAATCGAGATTATAGACGATTTAGAACGCGACACCGGCGCTCAAACAGAAGGACTGAATTACAGAGAACTCCAGGGTTTAGATAAAACTCTTCAGACGTTAAGAGGTAACCTAGAACTTAATTTAGCGCGTCTCACAGAACTAGACCGAGAGATTGCAGCCACGAGGCAAGAACTCGACGAATCTCACAGCGAAGAGGGACGACGAGAGTTAAACGATAAATTGAGCGACTTGAACGTTGAAAGATCCGCCAGATTAGAAGCCGCAAAAGCCAACGAACGAGGGCTCAAAAGTCAGATCGCTAGAATCAAAGAAACCATTAATAAAATATTAGGCGACGACACGACTCTGGCGGAAAAGATTAGAACTCTGTTTAGAGAACAAGGTGTGACCATAGTGAGTATTTTAGCCGCTTTTAGTTTAGCCATCAGCACGATAGTGAGTAGCATCGTCGCTAGCGTGAGAGGTGCGGGTGCCCCAACCGCGCCATCGCCAACACCAACACCAACACCAAAAGGTGGTATCAAAGAGTGGATTTCAAAACAACTTGCTAATTTTGCATCTGCTCTTCAAAAACTCGGAGTGAGCGCGTTGGGTGCTCTGCCGGGTATCATAGGCAGCATACTCAGTTGGATATTTAACGCGCTGAGTAAGTCCGTATCGTGGTTGGCCGAACACGTGTGGGCTTTGTTTTTGGGTGTGGGAGCCTTGGTGTTTGCGTACCTGCAAAAATGATGGTAGTAATAGTTGTAATCAAGTTTAAACAAAAAAATAAGCCTTACCAGCACAAAGTTGGTAAGGCTTATTTTTTTTGGTGAGATTAGAGTGTGACTTATCGCAATGCCTCGTAAGCTAAAATACCCATGCCAACGATAGCCAATATTCCTACCGTCAACGATAATTTTTCGTCTTGGTGAGTTTGTAGTTTCGTGGGCTCCTGGGTTAAAACTGTAGGTGTAGGTGTTGGTGTGGGTGTTGGTGCTGGTGATACAACATCGTTCGTCATAGGCTCTGGGGCTGTTGGTAGCGCGACATCATCGGTGTCATCAAAAGAGTCGTCCGGTTGAGGTTGTGAGTTTAAATCTGGCACCAAACCAGTTTTCATAATCTGGGTAGCGATTTGAAGATTGTTGTTATAGCCGTCGTGCGTTCCAACCCTCAAGTTCATATCCGATGGAATTAAATACAACCCCGGTTTCACGACAAAATTTAAAGGCGTTCTGGCATACTGCAAAGAGTCTTGAAATTGATTGATACTCGTTTCCATGTCGTCTACTGCATTGATGATATCTTCAACGATGACGTTAAATTGTCTCTGAGCGTCTAATCCGGTGCCCGGTGATAATACGCTCGTTTTTGTTTGAGCCTGCGCACCGAGTAAAGCGTACACGTAAGATCTGATCGATTCGTTGATCTTTATGATTCCCGCGGGGGTAAACGAACTCGTGTCGGGTATAAAATCTAACCAAGCATTTTGTACCGATTCATTTTGTTCGATAAAGGCTACGGTGTAATCGCTATAACGCCCCGAACCCTTGGGTGGATCGTCCAAACCAAACCCCATTTTAGTTCCACCCATCATATTTTTACGATACTGACTATACTCGAGATTAAGGTCGGTTGTATCATAATCGTTTCCGGGTACGGGTACGTAAGACGTGTTCCAATAATAAGCTATACCTAAACCGTTAGAGTTTGTGTCTCTCGTCTGTTTAAAAGACTTGTTTTGATCTATGCCAAACAACAAACAGGTATCGGTAAAAGCTCTGAGATTATAACTGTTGTCTAGAGCTTTAAATGCGTCATCTCCCGGTAAAGGAGCGGCAAAGTCGTACAGGATCTTTCTAACCGTAGAATATAAATGAAAGTTAAAGATGGCCCAAACGTAACGGTTGCTCGCTTTTAAAAGATCGAATCCAACACCGCAGCCCGTAGTAGCGCAGTAGATCGCAAAATTTAACTGATTTTGATAAAACGACATGGGATGTGATTTCCAACGATCTACATCCTCATCCGTTGTGATGCGAGGCAATTTATAGTCTGAGGTTAAGTCGGGGAACAAGGTTAAAAACCCGTTGGTATTATTAACTATAACTTCCAGTTCACTGGGTTTAGTGCTGTTTAAAAACTTTGTTTGGGATGCAACTTGATGCTTTAGCTCGGTTGCCTTGGCTACATTTTGATTTACTTGTTTCGTTACCTGATCAGCTATCGATTGTATCTGCTTTTTTAACGACTTAAAATCACTCATTATTTTAGTTTCAGTTTTAATATAAAAAGACTTTAAAATAAATGCATTCGTTTCACTTGTTTCAAAATGAGCAGACGTTTAAATTAGAAGACGTCGTAGATAATTTAAACGGTCAAAAATCTGTACGCGTAAAAAGGCTAATGTTTAACCCCGGATATTTTAATATTTCCAGCGCCACGGAGATTGATTGGTTTACGCAAATAGATGGGAGACCCGCGTTTACCACAGATAAACCTCCCCTCATACCCGCGGAGTTTCTTTCAGATGTACACATAACAACGCCGGATAGAGATTTTATAGAGCGATTGTTACCCGATATACCATACCACTATTTATTTAACGATGAAAATATTTTACAAAAAACTATAAACGATCTTATAAAAGCGTACGAAGACGATAGACTAGAATCCGTTTTAGAATCAAACAAAAGAAAAAGAGCTATTATAGCTGAATGGCGAGGGTTGATTTTAGCCGCCATGAATTCAGAAATACCAGAAACTGAATTAGAACTTAATACGCTTCAATCTTTAGTAAGAATATTATTTGTTAGAGAAAGAAAAATCTTTGAAGGTGAGGAATTGGCTTTAAAGTTTATTGAAGGAGAAATGGGTGCGAGCGAGTTGAGCGAGTTGAGAGATAGTAGAGAAGCAGGGGTGATTATTAGAGGAAGTCTTATCGTGACGGGTGATGATTTAGATTTTATTCCTCCGAGTCATTTAGAGCCGTTACCACTCGGTAGTATCGGTTCGGTCATTATAGCACCGGGGTGGTACGACGTCGATTGGTTCGATTTCATTTTAAATTCTATACCCGGGGTAAGTTTTCGAATATTTAGAGAATCTAAAAAGGTGACATTGGTGATAACCGACGTAAATCTCAAATTGCGCTTGAACAGAGAAGTATCTCGATTACTCAATTTACCCAAAGGAAGACTGGTACCCAAAGTGGTGTATACGGGGTCTTACGACGTTAATCCGTTTAAATTTTTGTTTATTCACTGCCCGCAATTAAGTACGAGTGAAAACTTTTTTAATGGTCGTCCTTCTGACATCTTAAAAATCGTACCCGTGGCTACGCGCAAACCCGATATTGATAGAGCCGAGGGATTCAAAAATCTTAAAAACGGTATAATCAACAAACTGACATTTTCTATCAGCGGTGAAAAAGGACAGGTATTCAACAATAAGGGTGAGGGTATCATTATCGAGTTGGAGATCTTTTAATTTTAAAATCTTTTTATATTAAAAACATGAGTGTAGATGGTAAGGCGTTATACCCTGATATTTCTGGAGATGTACTCCAATTACCTAGTAACGAAGAAACAAAAGTGTACAGACTAAAAAAGATTGAAGAGATTCGATCTTTAATCTTGAAAGAGAGAGACCACCGAGAGCGCACTTATAAAAAAATAAAGAGAATGATCGACACTATTAATTACGTAGAGATAGGATTAGAAGGATTGGGGGCTATAGCGGGGGCTGTCAGTATTCCCGCTCTCTTGGGTGTTATATCAGCCCCCGTTGGATTGGTGCTAGAAGGAACGTTTATAGGCGCTTTTGGTGTAGATATTCTGCTTAGAATCGCGTCTAAGCGATTATCCGCCAAGCTAAAAAAGCACGACCAGATTAAGATATTAGCGGACTCCAAACTTAATACGATTGAAGAATACGTGTCACAAGCCATCAACGACGGAGATATATCGCACGAAGAGTTCTTATTGATTACGAGAGAGCTCGCCAAATTTAACGAGCTTAAGCAAAAAATTAGAGCAAAGACCAGCACAAAGCTTCAAAAAATTAAAAACGATACAGACTTTGAAAAAGAAGTTAAAAAACGGGTAGACGAACGGCTGGCAAAAGAAAAAAAATCTCTTATCGAAAAACTTACAAGTTCAAATTCACGGTAAATAAACATTATGAAAGCGAGCCACCGAGTTATACCTCTATTTCACCTCTTAGGGCTACGCCCTCGGCCCCGCCTTTATTGTAGTGGTCATCGTATCTTTTTAGTGCCTTATTCAATTGATTTTGAGTCACTTTAAATAAATCTCTAACTCGTTCTTTGTCTAATCCAACGACGTGATGATAACACCCCGCTATTAACGAGCGTTTGACGCAACCATTTCCCCTCAATGTTTTGTAATTAACGAGCTCGTTATATTTGTTGATTGTTTCTTGGACATCTTCCAAGTCTTGCTCTGGACAAACAGAAAAAATAAGTTTCTCCACAGTTTTTCTTTTGTTTCTTTTTAAAATTGACCAATTGATACGATCTTCTTGCGCATTTTCTGCCGAAAAATCAAAGTAACGTGAGACTATTTCACCGCACGTTTCACAAACTAAAAAACCATTCTCGATGATTATATGATGATCGCACTTATCCCCAAGTTGTGACGTCCCAAAGTATTCCATCTATTTAATAAACTTTAAATAAAAATGATTGCATTTTTAAATAAAGAATTAAATATCGCCCTCTGTTTCTTTATATAATTGAAATCAGATCTCTTAGTGCCCGTTAATAGCGCCCTCTGTTTTTTATCGGTACAATAACCCTTATCATAAAATTAAATACCGCCCTCTGTTTATAATACCTCACCACCAATGAATGGCGCCCTCTGTTGATTTCTTTTATTATAATTGCACTTGGACTCGATAAATCGATCATTTATTATACCACCCTCTGTTTATATTATTTTGATATCCATTAGCGCCCTCTATTGATTTTGTATTATAATTGAACTTGGACTCGATAAAACTATCATTCATACGTTCTCTTTATTTGATATTCATATATTATAATTTATACAGTAAAAAGCCACTCCGGGTGGCTTTTTTGTTGTCATTCAAATTAGCTCATTTAAATAGCTTTTATTACATCTTTATATATACAGTAAAAAGCCACTCCGAGTGGCTTTTTTGTTGTCATTCAAATATATACAGTAAATATATACAGTTAATATATACAGTAAAAAGCCACTCCGAGTGGCTTTTTCTTTGTTATTCAAAGTAGCTCATTTAAATAGCTTTTATGACATCTTAATATATACAGTAAAAAACCACTCTGAGTGGCTTTTTCGTTGTTATTCAAATTAGCTCATTTAAATAGCTTTTCTGGCATCTTAATATATACAGTAAAAAGCCACTCCGAGTGGCTTTTTCGTTGTTATTCAAATTAGCTCATTTAAATAGCTTTTCTGGCATCTTAATATATACAGTAAAAAGCCACTCCGAGTGGCTTTTTCGTTGTTATTCAAATTAGCTCATTTAAATAGCTTTTATGACATCTTAATATATACAGTAAAAAGCCACTCCGAGTGGCTTTTTCGTTGTTATTCAAAGTAGCTCATTTAAATAGCTTTTCATACATCTTAATATATACAGTAAAAAGCCACTCCGAGTGGCTTTTTCGTTGTTATTCAAAGTAGCTCATTTAAATAGCTTTTCTTACATCTTAATATATACAGTAAAAAGCCACTCCGAGTGGCTTTTTTGTTGTCATTCAAATTAGCTCATTTAAATAGCTTTTCTGACATCTTAATATATACAGTAAAAAGCCACTCCGAGTGGCTTTTTTGTTGTCGTTCAAATTAGCTCATTTAAATAGCTTTTCATACATCCTAATATATACAGTAAAAAGCCACTCCGAGTGGCTTTTTCGTTGTCATTCAAAGTAGCTCATTTAAATAGCTTTTTGGTTTGTCATATATCAAAAGGTTTTTGCATTTTTTAACTGCTGAGTCAAATCTCCTATTTTGACCACGATCCATTCACCCACCGTGTTGACCATGCTGTTTGCCAATGTGACGAAATCTTGCCCGTATGTAACATCTACAACACTAGATGGACAGTTCATCTGAAAAAAAGGAGAAATAGGCCTTAATAAGTAAATTTTGTTACACACAAACATACAGTAATAATAATTTGGGGCCTAATCATCCTTACTCGCATCTGGCATGCTAAATTGCAAAAGACGCAACTACAACGTGTTCGGGGCCGCTGACAAGTAAAGACGCCTATGGTTTTCGCCTTTTACACACAAATCACCCTGACATATTGGACACCTGATGTATAAAAAATACACGTTATAAGCGTATTATAATTACCTTTGAAAGTTGGTCTGTGGTAGTTTAGCTGCTCGTATTCGGAAATGAAGCTATACAGTTGTACAGTGCTGTCGAGTCTGGATATGATGAGATACCACTGAACTCCGCCTTATAAATCCGACTGGCCATCCGCTGTGAGGGTATCTGGCTTATATAGGAACTAAAAATAGCAACCATTGTTTGCTTCTGACGTTGCGATGAGTCATATCCTGGCTGCCCCAACTAACAAAAGCAATTCATCACGGTCCATTGAATTTCAATAGATGTTTACCCCCAACTGCAAAAGTGTGTCACCCCATAGAGCTGGGTCCTAGCTCTATGGTCACCCTGAGTCACTTCATATTTTGCAAGTCAGGGTTGGAGTAGACTTGTACGAGTCGTATTTAACACAAGCTCAAAAATGAAAAATATAAATATAGAGGGCCTGGCCTTATTTCGAGACTGAGATATTGAGAGAGATATTTGGGAGGGAGATCATTGGGAGAGAGATCATTGGGAGGGAGAGGGAGATCATTGGGAGGGATCAGGGGGAGGGATCAGGGGGAGGGATAAAGTCTGGTACCTGCCCTTCTCCCCATTGGCCCTGTACTACCCCCAGACCTATGGCAAAGTCTGGTATCCCCCACTTATACCTACTTTTGGAGTGCCTGGCTTACAAATTTACAGCTTGCATTTGGTTTCCTCTTGTAGGGAGTCCGGCAAATTTTATTTTTTAAAGAAAGAAATCTCAAGTTTTGTATCACTGAAAGCAAACTACACAACAAAATCAATGGCGTTTGAATCAGGCTCATAGGTGTTTGCCCTTTGGAGATACAACAATTTAAATCAAATTTTGAGTTTCTATTCTGTAAGATTTACATTATTTACTTTTAGCATGTTTTATAAATCTTATTTTCAAAACCTATCAAAAATGCTTAATATCATAGGAATCCCCATTAAATAAACAACAGCTTGATTTTTGCATCAGGTTTTTACCACTCATAACCAAAAAGTTACGACCCCCTCCCCCGACCTTCGCACTGTCCAGGCGCGCGCCGAGCAAACACCGCGATGCGACCAGACAATGCCAGACGGCCCGCCGTTACGCACGGGCAAAGCATAGTTCCAATCCCGCTCCACACAACGGGATAAGTGTCCACGCATTATCCCGCTCCAAACAACATGGCAACACGGAACATGCGTGCATGATATCACTCAGTTCATCAAAATGACCATGAATTCTCGGATCATCCGATTTGAATCCAATGGCTTCGAAGAATTTTAAGATCATGGCAAGAGGTAGGGAGTCCAGAGGTTTTGGCCGTATATCTGTAACCACGCAAAATTAGTCAATTTCAAACCGTGCTTATACATGTAATAAGTATCAACATGGCTCTAAAAATACAAAAAAAAGTATCCTGGTACCACGAGGAATACTGACTCCTATTATTAAAACATTCCTTCAGAACTTTGCATTCATTTGGATGGAAAAACGAATTCTGAAATCGCGCTTTCCATATCAACCATTTGCGCCAAACATTACCATGTGAGCCGGAACTTTCATTTAAATCACCGTGTAAAAATAAAATCTACTTGATAAATCGTAACTGTTTTTATCATATCTTTATAAAAAAAATGGTACGGACTAGTACACTCGATCGTACCCAGAAAGTTCAGACTTTTACTGAAACAGTGGCCTATAAAAAGAAATGATTAAGCTTGCCGCACCTTGCCGCAAATCATTTTTAAAGGTCGGGGTACAGAGGCAAAACAAGAAAATTGTGTACAACACTGCAACCAGACCAGTCTACTACCACATGTTATTGTACGCAGATGGGATTGGTGCCAGACTTATGTAGTCTGGCACGCGGTAACAGTTATAACGCTTGCACGCGCGCACGTGGAAAGCTGAAGCGCAGGCTAGGCGAAGATGCTACGTACGTGAGTACGTTCAATGCAACCATTTCCAGTTCATTCGTGCGTACATTGTATATGCATTCGTTTCACGGAACCCACTGCGGCAGAATCTCGAAGGTTTGATACGGTAAAAAATTAAAATTAATTAGAATAGAAAACACATCAAAATGGGCGGCCTCGAGCCGGCCTCGACAGATTTGCCGAGGCCGTAAGGCTCCGAGGCCGAGGCCTTGCACCTCCGAGGCCAAGGCCGAGGCCAAGGCCATGAAAATCGGCCTCGAGGCCCGCCTCGAGGCCGAGGCCGGCCTCGAGACCTCCAACACTGATAATCACAATGCATTCCTTAATCCTAACAGTCCTGAATCCTCCAATTTCAATATGATTTTTACATTTCATGTATAGTCAGCGTGGTCAGGATTTGCTGGCATGCATCATGCAGGAACATGATGATGGAGGAATGGAGGTCATTCTTTGCAGGCAGGAGCCTGACATTGCTCATTTAATTAATGTTCTTGAAAACGTCTCAAGGAAACTGTGTACTGTATGTTCTAAATGCGTAAACAAAGGATTTGACATGTAGGCCCTACATGTAGGTTACATTGCCAGGGCCGTCATTAGGCTTTTCTTTTTCGCCCTTAGTCATATAATTGTAGAGTATTTTTTCCATTAATTTCAAATTTGACCTGGGACTAAAATGACTTGAGACTTAGTTGACATTGGACCGACTTTATACATTTGTACCTGGGACCAAGTTGACCTGGAACTGAGTTGGCCATGCTGTCTCAGACGGTCAGACCCCGTCAGTTAGGGACCGAGTCGGTAACAGTCTTGTGGTTGTTGGGTACGGAGTTTACTCCAAACCCATGTAATGCATGCTCTTGTTCTTGTTGTGTAAAAACACAAAAGTCACGTAACTGTACAAGAACTTGAATGTGTACTTTAATTTGCCATCTAGAGCTATTGGTTGTCTCTCGGACGCTGTGGAGGAGGTTGGCCTACATTTCTTCTTATGCGGAGTGTACGGCATTCCACCATGACACGCATGACGAAGGATACCTTCAGAAAATTTGACAACTTTCATCGGTGAGCATCTTGATATTATTTTACGTAGAAATTGATCATGGCATGTACCGGTATGTACATGCATGTACATACATCATGTACATGTACAAGTACATGTTTACATGTATGTTTGTGCCTATAGAAAAAGATAAAATATGAAACTTTCTTATCTTCTATAGTTTTTAACACTCATATTCAATGCAAGAAAAATCCCAGCAAAGTTGTTTAAGATAAGGCGCAGACAAAAATCTTGAAAATAACCTGGCAATAATTTTCAACAGAGACTTTTGAGACGCTTCCTTTTACCTGTCCTTTTCATTTTTTTACATCCCATTTAACCTAATGTGCACATGTTCAAATTGACGTCAACACCAGAAAAGGACTGGTGTATTTGCTGCCACCATGCATCTCAAAGTATCCCATTAACTTTGTTCCATTTGTTATATTCTTGTTGTGCTTTCAGGTTTTGAAGAGTTTCTTCCTATTTCTGGATTGAAGATGGCAACGACATGCATGGCCGCGTATAATGGACGAGCTTTGGATTCCTCCGCATCTGATCTGTACTACCCACCCATTGCGATTGAACTCCGTATCAGTTCCTGACCATGCCATGACATGGCCATGTTCATTCAAACAGCCCAACCCCCACTCTGAACCTTTCTAAATAGTCCATGGTGTGGAGTACATGTATTTTTAGTGTGATCTGAATTGGGAATGGTAGGTGTAGTCTGTTCGCTGCCTCCCTGTCCCAGATGCTTGAATAATATAGTTGACGTAAACATTTCATATATAAATGAATATCTTACTGCCGGAGGGGGGGCGGGGGGGGTTGAGAGAATTGAGATAGTTTGGGAATTTAGGAGATAACTGACATCCCCCACAGTGCGACACTTTTAGAGCGCACCCATGCATTTTCGGTTTCACGAACTGACACTGATCTTAATTTTACCAATTAAATCGCTTTTTAATGAAAAATTTGTACATGTATAATCGCACAAGTACACGGATAGATGTATTGCCGCATCATGCTTGGGTGTCAGTTCGTGAAAACAAAAATGTACGGGGTGCGCTCTAAAAGTGCCGCACTGTGGCGGATGTCACTTTGTAAAACCCAAAATATCCCGGTTCTGTAAACACGCGCACGTACAGTGCACACACGGGTGCGAGAGTGTCGTAGTGACGGTGACAATCTGTACCTGATTTCACGACACTTATTGTAGCCTACGATGCATCGTTGTATCCCTAGGATGACACATCCTGTGATTCATTTCACAAAATATGCTGTAAGTGCGACACGTCGTAGTGTATTCAAAGGACAAAAGGTGACTACATGTACATGTATTTTCATGTTATATATTTATTCAAAGAACAGTATATAGTCGTCGAAAAGTCAACAAAGAGTCGTCAATTGTACTTGTGAAAACTTTTCTAAAATATTTAACAAAATTGACGATGTATGATGCATTCACACTGGAAAAGAACTTCACAGTGGACTGTGTTTGCATCAAATTGTGAAGTGATGTGCTTTGTAAATCTGGTGCAGGTCCGATCCAGGTACGTGTACACGTACGTATGTGAAATTTTAATGAAGCAAAAATTTGAAACCTGAAATTGCCATCACCACCACTCATGAAATAGTGCAGTTGAACTGCAAACTCCATTCTCCAACAAAATATTAATAATAAATAAATATTAAAAAAGCCTTTACTGTCTTCAGGTGTGAGGGTATGCTTAAATCCATTTGCCGTTTCATAAAGTTAAATTTTTGAATCACTTTCTTGAATCAACTGCAACTACCCTATTTAATTTTTCAGACTTTTCATAGTTTTATCACTTGCCAAACCTGATTTCACTGGTTGAGTTCGTGCCTGCATTACATGTGCACTTTATTTACTTGTAAAATATGGCTGTTGTGAAGTTTCACTAACTGTAAATGAAATTTTTTTTTTAAATGATATGGATTGGTTGTGAAATAAAGAATGCGTTTATTGCCAAACAAAAACCTATTTGTTATTGTTTTGTTTAAGCTATAGATCCAATTAATTGTCAGCAACTTCCCCCAGAATATTAAGAGGATAGAGTGTCTCATACTGATGGCAAATTCATGCTTGGTTTTGGATTGTGCTGCTTTAATATGCTGTACAACACTCACTCACTCACTCACTGTACAACACTAAACATTTGTGAATTTCCGATTGTGTGTTTATTTTGTCCACAGTGAGTGTTTTCATCTAAAGACAGATGGTTCTTTATTTCTATGTAATCTGTTTTGCATTTTATGTATTTTAAAATTTTATTCAATGTCTTGCGATTGTCCGTAAAATGCGATGGTTTTACGTACACATATGTACATGTGTACACGTTGTACGGCGCTTTTGTGTACACAACACACGCGGCGCTAGGCCAGTTGGTACCCGCGCGCCAGTTTGCATGTATTAGTGGGATACTAGATCATGAACCAGCGATGCAGCAGCCCGAATTCTCAGCGAAGCTTTGGAATTGTAGGCTGACTTTCAACGTCTATATTTTATTTTAAAATGTCGACCCGACCAAGAAAAAGTATGATTTGGCTACTTTCATAACTGAATAATGGTATCAACATACAGATTTCTTCTGAAAAACTGCGTTTCGCTTTTCTTGAAGGGCTTTTAAAAGTCTTCGATACGCAAATACATTCATCCCGCATTGCAAAAATGTTGGCAAAAATTCCCCTAAAACACACCTTGGCATATAAATTATACCCCTTTCTCATTTATTTCCTAAAGAAAACATCATATCCCGTCATTGCCTGTCATTTATGATAATAAAACGTATTTCTAAAGTGTCTAATTTTGACATTTTTTGGGACGAAACATCAATGTTTTTTTCTGTATGTGGACAGCGCCATGTTGTGTGACGTCACCGGCATCATTGGAGTTCACAAATACAGAACTAACGCATTACAGAACCTTTGTGTGTGTGCGCGCTATGCATGTGGAACTGCCGTGGGGGCCAGATTCACAGAATTTTCCTTAATAACTCCTATGAACATCTATGGAAATTAACAGCATGCAAGGTTTGGACCCATTCGTGGATTCCCAAATTGCAAACCAAGTACAAATTAGAAGCATGGGGAGGAGCCAATTCACAGAAATTTTCAAAAATGTGTCACTTGACACGCAAGAAGGTATGCGAGAAGGTTGTCATTCATTTGTAGCTTCCCATATTGTAACAACGCATTGGGGGATTTACAAAAATTTCCAAAACTGTGTCACATGACAAATCTTTGGAAATGATCTTCTTTTGTTTTCTTCAAATTGAGAGCATGGCAAAAAGTTGTCAACCATTCGAGGATTCCCCCAATTGCAAACTAAGTACCGGTACCAATTGGAACGCATTCGGGAGGTGGCAGATTCACAGAAATTTCCAAAAATGTGTCACTTGACACATCTTTGGAAAGGATCTTATTTTGTTTTCTGCAAATTGACAGCATGCCAGAAGGTTGTCAACCATTCGTGAATTAAGTACAAATTAGAACACGTAGGGGAGTAGGAGGATTCACAGAAATGTCCAAAAATGTGTTACTTGACACACGTTTGGAAATTGGCAGCATGCGAGAAGGTTGCATTCCCCAATAGGTCTTGTAAAATGACGTCATTTCCTACAGACCAGCCGCGTGCATCAACATACTGAGCATCCAATTGCATAACGGGCATTGGCCGCGTCGACATTCGAAAAACATTTCAAGCAATAAGCGCACATGTTTGGAACATTTTCAACACTGCGCGATGCATGATATATTGCGTAAAATACGCAGTTGCAGCTCTCCTACAGATTTGGACGTCATTGAGCAAGCCCTATTGCAAACCAAGTACAAATAGCAATGCATGGGGGGGGACCAATTCACAGACATTTCCAAAAATGGGTCTCTTGACACATGTTTGGAAATAATAACAATAATAATAATAATGAACATTTATAAGGCGCCGATATCCGCCAAGCAAGACGCTCATGGCGCACAATACATACAAAACAATTACAGTATAAATCAAGTTGAATTTGAATAACAGAAATTAGTGACAGGAGTAATAAACATCAACTCTTTAAACACAAAAACGTGAGGTAAACATATGAGTTTTCACAGAAGATTTAAATACAGACAATGATGATGACTGGCGAATTTCAAGGGGTAGATTGTTCCAGAGTTTGGGAGCGGCGCTTGAGAAAGACCGGTTTCCCCAAGAGTGATTGGTGCGGGGAACAGTAAGCTGTAGCACTCCGGCCGAACGAAGACTACGTGACGGCTGATATTTCGAGATAATGTCCATTATATAGTCCGGTGAAGTTCCTTGTAGTGACTTGAAAGCGATGTGGGGGTCAAAAGTGACACCTAGGTTGCGACACTTGGTGGAAGGATGGATGTGGCAATCTCCAATCCTAATGCTGGTGATATTGAACTTGGCGAGTTGTTATTTTGAGCCACACAGGATAAATTCAGACTTGTTGTCATTCAATTTGAGACTGTTTGTCATCATCCATGTCTTGATCTCATCAATGCAAGCCTCGAGATTCTCCAGGGCAGACACAGCATTGGGTTGAGATGGATTGAAGGATTGATACAGCTGTATGTCATCAGCATAGCAGTGATATTGAAGGTTGTGTTTCTGGATGATCTGGCCGAGTGGTAAAATGTAGATGGTGAATAACATGGGACCGCCAACAGATCCTTGAGGAACACCACAGTCAAGGGAGGTAGGGGCAGATAATAATCCATTGAAGTTAACAGACTGTTGCCGGTCTGCAAGGTATGAGTCAAACCACTGCAAGGCTGCATCGTGCACTCCCAAAGAGTGCAAGCGACAGATCAGGATGGCGTGATCTATGGTGTCAAATGCTGATGACAGATCGAGAAGCACAAGCGCTGTTACTTTGCCAACATCCATCTGTCGTAGGATGTGGTCGCGGACAGATGAACAAGTAATGTTTCTACACTATGGTTCTGACGATTTGCAGATTGGCGACTATCCAATAGATCATTATTCCGTAAATGCATCGACAGCCTGGGGATAGCAACACGCTCAAGTAACTTTGAGATGTACGGCAAGTTGGAAACTGGGTGGTAGTTTTGGAGTTCTTTAACAATGCTGGACACATGTGGGCAACTTTGAAAACTGAAGGAACAACACTGCATTGCAGGCTGCGATTGATAATCGTGGTGATGGCAGGAACGATGGATTCAGAACATTGCTTAAGGAGCCAGGTTGGTATAGGGTTCAAGTCACATGATTTGGCTGGGGATTTGAAGATGACAGTGCAAACCTCATCTTGAGAGGCAGAACGGAGACTGGTCAGTGTAGTTTGTGTTGGCGGGGTCGGGGTAGAAGTATCTGTATCTGGCACAAGGAGAGGTAGTGCATCACGAATCAAAGAAATCTTGGACGTGAAAAAAACGGCTGAAATGGTCAGCCAGTGACTTGTCGGAATCGTACTTGTTGTGAAGAAGATTCCTTATTCCTATGGAGAAGCTTGTTGGCGAAACGAAACAGTTGTTTTTGATCAACGGAACACTTGGAGACTATTTCTGAGTAATGGGTTCTTTTGGCCTTACGGATCAGCGAGATCACATGCTGGCATTGTTGGTGATGTAGTTGGCAGTCAATCTCGAGTGAGGATGCATGCCACCTGGGCTCAAGCTGTCTTCGTCTGTGCTTAGCTTGGAACACCTCATCAGTGTACCAACCGGTGTCGGGCCGAAAAGAAATGACGGAACTCGTACTCAGGCAGCAAAGTACTCGTACTCGAATAGCAGTACTCGGGGGAAATGGTATAGCTTGACTTTATACACCATGGCCTTATTTTATCAATACTTTCAGTTTGAAATGGTTGACTGGCTTGTGGAGAAATGGAAGTTTCCTGATTTTCCTCTGTGCACGTCCAGACAAACACAACAGCTAGCCGTGATTGGGTCTGCATATCGGTCTGACTGGGTCTGGGCCAATTATTACGCACAATCAACCATTTGCCATATGGCTGTATTCGGAATACAACTACATGTACTTGTACTCGTACTCGGAAGTAAAGTACTCGTACTCGGAAGTATAAGTACTCATACTCGGAGACCTGTTCTTGTACTCGGAGGTACAAGTTCTCGTACTCGGTTACTTAAGTACTCAGGGATGTGATTGGGATGTGACAAAAATCCCTAAAAATGTTATGCACGAGTACAAACTCTGGCAAGCGCGAAGCCATTACGGCGTGGGGTCCGGGGCCCGCTTAAAATTTTTGGATTTTAGATGCTCTGTGGTGCAATCTAAGCTTTTCTGGGCCATCATTTGAGCCAAAATATTTTGCCAATTTTGTTATTTCTTTTTTCACTTTTGTTGCATTTTGTTTCAGTTCATCACCATCATCATTGATTTGTCACTTATTTGTAATTATACGTACTCCATGGTGATTACTAATAACCATTGTAAAAGCATGAAGAAATAAATAAACCAAGATTATTCTACACAAATATTTGTTTTGCTTCATCCACAACTGAATGGCACATACCATCTTTGGAAGCACCAGACTAATCAGTCTCAATGATGATGTGCTTCGGGTGTTTCACATGGGATACGAGCAATTTCTTTCCACTCGACGCGTAGTTACATTATAATAGACATCGGGTCTTTCGGCGCCACGATTGCATTTTCAACATGGTACAACTTTGAAGGTGGATTCGTCATTTAGTTATGTAAAAAAATTACAGTAAATAATTGTTGATGATAACGTTGAGAAATAGACATCGGGAGTAGGTGTATACCTCCCGGCCCGGCACGGATGCCGGCCCGCGTCGCCACCGGCGAACTACGATCAAATGTATCTCGCTTGCAATTCAAAAAGCAACACACTTGCGTTCCGTCTAGCTTGCAAGAGCATGTCTCGAGTGCTAAAACTTGCCTTTGGGCAATAACTGATGATTGTTTTTGTCCTAAGAACAAACAGATCTCTTTTATGTACCAAACTTATCAGATTTGTATTTTCTGCAACGCGTAGTAACGTCAAAACCCAACTTTCTTCATTAAAAAACGTTTTATGGACGGATCAATGACCTTCAGGGGTGTTTCAATTTTTTTCAGGGTTTTACATCTCGAATAAAGTCTTTACAAAATTATATGATGACGTGACGTTGAAAAAGTCAATTTAAAACAAGGACATGTTTTGGACTAAGTGAAAAAGTATAATTTGTAATTCAAAAGCGCGTGGAACTGCTGGCAAATTGTTCTTACTGAAACACACCCTTGACCAATGGGGGTGGTCCAAAGAGCAGTGCACAACGTGTGTTTGTCGCACACAGCACATAAATGCATGTTTGTAGAGAATAAATCGTGTACATTCATATGAATCGCATTCAATAACGGTATATGCAGGGTACGTACAGGTTACGTATGATGGGATCGCGGTCGAGTCGAGTACTCAATGTTTGCAGGCTCATGTTTAATATCGGTGCCGGTATTTTTGTAAGGAGGTTCCCTCCTCCTTCCCTCCTTTTCTCTCACCTCCCCCTCTTTTTCCCCCTTCTATTCCTTTTTTTTTTGGACTCAAATTTGACGGGGGGCACGTGCTCCCGCGGCCCTCCCCTGGATCTGCGCCTGCTACATCAGGAGTCCCCCAGGGCACCGTACTAGGCCCTTTGATGTTTCTACTCTACATCAATGACATTGGTGACAACATTAGCAAAGACACCAAAATCAAGTTATTTGCTGATGACTGCCTACTATTCCGACGCGTTGCTAACTTCAATGACCAACAACAACTCCAAAAAGATCTGGATAGCCTTGTGACTTGGTCTCATCAATGGCAGATGTCATTTAAGCCACAGAAATGTCCCACCCTACATGACAAGAAGCAAAAATCATCATGATAATATCTACAGATTGATGAATGCCAACCTTTCTGTTGTACCCAACCATCCATACCTTGGAGTTGAAATTCAAAAAGATTTGTCATGGTCTCTTCACATCATTCAAATAGCAAGCAGAGCTAATACAACACTTGGTTTTGTGAGCCCATGCCTCCAACACTGCAGAACAGTCAGCAGGGTCACTATGCTTTACCGCTCCATCTATGAAGAAATTGCCCTTAACATCCCTAATTACATCACCCCAGTAGAACGACCACAAAGAAATAGACATAATCAGCCCTACGCTTCCTTGCAATGCCGCACACAAGCGTACCACAAAAGTTTGTTCCCAAAGACGATTGAAGACTGAAACGAGCTCCCAAATGATCTTATTTATCAAACATCATCATCCCAATTTAAGATAGCCCTAGGAAAACATCTTTCATCACAACCTTAATTTCACGCTTGCACGGCACCGGCGTGAAGTCAAACTGCATGATGATGCCTAGCAGCGATATCCAGTCAACATTCTTAAATTTGTTAAAAAGTGTAATGTCACGATTCAACCATCCTTTTTTACCAGACTACCTCTCAAACTGAATTGACATTGCATGACTGGACATGGCGTCACGTTATCGTCACCTGGGGGTACAAAGACTCAGGGTCAATAGAACAGAGGATCAAGCAGAGGATATGAACCAAAAACTTTTCAATTCATTCAAGGATAACTAAGGCTACACCATGGAACAAAAGAGGAATCAAACCAAGGTCAAAGCCCATGCAGAACATAAACTTGCTACTTACTTTATCATCAATGGTGTCAATCTTAGTCAGCACTACTCCATCAATCAGTGGAGGTTGATCCATGTCTCAATGGTGTGCTCGATTGATTGCCTTGGTCCACTGCTTCGTTACCACCCAAATAACTCCCCAACTAAGAGAACTAACTCAGACTGGTTGATTTCGATCAGCTGTTTGAGCAAAAATAACAAAACAGGAATAACAGTAATCACAAGGAAATTAAACATTTTCTATCTTTGTGCAGTTCTCTCTTGAAGCCAATAAATTGAATTCTGTTTTTTACATCGTGTTTCTACATTGGAAGCTACGGCAACAGTTGAAAATCAGTTACAACGAGTTGCAATACGACAGCTGTTTCTTGCAGCGTGTTCTTGAAAGCGTGTTTGGCAATTAAACCGTGTAATTTGTGAATTTTTTTTATTTCATTTCAACCAGCAAACTAGTGCTCAAAATCTAAACAAGGATGCTTAATAACTAACCTGATGAAGTTTTGGCTCTATGAATGCTCTATATTTCGAGAAAACTGAACAAACATAACCACAATATTCTGAATCTCAAATTCCAAAGTTGCCGGGTCATATTTTGAATTGCGCCCTCTCATGACACATTCCCCAAATCAGCATTTGGGACATGATTCTCATTCAGCCGGTTTCACATATGTGTGGATGCTCCAATTGAAAACCAAGAACAAACTGAACCGTACACTGCCCACTTAAGTTAGGAATATATGTCTATGTAGAACAAAGGTTCACAAAATTAAATCCCTTCCAGTACAATCAATGAATTTGTTAAAAAAAATGTATCTTTAATAGTGTGATAAATTTCAGTAAACATTCTATGTGCGCAAAAAAGTTATTTCTGATTTGATGACATCATCAGTCAAAAGCGGTAAGTGAATACTGATAAAGTTCGGAGAGGATGCATTTTCATTGTGAAGTGAAAAAAAGGTATGAAAATATGGGAAATATAATTGTTTGTATTAATAACACCTAACTTCCGGTTTGATGACGTCACAGCATTAGAGTTATCCAAACGTGAACATTGTAATGGATATCATTACTTGGACTACGAAGATATGACAGGGATCAAATGATAGAATTAAATTAAACATATGATCCTTTTCAAATTCTAAAATTAAAGAAAGCAAACTCTATTTGATGTGCCACTAGGGGGCGCCCTTTCGTATTATGACGTCGTCACACTTTTTTTGTGTCTGGTATTCCTCACTTTCATAATAATAATATGTGTGTAGTAAAATGCTTCCACTTTTGACTTGCATTCGGTTTTTATTTCCGGTAACAGCGGAAGTGAAGGTCAAGCGGTTTTGTGTCTGGAACAAGAAATGTTTCTCACGGCATAGTCTACAACCTCACGAAAAAACGAACACGATACTCTATGTAGTTCAAAAGATACAGCGCAAACTATTTTGTCAGAATTTGCCCTGAAATTGCTTGTAATTTGATACTTGATGACTTCATGATGACGTAACAAAATTTAGAACATCTTCGTAACATGGTACAAGTTCACACTAGGTTTCTGGATCATACTGTGACCAAAATGACCCCAAATCCCACTTTTTACTTAAGTTTTATTACTCTAAATCTTACATATATCCTCCTAGAGATCTGGCATTTTTGTCTAGAAAATTCCTGTTGTCTTTTCAGGTATTATTTCTAGGTAGTTTTGAGTTTTTTCCTGCCGAAATTCTGTGTGTACACTCAAGTGTTTGTTTACACATGTCAGCTGTGCTATAAATAGCGTGATGGAAAAATCCAACATGGCTGCCATTTGAGCAGCGCTTAAAACATTTCTGATTGGCTGAAAGTTCTAAAATTATTTCTAGCAAACTGAGACTTCTAAAAAGTAATTTATATTATTAGAACGTTTTACTAAATAATTATGTAGCTTCTTTAGATGTGAAGTTGTCTAATTTGAATCAACTTTGAAAGTTGGGCAAGTTTTGATGACTTTTCTGTCAGATTTCGTCTGGTAAGTCACAGCCTCGACTCCATGGGCGCGTGCGCATTCCTTCACTAACCCGTAACTAAAGCGTATTGCGTGCGCATTTCGAAGATTGATACATTAAATACAAATCTTTGCTAAATAACGCAATGTCCAAACCTTATGTTTAAAAGGATGGATTCTTCAAAATCACAATTTTTAACATTTTAAAGATGGCGTCGGCACGTAAAATGGATAAACTGCAGCCTAATTATAATGTGCCATATTTTGATACATTTAAATTACACAATTCCAGGGGTTAAGATCGCGCAAGGCATGATGGGAAGCAACATGGCGCAGCAAGATCTCGTACCCATGGGAACAAGGTTGGGTAAGTCAGTGATTGTCTCATGATTATTCATATCTGTGACATCACTGAATTTTCTTCAATGAACTTAAGGTTTGTTTACATTCACTACTTGTAAAAGTGAGCATTTTGGGGATTCGGTATAATTTATTCACATTTTTACAACAGATTTACTGTAAGGAATGTCTTGAAGATTAATTTAAGCCTTTTTGTGTGATATTTTGCTGTATAATTTTGGAGAAATTTAGGGGAAACTATCGCTATGTGAATTCAGTATACTGTGATTTTTACAAAATGGGCGTGGCCTATTAACTAGCGCGTACTTTTGATTTTCGCGCTGGGCCAATAGGGTATAAATAGGGCAGGTTTTGTTCATTCTGGGTACGGTTCTTTGATGGGTGTTGGTCTACTGCTAGCTGCGAACTCTACTGCTGATCTCTAACTGTATTTACACATAGTGCTTTGGCCAGTTTGGGGAGCTGAGATACTTAGAGAATGTGTCATCTTTACAACTTGAGTTGGGGGAGCCAACTTGATGAAATTGGGGAGCTGAGCTGAGCTGGGCAGCAAAGTATTGGGGAGAAAAACTTTGGGGAGCCAGAGTCGGAGACGAATATCTAGACAGTTAGTAACTGTGATTTACATCAGTTGTAGCTGATATCTTTAATTATTAAGACTCTGACAGGAGTCAGGGGATCTTGAGATATATTTGGAGTCAGGCTGCTGAGTCGGATTTCAACGAGGAATATCAAGAGAGGCCTGGGGCCTAAGTGTATTTTGTTGAGAAGATTTTATTGCCCGACCACTCAATTAGAACACATTTGGGGGGGGGGGGGGGCAATCACAGAAATTTAAAAAAATGTATCACTTGACACATGTTCATTCCCAAATTGCAAACCAAGTGCAATTAGAGTGCATGGAAAGGGGGGGGGGGATTTACAGAAATTTCCAAAAATGTGTCACATTTGGAAATGATCTTTTCTTTTCTTCAAATTGACGGCATGCCAGAAAGTTGTCAACCATTCGTGGATAACAAACTAAATACAAAAATTAGAACATATCGGGGGATTTACAGAAATTTCCATTGACATTGGGGAAGGGGGCCAGATTCACAGAATTTTCCTTAATAACTCCTATGAACATCTATGGAAAATAACAGCATGCAAGGTTTGGACCCATTCATGGATTCCCAAATTGCAAACCAAGTACAAATTAGAAGCATGGGGGAGGAGCCAAATCACAGAAATTTTCAAAAATGTGTCACTTGACAAATCTTTGGAAATGATCTTCTTTTGTTTTCTTCAAATTGAGAGCATGGCAGAAAGTTGTCAACCATTCGAGGATTCCCCAATTACAAACTAAGTACAAATTGGAACGCATTCGGGAGGTGGCAGATTCACAGAAATTTCCAAAAATGTGTCACTTGACACATCTTTGGAAAGGATCTTCTTTTGTTTTCTGCAAATTGACAGCATGCCAGAAGGTTGTCAACCATTCCTGAATTAAGTACAAATTAGAACACATAGGGGAGTAGGAGGATTCACAGAAATTTCCAAAAATGTGTCACTTGACACACGTTTGGAAACTGATAGCATGCAAGAAGGTCGTCATTCATTTGTAAATCCCCCGAATGCAAACCGAGTACAAATTAGAGCACATGGGGGGATTTACAGAAATTTCCAAAAATGTGTCGCTTGACACGTCTTTGGGGGGGGGGGGAATTAGAACACATGGGGGGGGGGACAGATAAACAAAAATTTCCACAAATGTGCTTCTTGACACATGTTTGGAAATTGACATCATGCAAGGTTGTCACTCATTCGTTGATCTCCCAATTGCAAACCAATTACAAATTAGAATGCATGGGGGCGGGGCGGATTTACAGAAATTTCCAAAGATGTGTCACTTGACAAACGTTTGGAAATTGGCAGCATGTGAGAAGGTTGTCACCCATTTGTGCATTCCTCAATAGGTCTTGTAAAATGACATCATTTCCTACAGACCAGCCACGTGCATCAACATACTGAGCATCCAATTGCATAACGAGTATCGGCCGCGTCGAAATTCGAAAAAAATTTCAAGCAATAAGCGCATATGTTTGGAACATTTTCAACACTGCGCAATGCATGATATATTGTGTAAAATACGCAGTTGCAGCTCTCCTACAGATTTGGACGTCATTGAGCAAGCCCTATAGCAAACCAAGTACAAATAGCAATGCATGGGGGGGGGGGACCAATTCACAGACATTTCCAAAAATGTGTCACTTGACACATGTTTGGAAATAATAATAATAATAATAATAATAATGAACATTTATAAGGCGCCGATATCCGCCAAGCAAGACGCTCATGGCGCACAATACATACAAAACAATTACAGTATAAATTAAGTTAAATTTGAATAACAGAAATTAGTGACGGAAGTAATAAACATCAACTCATTAAACACAAAAACGTGAGGTAAACATATGAGTTTTCACAGAAGATTTAAATACAGACAATGATGATGACTGGCGAATTTCAAGGGGTAGATTGTTCCAGAGTTTGGGAGCGGCGCTTGAGAAAGACCGGTTTCCCCAAGAGTGATTGGTGCGGGAAACAGTAAGCTGTAGCGCTCCGGCCGAACGACGACTACGTGACGGCTGATATTTCGAGATAATGTCCGTTATATAGTCCGGTGAAGTTCCTTGTAGTGACTTGAAAGCGAGAAGGAGGATCTTGAAGGCAATGCGATCAGCGATGGGGAGCCAGTGAAGGGACTTTAAGACGGGGGTGATATGAGTGGTGCGTCTGGATAAGGTGATGAGGCGAGCAGTGGCATTTTGGAGGCGTTGAAGTTTGTTGATTTGGTGTTGTGGCAGGTTATACATGAGGGAATTACAAAAATCTAAGCGCGAAGTTACACATGCATGGACGAGTTGCTCAGTGGCCGTACGATTTAGATACTTCCGAATAAAGCCAAGATTACGGAGATGAAATCTGACTGATTTTGACACTGCTGATATCTGATCAATGTGGGACATGTGGGGGTCGAAAGTGACACCTAGGTTGCAACACTTGCTGGAAGGGTGGATGTGGCAATCTCCAGTCCTAATGCTGGTGATGTTGAACTTGGCGAGTTGTTGTTTTAAGCCACACAGGATACATTCAGACTTGTTGTCATTCAATTTGAGACTGTTTGTCATCATCCATGTCTTGATCTAATCAATGCAAACCTCAAGATTCTCCGGGGCAGACACAGCATTGGGTTGAGATGGATTGAAGGATTGATACAGCTGTATGTCATCAGCATAGCAGTGATATAGGTTGTGTTTCTGGATGATCTGGTCGAGTGGTAAAATGTAGATGGTGAATAACATGGGACCGCCAACAGATCCTTTAGGAACACCACAATCAAGGGAGGTAGGGCAGATAATACTCCATTGAAGTTAACAGACTGTTGCCGGTCTGCAAGGTATGAGTCAAACCACTGCAAGGCTGCATCGTGCACTCCCAAAGAGTGCAAGCGACTGATCAGGATGGCGTGATCTATGGTGTCAAATGCTGATGACAGATCGAGAAGCACAAGCGCTGTTACTTTGCCAACATCCATCTGTCGTAGGATGTGGTCGCAGACAGATGAACAAGTAATGTTTCTACACTATGGTTCTGACGATTTGCAGATTGGCAACTATCCAATAGATCATTATTCCGTAAATGCATCGACAGCCTGGAGATAGCAACAGGCTCAAGTAACTTTGAGATGTACGGCAAGTTGGAAACTGGGCGGTAGTTTTGGAGTTCTTTAACAATGCTGGACACACGTGGGCAACTTTGAAAACAGAAGGAACAACACTGCATTGCAGGCTGCGGTTGATAATCGTGGTGATGGCAGGAACGATGGATTCAGAACATTGCTTAAGGAGCCAGGTTGGTATAGGGTTCAAGTCACATGATTTGGCTGGGGATTTGAAGATGACAGTGCAAACCTCATCTTGAGAGGCGGAACAGAGACTGGTCATGCAGTGTCTCATCTTGAGAGGCAGAACGGAGACTGGTCAGTGTAGTTTGTGTTGGCGGGGTGGGGGTAGAAGTATCTGTATCTGGCACAAGGAGAGGTAGTGCATCACGAATCGAAGAAATCTTGGACGTGAAAAAAAAGGCTGAAATGGTCAGCCAGTGACTTGTCAGAATCGTACTTGTGGTAAAGAAGATTCCTTATTCCTATGGAGAAACTTGTTGGCGACACGAAACAGTTGTTTTTGATCACCGAAACACTTGGAGACTATTTCTGAGTAATGGGTTCTTTTGGCCTTACGGATCAGCGAGATCACATGCTGGCATTGTTGGTGATGTAGTTGGCGGTCAATCATGAAGAAATATATAAAACAAGATTATTCTACACAAATATTTGTTTTGCTTCATCCACAACTGAATGGAACATACCATCTTTGGAAGCACCAGACTAATCAGTCTCAATGTTGATGTGCTTCGGGTGTTTCACATGGGATACGAGCAATTTCTTTCCACTCGACGCGTAGTTACATTATAATAGACATCGGGTCTTTCGCCGCCACGATTGCATTTTCAACATGGTACAACTTTGAAGGTGGATTCGTCATTTAGTTATGTAAAAAAATTACAGTAAATAATTGTTGATGATAACGTTGAGAAATAGACATCGGGAATAGGTGTATACCTCCCGGCCCGGCACGGACGCCGGCCCGCGTCGCCACCGTGAACTACGATCAAATGTATCTCGCTTGCAATTCAAAAGCAACACACTTGCGTTCCGTCTAGCTTGCAAGAGCATGTCTCGAGTGCTAAAACTTGCCTTTGGGCATTAACTGATGATTGTTTTTGTCCTAAGAACAAACAAATCTCTTTTATGTACCAAACTTATCAGATTTGTATTTTCTGCAACGCGTAGTAACGTCAAAACCCAACTTTCTTCATTAAAAAAACGTTTTATGGACGGATCAATGACCTTCAGGGGTGTTTCAATTTTTTCCAGGGTTTTACATCTCGAATAAAGTCTTTACGAAATTATATGATGATGTGACGTTGAAGAAGTCAATTTAAAAGAAGGACATGTTTTGGACTCCGTGAAAAAGTATAATTTGTAATTCAAAAGCGCGTGGAACTGCTGGCAAATTGTTCTTACACACCCTTGACCAATGGGGGGGTCCAAAGAGCAGTGCACAACGTGTGTTTGTCGCGCACAGCACATAAACTGCATGTTCGTAGAGAATAAATCGTGTACATTCGTATGAATCGCATTCAATAACGGTATATGCAGGGTACGTACAGGGTACGTACGATGGGATCGCGGTCGAGTCGAGTACTCAATGTTTGCAGGCTCATGTTTAAAATCGGTGCCGGTATTTTTGTAAGGAGGTTCCCTCCTCCTTCCCTCCTTTTCTCTCACCTCCCCCTCTTTTTCCCCCTTCTATTCCTTTTTTTTTTGGACTCAAATTTCACGGGGGTACGTGCTCCCGCGGCCCTCCCCTGGATCCGCGCCTGCTACATCAGGAGTCCCCCAGGGCACCGTACTAGGCCCTTTGATGTTTCTACTCTACATCAATGACATTGGTGACAACATTAGCAAAGACACCAAAATCAAGTTATTTGCTGATGACTGCCTACTATTCCGACGCATTGCTTACTTCAATGACCAACAACAACTCCAAAAAGATCTGGATAGCCTTGTGAGCTGGTCTCATCAATGGCAGATGTCATTTAAGCCACAGAAATGTCACACCCTACATATGACAAGAAGCAAAAATCATCATGATAATATCTACAGATTGATGAATGCCAACCTTTCTGTTGTACCCAACCATCCATACCTTGGAGTTGAAATTCAAAAAGATTTGTCATGGTCTCTTCACATCAATCAAATAGCAAGCAGAGCTAATACAACACTTGGTTTTCTGAGCCTATGCCTCCAACACCGCAGAACAGTCAGCAGGGTCACTAAGCTTTACCGCTCCATCCATGAAGAAATTGCCCTTGACATCCCTTATTACATCACCCCAGTAGAACGACCACAAAGAAATAGACATAATCAGCCCTACGCTTCCTTGCAATGCCGCACACAAGCGTACCACAAAAGTTTGTTCCCAAAGACGATTGAAGACTGAAACGAGCTCCCAAATGATCTTATTTATCAAACATCATCGTCCCAATGTAAGATATCCCTAGGAAAACATCTTGCATCACAACCTTAATTTCACGCTTGCACGGCACCGGCGTGAAGTCAAACTGCATGATGATGCCTAGCGGCGATATCCAGTCAACTTTCTGAAATTCTGTCATCACATTCTTAAATTTGTTAAAAAGTGTAATGTCACAATTCAACCATCCTTTTTTACCAGACTACCTCTCAAACTGAATTGACATTGCATGACTGGACATGGCGTCGCGTTATCGTCACCTGGGGGTACAAAGACTCAGGGTCAATAGAACAGAGGATCAAGCAGAGGATATGAACCAAAAACTTTTCAATTCATTCAAGGATAACTAAGGCTACACCATGGAACAAAAGAGGAATCAAACCAAGGTCAAAGCCCATGCAGAACATAAACTTGCTACTTACTTTATCATCAATGGTGTCAATCTTAGTCACCACAACTCCGTCAATCAGTAGAGGTTGATCCATGTCTCAATGGTGTGCTCGATTGATTGCCTGGTCCACTGCTTCGTTACCACTTAAATAACTCCCCAACCAAGAGAACTAACTCAGACTGGTTGATTTCGATCAGCTGTTTTGAGCAAAAATAACAAAACAGGAATAACAGTTAATCATAAGGAAATGAAACATTTTCTATCTTTGTGCAGTTCTCTCTTGAAGGCAATAAATTGAATTCTGTTTTTTACATCGTGTTTCTACAGTGGAAGCTACGGCAACAGTTGAAAATCAGTTACAACGAGTTGCAATACGACAGCTGTTTCTTGCAGCGTGTTCTTGAAAGCGTGTTTGGCAATTAAAACGTGTAATTTGTGATTTTTTTTTTAAATTTCATTTCAACCAGCAAACTAGTGCTCAAAATCTAAACAAGGATGCTTAATAACTAACCTGATGAAGTTTTGGCTCTATAAATGCTCTATATTTCGAGAAAACTGAACAAACATAACCACAATATTCTGAATCTCAAATGCCAAAGTTGCCGAGTCATATTTTGAATTGCGCCCTCCCATGACACATTCCCCAAATCAGCATTTGGGACATGATTCTCATTCAGCCGGTTTCACATATTTGTGGATGCTCCAATTGTAAACCAAGAACAAACTGAACTGTTATACACTGCCCAGTTAAGTTAGGAATATATGTCTATGTAGAACAAAGATTCACGAAATTAATTCCCTTCCAATACAATCAATGATTATGTTAAAAAATGTACAATGTATCTTTAATAGTGTGATAAATTTCAGTAAACATTCTATGTGCGCAAAAAAGTTATTTCTGATTTGATGACATCATCATTCAAAAGCGGTTAGTGAATACTGATAAAGTTCGGAGAGGATGCATTTTCATTGTGAAGTGAAAATAACGTATGAAAATATGGGAAATATAATTGTTTGCAATAATAACACCTAACTTCCGGTTTGATGACGTCACAGCATTAGAGTTATCCAAACGTGAACATTGTAATGGATATCATTACTTGGACTACGAAGATATGACAGGGATCAAACGATAGAATTAAATTAAAAATATGATCCTTTTCAAATTCTAAAATTAAAGAAAGAAAACTCTATTTGATGTGCCGCTAGGGGGCGCCCTTTCGGATGATGACGTCATCACACTTTTTTTGTGTCTGGTATTCCTCACTTTCATAATATGTGTGTAGTAAAATGCTTCCACTTTTGACTTGCATTCGGTTTTTATTGCACTTCCGGTAACAGCGGAAGTGAAGGTCAAGCGGTTTTGTGTCTGGAACAAGAAATGTTTCTCACGGCATAGTCTACAACCTCACGAAAAAACGAACACGATACTCTATGTAGTTCAAAAGATACAGCGCAAACTATTTTGTCAAAATTTGCCCTAAAATTGCTTGTAACTTGATACTTGATGACGTCATGATGACATAACAAAATTTAGAACATCTTCGTAACATGGTACAAGTAGCGACTCCACATTACCGACAGTCTTCGTACCTCACACCTGTCACCATGTAAATACGCTTTCCAAATCCACCACCATCCATTCATCTGATGCATAAACAGGATTTTTCTTTGAATTTTATAAGTGATTAAACTCTCAAATTTCCAGATTTGGTTAAATTTTTATCTGAAGTTTGTCATAAATAGTATAATTTTTGTCAGGTTTAAGAGCAAGTAGGGCCGGTCAAAAAAATATTGGCGGCCGCCATCTTGCTTTTTGGGTCTCGCGCGATCTTGAAAACTCTCAATATTATTCATTGAAAACGTCATCACAGGGAATTGTGGGAAACTGATGACGTAGGTAGTCAATATGGCAGCATCTTCGATGTGTCTGACTGCCGTGGCCGGTCAGAGGTGAAGAAAAAATCGCCCAAAATCTTTGCCATCTCGCACAAAAAACACAAAATACGTGAACATTTTGGTCCATAATATCTGAAAGGAGGGGTACCGGAGTAATAAGGAGGTATAGTTAGGTTATTTAGGGTTTGTTCTTGATGAAATAAACTGCCGTTTTTCGTTAGTGCACTGCCGTTTGCTGCGCAATTTTTGGGTTTAAATACGGTACCCTGTAACGAACAATTGTCCATACCTACCTTGCATGCGTGTATTGCATTGTGGACTCTTCCATTTGTATATTACGGGGGTGTTTCTTTATTCTGACAAGAAGAGGATTTGGAACTTAGAGTTTATAAATAGATATTGCTTATTTTGATGAATAAAATGTATTTACATTAATAAATTTTTGTATTATGTTGTTCCACTCTGTTGAAACCCATGGTTTTCACTTTCATTGAATTTGCAATGGAATACAAGTACAAGTTGTAAAAAGGGGAGAAAAACATAGTGGATCGGAGAAAAAGTAGTGCGCCTGTTTGACAATGGAATTTAATTTAACAGTTAACATGTAATTAGTGGTAATGAGTATAATTTGGGACCTATAAGCTACTTAACCCAATTTATAGCCAAAAATACAACATGTACCTGATTTATTTATTTTTTTTATCATAAAATAAAGTAAATTATTGACCGCCACCTGTGACCGGAAGATTTTGGAATCTACGAATAATTAATGTGTTAATTTGCATATAAACCATTAAATTAAAAACACAACACTCCAAAAATATAGACATCAAGGTTTAATGCCAAATTTATTGCCGAAATACACAACATGTACTTGATTTCATTGAAATATATAATAAAATACAACAAATTAATGACCAACACCTGCGACAGGAAGATTTTGAATCTATGAATATTTAATGAGCTCTAATTTGCATACCAACCGTTAATTTAAAAATCCCGTCACTCCAAATGATAGAGGACATCATAAGCTTCAAAATGAGTGGTAGTGTGCCATGGGTTTGTAATACAATATTTTTTTTTCTGGCATCACTAGTACAAGTTCACACTAGGTTTCTGGATCATACTGTGACGAAAATGCCCCCAAATCCCACTTTTTACTTTAGTTTTATTACTCTAAATCTTACCTATATCCTCCTAGAGATCTGGCATTTTTGTCTAGAAAATTCCTGTTGTCTTTACAGGTATTATTTCTAGGTAGTTTTGAGTATTTTCCTGCCGAAATTCTGTATGTACACTCACGTGTTTGTTTACACATGTCAGCTGAGCTATAAATAGCGTGATGGTAAAATCCAACATGGCTGCCATTTGAGCAGCGCTTAAAACGTTTCTGATTGGCTGAAAGTTCTAAAATTATTTCTAGCAAACTGAGACTTCTAAAAAGTAATTTATATTATTAGAACGTTTTACTAAATAATTATGTAGCTTCTTTAGATGTGAAGTTGTCTAATTTGAATCAACTTTGAAAGTTGGGCAAGTTTTGATGACTTTTCTGTCAGATTTCGTCTGGTAAGTCACAGCCTCGACTCCATGGGCGCGTGCGCGCTCCTTCACTAACCCCTGGCTGTGATGTACACATAAACGATGCTGACTGGCTTTTCAGAGCGTACTGCGCATGCATTTCGAAGATTGATACATTTAATACAAATCTTTGCTAAATAACGCAATGTCCAAACCTTATGTTTGAAAGGATGGATTCTTTAAAATCACAATTTTTAACATTTTAAAGATGGCGTCGGCACGTCAAACGGATCAACTTTTGCCTAATTACCGTATAATGTGCCATATTTTGATACATTTAAATTACACAATTCCAGGGGTTAAGATCGTGCAAGGAATGATGGGAAGCAACATGGCGCAGAAAGATCTCGTACCCATGGGAACAAGGTTGGGTAAGTCAGTGACTGTCTCATGATTATTCATATCTGTGACATCACTGAATTTTCTTCAATGAACTTAAAGGGAATATACATCATTTGCTTTTGCTGTAATTTTCAGAAATGAATGGAATTGGGGGGTTTGGAAATATATAGCAAATATAGTTACACTGACCTTTTAAGGTTTTGGGTTCACAAATGCTATAAAAACCAAGAAAAACAATCATTTTCCTGTAGTCTGGTTCCCTGACTCCATATAAGAAGAAACAGAGCAGTTTACATACATTTGGGAATTGTAAGGTCAGAGAACCAGTCTAGCTGGCTTGTACCCGTTCATAGGTGTGTAATTGATTGCAAACAAGTGCAATGGTCAATTGGGGCCAGTATTTGGAAAAAAGCCATTTTTTTCCAATGCTGATCGGCCGACCAGCGTTGGAAATTGATACAAGAATACCACTTTTCTTGAAAATGACAGTATACCAGGTGCCATGATTTTACAGGATGCTTTACACTGTCATTGACTAACAGTCCATCAAGGTATTTCAAAATGCTTTGCAAATGTTGTATTTTCCCTTTAAGGTTTGTTTACATTCATTCACTACTTGTAAAAGTGAGCATTTGGGGGATTCTGTATAATTTATTCACATGTTTACAACAGATTTACTGTAAGGAATGTCTTGAAGATTAATTTAAGCCTTTTTGTGTAATATTTTGCTGTATAATTCTGGAGAAATTGAGGGGAAACTATCGCTATGTGAATTCAGTATACTGTGATTTTTACAAAATGGGCGTGGCCTATTTACTAGCGCGTACTTTTGATTTTCGCGCTGGGCCAATAGGGTATAAATAGGGCAGATTTTGTTCATTCTGGGTACGGTTCTTTGATGGGTGTTGGTCTACTGCTAGCTGCGAACTCTACTGCTGATCTCTAACTGTATTTACACATAGTGCTTTGGCCGGAGAGTGGATATCTAGACAGTTAGTAACTGTGATTCATAAATACCTCAGACAGTTTACGCATTCCTACTGGTCGAGAGCCCGTCACGTGGCCGGTATTAAACGGATGATAAAGACATGGCTAGCTGGTCTTAAACACTTTTCCAGTGTCACAATAAAATGTGGACTCCTAAAAATCCAGTGCTTCTTATCGTTTCATTGGTTGAACGTTCACAATCCTCACGTAGGCATGCGCAACACTACCAGGTAGTTAGAATTTTATAGTTCTAAATTCAAAACGCAACGCGCCAGGTGCGTTCTGCGCGACATCGCGTAGAACATGATACGCGCGCGTCAATCTCCATAAAAGGGTTGTTTTCATCTTACTCGCCAGCTGAACACTCCATTATTTTGCAGGAGGGATGTTTCAAAAAGCATAAAGTGAATTTGTTGAACAAAATCGGGATGTTTTGAACGAATTATATGATTTTTTTTTACCGAAAAGGTATTTATGAATGGGAATAAATATGTACTCCGTCGGTATTTATCACTCTGTTTAATACCACTTAGAGTCTGGGTGCTGATAATTACCCTCGCCTCCGGCTCGGGTAATTATCAGCACCCAGACTCTAAGTGGTATTAAACAGAGTGATAAAAACCTCCGGAGCACACATTTATTCCCTTATTTACATCAGTTGTAGCTGATATCTTTAATTATTAAGACTCTGACAGGAGTCAGGGGATCTTGAGATATATTTGGAGTCAGGCTGCTGAGTCGGATTTCATCGAGGAATATCAAGAGAGGTCTGAGGCCTATTAGATTTTATTGCCCGACCACTCAATTAGAACACATTTGGGGGGGGGGGGATCACAGAAATTTAAAAAAATGTATCACTTGACACATGTTTGGAAATTGATGGAATGCGAAAAGGTTGTCACCCATTTGTGCATTCCCAAGTTGCAAACCAAGTGCAATTAGAGTGCATGGGGAAGGGGGGATTTACAGAAATTTCCAAAGATGTGTCACATGACACATCTTTGGAAATGATCTTTTCTTTTCTTCAAATTGACAGCATGTCAGAAAGTTGTCAACCATTCGTGGATAACAAACTAAATACAAAAATTTGAACATATCGGGGGATTTACAGAAATTTCCATTGACACAATGGGGAAGGGGGCCAGATTCACAGAATTTTCCTTAATAACTCCTATGAACATCTATGGAAATTAACAGCATGCAAGGTTTGGATCCATTCGTGGATTCCCAAATTGCAAACCAAGTACAAATTAGAAGCATGGAGGAGGAGCCAATTCACAGAAATTTTCAAAAATGTGTCACTTGACACGCAAGAAGGTATGCAAGAAGGTTGTCATTCATTTGTGGCTTCCCAAATTGTAACAACGCATTGGGGGATTTACAAAAATTTCCAAAACTGTGTCACATGACAAATCTTTGGAAATGATCTTCTTTTGTTTTCTTCAAATTGAGAGCATGGCAGAAAGTTGTCAACCATTCGAGGATTCCCCAATTGCAAACTAAGTACCGGTACCAATTGGAACGCATTCGGGAGGTGGCAGATTCACAGAAATTTCCAAAAATGTGTCACTTGACACATCTTTGGAAAGGATCTTATTTTGTTTTCTGCAAAGTGACAGCATGCCAGAAGGTTGTCAACCATTCGTGAATTAAGTACAAATTAGAACACATAGGGGAGTAGAAGGATTCACAGAAATTTCCAAAAATGTGTCACTTGACACACGTTTGGAAACCGATAGCATGCGACAAGGTTGTCACTCATTTGTAAATCCCCCAAATGCAAACCGAGTACAAATTAGAGCACTTCGGGAGATTTAAAGAAATTTCCAAAAATGTGTCGCTCGACACATTTGGGGGGGGGGAATTAGAACACATGGGGGGGGGAATTAGAACACATGGGGGGGGGGCAGATAAACAGCGTGCATCAACATACTGAGCATCCAATTGCATAACGGGCATCGGCCGCGTTGACATTCGAAAAACATTTCAAGCAATAAGCGCACATGTTTGGAACATTTTCAACACTGTGCAATGCATGATATATTGCGTAAAATACGCAGTTGCAGCTCTCCTACAGATTTGGACGTCATTGAGCAAGCCCTATTGCAAACCAAGTACAAATAGCAATGCATGGGGGGGGACCAATTCACAGACATTTCCAAAAATATGTCACTTGACACATGTTTGGAAATAGTAATAATAATAACAATAATGAACGTTTATAAGGCGCCGATATCCGCCAAGCACGACGCTCATGGCGCACAATACATACAAAACAATTACAGTATAAATTAAGTTAATTTGAATAACAGAAATTAGTGACAGGAGTAATAAACATCAACTCATTAAACACAAAAACGTGAGGTAAACACAGGAGTTTTCACAGAAGATTTAAATACAGACAATGATGATGACTGGCGAATTTCAAGGGGTAGATTGTTCCAGAGTTTGGGAGCGGCGCTTGAGAAAGACCGGTCTCCCCAAGAGTGATTGGTGCGGGAAACAGTAAGCTTTAGCGCTCCGGCCAAATGAAGACTACGTGACGGCTGATATTTCGAGATAATGTCCATTATATAGTCTGTTGAAGTTCCTTGTAGTGACTTGAAAGTGATGTGGGGGTCAAAAGTGACACCAAGGTTGCGACACTTGGTGGAAGGATGGATGTGGCAATCTCCAGCCCTAATGCTGGTGATATTGAACTTGGCGAGTTGTTATTTTGAGCCACACAGGATACATTCAGACTTGTTGTCATTCAATTTGAGACTGTTTGTCATCATCCATGTCTTGATCTCATCAATGCAAGCCTCAAGATTCTCCAGGGCAGACACAGCATTGGGTTGAGATGGATTGAAGGATTGATACATAGTAGTGATATTACAGGTTGTGTTTCTGGATGATCTGGTCGAGTGGTAAAATGTAGATGGTGAATAACATGGGACCGCCAACAGATCCCTGAGGAACACCACAGTCAAGGGAGGTAGGGCAGATAATACTCCATTGAAGTTAACAGACTGTTGCCGGTCTGCAAGGTATGAGTCAAACCACTGCAAGGCTGCATCGTGCACTCCCAAAGAGTGCAAGCGACTGATCAGGATGGCGTGATCTATGGTGTCAAATGCTGATGACAGATCGAGAAGCACAAGCGCTGTTACTTTGCCAACATCCATCTGTTGTAGGATGTGGTCGCAGACAGATGAACAAGTAATGTTTCTACACTATGGTTCTGACGATTTGCAGATTGGCGACTATCCAATAGATCATTATTCCGTAAATGCATCGACAGCCTGGAGATAGCAACACGCTCAAGTAACTTTGAGATGTACGGCAAGTTGGAAACTGGGCGGTAGTATTGGAGTTCTTTAACAATGCTGGACACACGTGGGCAACTTTGAAAACAGAAGGAACAACACTGCATTGCAGGCTGCGGTTGATAATCGTGGTGATGGCAGGAACGATGGATTCAGAACATTGCTTAAGGAGCCAGGTTGGTATAGGGTTCAAGTCACATGATTTGGCTGGGGATTTGAAGATGACAGTGCAAACCTCATCTTGAGAGGCGGAACAGAGACTGGTCATGCAGTGTCTCATCTTGAGAGGCAGAACGGAGACTGGTCAGTGTAGTTTGTGTTGGCGGGGATGGGGTAGAAGTATCTGTATCTGGCACAAGGAGAGGTAGTGCATCACGAATCGAAGAAATCTTGGACGTGAAAAAAACGGCTGAAATGGTCAGCCAGTGACTTGTCGGAATCGTACTTGTGGTAAAGAAGATACATTATTCCTATGGAGAAGCTTGTTGGCGACACGAAACAGTTGTTTTTGATCACCGGAACACTTGGAGACAATGTCTGAGTAATGGGTTCTTTTGGCCTTACGGATCAGCGAGATCACATGCTGGCATTGTTGGTGATGTAGTTGGCGGTCAATCTCGAGTGAGGATGCATGCCACCTGTGTTCAAGCTGTCTTCGTCTGTGCTTAGCTTGCAACACCTCATCAGTGTACCAACCGGTGTCGGGCCGAAAAAGAAATGACGGAACTCGTACTCAGGCAGCAAAGTACTCGTACTCGAATAGCAGTACTCAAGGGAAATGGTATAGCTTGACTTTATACACCATGGCCTTATTTTATCAATACTTTCAGTTTGAAATGGCTGACTGGCTTGTGGAGAAATCGAAGTTTCCTGATTTTCCTCTGTGCACGTCCAGACAAACACAACAGCTAGCCGTGATTGGGTCTGCATATCGGTCTGACTGGGTCTGGGCCAATTATTACCCACAATCAACCATTTGCCATATGGCTGTATTCGGAATACAACTACTTGTACTCGTACTCGGAAGTAAAGTACTCGTACTCGGAAGTATAAGTACTCATACTCGAAGACCTGTTCTTGTACTCGAAGGTACAAGTACTCGTACTCGGTTACTTAAGTACTCAGGGATGTGATTGGGATGTGACAAAAACCCCTGAAAATGTTATGCGAGAGTACAAAATCTGGCGAGTGCGAAGCCATTACGGCGTAAGCGGGCCCCGAAAAATGTTGGATTTTCTGGGCCATCATTTGAGCCAAAATATTTTGCCAATTTTGTTATTTCTTTTTTCACTTTTGTTGCATTTTGTTTCAGTTCATCACCATCATCATTGATTTGTCACTTATTTGTAATTATAAGTACTCCATGGTGATTAATAATAACCATTGTAAAAGCATGAAGAAATAAATAAAACAAGATTATTCTACACAAATATTTGTTTTGCTTCATCCACAACTGAATGGAACATACCATCTTTGGAAGCACCAGACTAATCAGTTTCAATGATGATGTGCTTCGGGTGTTTCACATGGGATACGAGCAATTTCTTTCCACTCGACGCGTAGTTGATAGTGTCGTTGCTAACATTGCCAAAAACCTTGACAGCGGTTGCTATTTTATCAAAAAAACTCTTGAAATTCATGCTGATGCCCGTCAATAATAACGGAGTCCCGAAACCATTCCCACCGGAACTTATTTTTCACTTCTTTATCAAGCTCTCGCACTGATTTATCTCCGTGCGACAATATCGACTTGTTGGGCGCAGCCATGTTGGAAGCATCCGTACACGCCGCGTATACAAACATTCGACGCACATGAAACAACGTGCATAATCCCCACGATTGCACTGTACTGTATGCTGTTGTGCACGCTGAGCAATATTAGTCTGTACACCTGACCAGCGCAACACGTGCATCTTGGGTACCGACACAGGAACTAGACCTAAATAATCACAACCTCGGACCCGAGCGAAAAATCACATGATCGCGCTAACGGCAACGCATGGTCTTCAACCTCGTTCTCGAAATTGGTTATTCAATATGTGCGTGCGTATTGATTAACGAAGTAATGTCCGTAAGTAAATTTGGATATTTCGGCAAGCAAAACTCATTATGAATAATTAATTAGCACATTCTACCCCCTATTTTCTCAACGGATTCACAAGATTCACGTTGGTGGACTTTTGAACCCCAAAAAAACGGATTTCCGGAAAAAAATGGAGAAATCACATCCCTGAGTACTCGGTAGTACTCGGTACTCAGAAAAAAGTACTCGACTACAACACTGGCAACACTGCATCGGGCTGACAGATGGTTGCCTTCAATCTCAGCGCACAAGAGATTCAAATCAATGCTGTGGAGATTGCGATGGATAACCATGTCTCACAGATACCAATGATATCAAGATGATTTTCAGAAACAAAATCAATAAGTTCTGTTGTCTTGTTCCGAATTGACTGGGCATTAAGCATGCAGAAGGTAGTGTCTAGCTTGAGTTTATGAGGGTTTAGATCTCACAGACAGGTCGCACTAAAAAGCGCCAACACAGCGTCAACACAGCGTCAACACATGACAGAAGCGTCAACACACTGTCAACACATCCAAAACACATTCTGAATTGACCAAAAAAGGTATAGAATGGCAAAGCATAGAATAAAAGAGAATTTCCATTGGATTAAGTTTCCATTTAGTTGTTAAAAATATAGTATTTTCACGCGAAAAAATTACCTTTAACTTGCGCGGCCGTTGTCCGCCATCTTGACTTTGCACAAAGCTTTGATTATACCATTTCAAGTAGGGGTGTGTAGGTTATGACATTACAACAGAGGGCGCCTTGATGCAGAAGGATGCACTCTGATCTGTGAGAGACTGAGGGACTGAGGTTTATTGAACGACGCTCTCACCCTTTAGCATAATGGAATGGTTCGTGCTGCCACTGAGGCAACATGGCAGCCGATCTCGGAGCGGCACGGAGAGCCAATTTTCTTGAACTGAAAATTGCAATTTTCAGACGTTTAACCTATTGATTTTAAGCCAAAATCTTGTTTCTGTCCATACTGTATGGGTTACATACTGCTTTTGTCACTTTTAATGCATTTTGGATGTGTTGACGCTACGTTGACGCTTTAGTATGACAGTCACAGACTGATGTGGATAAACCAAGTTTTGTGTGCATTTACATACCGGGCTGGTGAATTTTGATTGAAGTAATCAGGGTGATGGGGTCCGTCTTGACTTGATGTGCGATTTTCAATTACAATGGGCATGTCAAAGTTGAAGTAAGTCGATCGGCGCCTACGTATCCCAGCCTTGCATCCACAACGAATGGGCCAAAAACAACAGGTGCCAGTGATCAGTCCAGAAGATTTGGATGGTGGATGAATTGGACATGTTCTGGTCCAATATCACTGCAGATTTCAGCAGCAAGAGGACATGGACGGCAAAGATCGGGTTCATTATTGAAGGAGTGCAGATGTATTGGCGAATATCTGCCTCGTTGGGATGAAGCAGGAGCCATTGAGGAGTCCATTGGCATATGCAGTGGCATTGTTGAATTAAATGGGAGACAACATTGGTTCATTAGCATATCAAGTGCTGCACTTGTGCTGGAGGAACATCCAATTGTTACCAGTAGAAGGTGTGATCTACTAGTCACAAAAGATACCTGACGTCTTGGTGCGCAGAAAAACTGCTAAAGCCCCAAATGCACAGGAAAGGAAGGAAAAACTTCCTTAAAATGCTCCCAAACCAGATGATGTTACATATATTCTGGCTCACCATGTTGATCAGTATGCTCTAAAGTTCAACTTGACATGAAGACATGACTGGAAACACAGCTAAGAAAGAGGAAATCAGTGCATTGGTGGAGAGCATGATGAGGAGCCGCCAGTTAGTAGCGCTGCACTCCATAACATCACTCATGTCAATACAACAATCAACAGCCACAGCTGTTTGACAATGCCTGCCACTTGCAGACAATACTTTATCAGGTCAATACAACAATCAACAGCCACACAGTATAGCCACAGCTGTATGACAATGCCGACCACTTGCAGACAATGCTTTATCAGGTCAATACAACAATCAACAGCCACACAGTAGCAACAGCTGTTAAACAATGCCTGCCACTTGCAGACAATACTTTATTTGGTCAATACGAAAATCAACAGCCACACAGTAGCCACAGCTGTTTGACAATGCCTGCCACTTGCAGACAATGCTTTACCAGGTCAATTCAACAATCAACAGCCACACAGTAGCCACAGCTGTTTGACAATGCCAGCCACTTGCAGACAATACTTTATCTGGTCAATACAACAATCAACAGCCACACAGTAGCCACAGCTGTTTGACAATGCCTGCCACTTGCAGACAATACTTTATCAGGTCAATACAACAATCAACAGCCACACAGTAGCCACAGCTGTTTGACAATGCCTGCCACTTGCATACAATACTTTATAAGGTCAATACAACAATCAACAGCCACACAGTAGCCACAGCTGTTTGACAATGCCTGCCACTTGCATACAATACTTTATAAGGTCAATACAACAATCAACAGCCACACAGTAGCCACAGCTAGTACCAATAGGCCCCCACCCAAAAAGTTCTGCTTCCAATTACATCGCATTTGAAAACAGGGTAGTGTAACCGGGGAGAGTGGAATTAGTTAGTTTTTAAAATGTGGCACTCTCCTTATGTCCGAGGGGTTCCACTAAAAAATGATTTGGGTAGAGCGAATGTTTTCTGTTGTCTCACAAATATGAAATGGTTTATTTACAGTACAAATAGAGACAATATATATACAAATTATTAGGTATTTACACAAGAATTATATTAGAAACTTGGTTGGGTGTATAAAAACAGAACTTAGTTGGGTGTATAAAAAACGACAGTCAAATAGGGAAATAGGCTAATGAAGTAGCTCCAAGGATATTATCACTTGGGAGGATCTACGTTCATGCCTACTCCGATGTGAAAATCGACGATCAGCAGTGAAAATACAATGTAGATGTAAATATTTTACTGCTAGTATAGGGAGCCTCTCTCAAAATTGTAATACAAGTGAAGAGTGTAAGCGCTCGTAAAAGATGGTCTGAATGCAACGATGTGTTGGATCGAAATCAACAATATTCCGCAGCAGGCCCTACAAGAAAACTATACCGAAACGCCCGGAATGTCAACTATTCCGCTTAAACAAAGCGCGTTGGAATGCAAAACTTGCACGCTCGCTACGCCCATCGCATAGTTGAGCCAAATTCTAGGCGGCGCGCGCTGTTAAAAAAAGTTTAGTTGGCCGCGAGAGGGCGCTAGGCAAAAAGCATGATCACAATGGCTGCTCACATGTAAATCTACACAAACACGAAGTTACAAAAGTTTGGTTTGAAATAATGCTGGAGTAAGGAACCAGTCGGGGAAAAGTAAGTACTGCAACCCGACCTGGTTACAGAAGGTAGGTGTTTTTTTGGGGGGGGGGGGGGTGGATTTTTTGACAGGGATCATGTTTCAGTCAATACCAAACACCAACTGTGGACAGCACTTATCAAGTCAGTCCTTCTGATTTGAGGCGTGCGATCACACCCCCACACCACCGCACACCTAAAAGCTTCCCGTGAAGTGTGAACAATTGCATGCCTGAATTTCCCTGGACCACAGATCACACACCTAGAAAATCACACACCTAGAAAAAATACACACCTAGAAAAGTCCAGGTGTGCCTTTTTCCACACGCCTGTGATTTTCAAAGCAGAAGGACTTCAAGTCAAAAACAGTCAACAGCAATTTAGCACCCACAGCTGTTTTGACAGGGATCATGTTTCAAACAGTCAATACCAGCAACTTACTGACTACGACAGTACTTTAACGAGTCAATAACAGTCATCCAATATTCATTATCAACAACTGTTCTACGGGTCACAGTTGGTCAAGTCATTCTCATGGCCAGTTACTTAAGCAGTCAAAACGGGTCAATAATGTAGTTCAATGCATAGAATGCCATCGGGTCAAAAACGGTCACCTGACTGATTTTGACCCGAGTAACAGCATGGCTAAGAATGCATGTTTGCATCGGAGGGTTCTAATGGGCCAATTACATAAGTTTATGGATGTTGCATATAAAGGTAAAAGATGAGCTAGTATTTTTTCTCTTTTTTCACTGCTAGGAAAAGGGTGCTTAGGACAAATTCAGTTTCTAATAGGCACTTCCAGTTACATTATTAAGCCATTTTACATTGTTGCCAAACGAGAATAGCAGTTTTCAAAATGGCTTCAAATTTATGATATGATTAGGGTAATGTATAAACAGGGAGAGACATTTTGTGACAAATGTCCAGTCTGTATGTACGTTTAAATCCTCATTATAAAATATCAAATAATTCTTCACAATGACTCTGAGTTTTCTATGTTTTGACTGATAGCATTCCTCCAGGGTACATCTTCACAATGACTCTGAGTTTTCTAGGTTTTGACTGATAGCATTCCTCCAGGGTACATCTTCACAATGACTCTGAGTTTTCTAGGTTTTGACTGGGTTATCATTATTAAGAAATATCTCAAAGGTAGAGCAAGAGGTGGGGGGGGGGGAAAGAAATGATCGAATTAACCCCACAAAGCAGTGCCCCACTACCAGCACTCTTTATTTGTGGGAGAACATAGAAGAGTGCCAGATCACCCATTTTGATTACTTGTTTCTGCTTATTCTTTAGGTACATGTAACTAAAAACTAACCTCAAGAATCAGTAATGGGTAGCCCAGCAAGCAGGTCATCCGTTCATCTGTCGGTCCTCCTCCCTGCTTCCGGTTCCTCAGGTTTCTGTTTGATGAGGCTGTCGGAGCCCTGACGATGTCTTGAGGCAGGCTCAACCTCATCTCAGTAGAGCAATTCCCTCATCAGTCAGTGGTCCTCACTTTGCTGAAAGGATTCAAATAACGAAAGGAAAAATTTGAATTATTGAGCTGTATTCGTGCCAGGGCTCAAAAGGGGAAAGAAAGCATTGAATTAACTCCACAAAGCAAAGCCCTGCTACCAGAACTCATTTGTGCACGAACATAATAGCAGAGTCAGATCGCCCATTTAAATTTGTTCTGTGACTTGATTGTTCCTGTTAAGAGGAGGCCTATACACAGCCTAAAAGCAGAACAGGAAGGGGACAGACCTCATTTATCCCAGGACAAACCAATAACACCAGTAAATAAAGATGTGCTTCAAACCATGTTACAAGGCTATGATGGCATTAAGTACAAATTCTTAATTCACGGTTTTACAATTGGTTTTTAGGTTTTACAGGCAATCAAAAATTTAGGACATCAACAAATTTAAAATCTGCTCTTCAAAATCCAAAAGTGGTTTCTGAAAAACTAGGGTTAGAACTTAGACAAGTTAGGCTCGCAGGGCCGTTCCAAGACTTGCCACTTAATAACTTTTGCGTTAGCCCGATTGGTTTAGTTCCTAAAAAACAGCCTGGTTCATTTTGAATAATTCATCATTTGTCTCATCCTAAACATGGTTCCGTAAACGATGGAATACCAGATTGCAACACAACAGTCAAGTATGCATCAACGGAGGACGCAATAAAAATGTTGAAGTAAGTGGGCCCAGGATGTGTGCCATCTAAACTAGATATAAAGTGTTAACCATTTATTCTGGAATAGTCCATATTCGGGATGATTTTCTAATCATTTCAACATCTCATCAACAGGGTGTGCATGATTTGGTCGGATTTCAAACACTGAGTAATAAGTTGGGTATTCCCCTTGCACCAGAGAAAACTGAAGGGCCTACAACCTGGCTAACATTTGCCAGGATCGAACAAGATACAATACGGTAGCAATGGCCGCGCGGATACCGCTGGACAAATTACAAAAAGCCATCGTTAAAATTATCAGAATCTATTATGTACACCATTTCATACTGACATTTCAAAGACATACACAATCAGTTTTTACTGAAATTTTCGAATTGGAAAGTTCAGCATTTGAGAATGAGTTTAATGCAAACTTTGAATACATATTTTGATAGGAAATCAAGCACTGTATATTTTGCACGGGGGGGGGGGGGGTTAAAATACCACCCGAGGAATCAAATTTCTTCATATACAGGTCTCTTTTTGTTTCTAAAATAAAACTCACCACAAGAATTCAGAAGAGCATTCACGGTGGTGGTCACAAGGCCGCGGGTTGACGGCTCTGGTCAAGTCCGTAGCTCGGCACCTCGGGTCAAGGCATGGTCGATGACTCGGGCCAGTCCGTAGGACGACACCCCGGCACAAGGCCGTGGGCCGACGACTCGAGCAAGTCCGTGGGACGACACCCCGGCGAAAGGCCGTGAGCCGATGGACGACTCGGGCCCGTTCCGGGGGCCGGCACCTCGGGAGTTTGCCGTGGGCCGCCGACTCGGGCCAATTCCGTGGGCCGCCACCTCCACGGAGCATGGCCGTTGGCTAAAGACTCAGGCCAATTCCGTCGGTCCGCACCATTGGGTCAAGGCCTTGGGGTCATCAACTCGGGTCAAGTGTTCAAGTGTTCAAGTTGCACAAGGCCGCGGGTTGACGGCTCTGGTCAAGTCCGTAGCTTGGCACCTCGGGTCAAGGCATGGTCGATGACTCGGGCCAGTCCATAGGACGACACCCCGGCGCAAGGCCGTGGGCCGCCACCTCCACGGAGCATGGCCGTTGGCTAAAGACTCAGGCCAATTCCGTCGGTCCGCACCATTGGGTCAAGGCCTTGGGGACATCAACTCGGGTCAAGTGTTCAAGTGTTCAAGTTGCACAAGGCCGCGGGTCGACGGCTCCGGTCAAGTCCGTAGCTTGGCACCTCGGGTCAAGGCATGGTCGATGACTCGGGCCAGTCCGTGTGACGGCATCCGTCAAACCGCCACATACTCGGAGCATGGCCGTGGGCCAAAGACTCAGGCCAATTCCGTGGGTCCGCACCATTGGGTCAAGGCCTTGGGGTCGTCAACTCGGGTCAAGTGTTCAAGTGTTCAAGCGCTCAATCCAATGGAGATCCAGGCCTTAGAGTCTGCTGAAAACACTGCTAATATCAACCTCTCAAGAAGCGTAGTCACGGTGGAGTCCATTCATGAGGTGGGATGACGTTCCACACGGTAAATAAAGTTGTTCGCTGTTGAAGAGTGAGAAAAAGATCCATTAATGGGGAGCGGTGTGGATTCAGAATATGTTTGAGTTGAAAGAAGAACGGAACAAACAAAATTCATCTGGAACACAATTTAAGTCAGTTAACGGTTGCAATGCATATGAACAGGATGCATCAAGAAAATGGTATTTCGAAAAACGATGGGCTAATATGTAAAGGTTAGGATCTTCAAAAATGTCAAAGTGGCCCATCTTTAGGGGTAGTTCATTTGCTTTTTAGTGATATCTTATTGACATCTCTTCGGTCACGGATGGCAGAGCATCATTGATTTCAAAATGATGGACAACATTTGCTGCATGAGTGGTGGACTCTCAGCTGTCCAAAGAAAGTGCCGTTGATGTGCAATGTGCATTGAAAAGAGGTACATTGGAGATGTTGTTGCTTTAACGTGGGTTCATCTCACCACTGACATGTGAACTTACATGTAAACTTGCAAACAGGGCTTTCAGGGGTGTGAGTGACCACTGATAAAAATAGCTGAAAAAAGCTGAAAAAGGTGTAAAAAAAAACCCTGAACTTTGGAAATCTCCTATACTTTTGTACACAGCACGAGAGGGAAAAAAGCTGAAATCCAAAACCAAAAAAGCTGAAATCAGCTTTAAAGCTGAGATTTCGCACCCCTGGGCTTTGTTGGCCTTTGTTGTGAAATCACTCGTGCTTGGTCATCCCTGACTGATGAGATGCAGATATGGTGTCAATGCAAAGGTTATGGACTACCCTTTAAGATGGAGCAACTTTAACGTCTTGGTCATTGTACCTGCCTGGGTTTTTTTTTTTTTAAATACATCCTGTAGAGGGTTAAATAGTGAGGCTGAAAAACATAAATACCGTCACATGCACAAATGTCGCTGCATGCAGTCAATTCATCTGAACATTTTCTTATGTTTTCATTGATCAATTGTCAGAATCTATTTATTACGCACATCACACCATTTCATACTGACATTTCAAAGACATGCACAATCAGTTTTTACTGAAATTTTCAAATTGAAAAGTTTCAATTTGAGAATGAGTACTTTAAGTTAGACTTTAGAATTCATATTTTAATAGGAGATCAAGCAATGTATATTTTGCCGGGGGGGGGGGGGGGGGTGGGGTGGAGGGGGTTAAAATACCACCCGAGGAATCATATTTCTTCATATACAGGTCTCTTTTTGTTTCTAAAATAAAACTCACCACAAGAATTCCAAAGAGCATTCACGGTAGTGGTCACAAGGCCGCGGGTTGACGGCTCTGGTCAAGTCCGTAGCTCGGCACCTCGGGTCAAGGCATGGTCGATGACTCGGGCCAGTCCGTAGGACGACACCCCGGCGCAAGGCCGTGGGCCGACGACTCGAGCAAGTCCGTGGGACGACACCCCGGCGAAAGGCCGTGAGCCGATGGACGACTCGGGCCCGTTCCGGGGGCCGGCACCTCGGGAGTTTGCCGTGGGCCGCCGACTCGGGCCAATTCCGTGGGCCGCCACCTCCACGGAGCATGGCCGTTGGCTAAAGACTCAGGCCAATTCCGTCGGTCCGCACCATTGGGTCAAGGCCTTGGGGTCATCAACTCGGGTCAAGTGTTCAAGTGTTCAAGTTGCACAAGGCCGCGGGTTGACGGCTCTGGTCAAGTTCGTAGCTTGGCACCTCGGGTCAAGGCATGGTCGATGACTCGGGCCAGTCCATAGGACGACACCCCGGCGCAAGGCCGTGGGCCGCCACCTCCACGGAGCATGGCCGTTGGCTAAAGACTCAGGCCAATTCCGTCGGTCCGCACCATTGGGTCAAGGCCTTGGGGACATCAACTCGGGTCAAGTGTTCAAGTGTTCAAGTTGCACAAGGCCGCGGGTCGACGGCTCCGGTCAAGTCCGTAGCTTGGCACCTCGGGTCAAGGCATGGTCGATGACTCGGGCCAGTCCGTGTGACGGCATCCGTCAAACCGCCACATACTCGGAGCATGGCCGTGGGCCAAAGACTCAGGCCAATTCCGTGGGTCCGCACCATTGGGTCAAGGCCTTGGGGTCGTCAACTCGGGTCAAGTGTTCAAGTGTTCAAGCGCTCAATCCAATGGAGATCCAGGCCTTAGAGTCTGCTGAAAACACTGCTAATATCAACCTCTCAAGAAGCGTAGTCACGGTGGAGTCCATTCATGAGGTGGGATGACGTTCCACACGGTAAATAAAGTTGTTCGCTGTTGAAGAGTGAGAAAAAGATCCATTAATGGGGAGCGGTGTGGATTCAGAATATGTTTGAGTTGAAAGAAGAACGGAACAAACAAAATTCATCTGGAACACAATTTAAGTCAGTTAACGGTTGCAATGCATATGAACAGGATGCATCAAGAAAATGGTATTTCGAAAAACGATGGGCTAATATGTAAAGGTTAGGATCTTCAAAAATGTCAAAGTGGCCCATCTTTAGGGGTAGTTCATTTGCTTTTTAGTGATATCTTATTGACATCTCTTCGGTCACGGATGGCAGAGCATCATTGATTTCAAAATGATGGACAACATTTGCTGCATGAGTGGTGGACTCTCAGCTGTCCAAAGAAAGTGCCGTTGATGTGCAATGTGCATTGAAAAGAGGTACATTGGAGATGTTGTTGCTTTAACGTGGGTTCATCTCACCACTGACATGTGAACTTACATGTAAACTTGCAAACAGGGCTTTCAGGGGTGTGAGTGACCACTGATAAAAATAGCTGAAAAAAGCTGAAAAAGGTGTAAAAAAAAACCCTGAACTTTGGAAATCTCCTATACTTTTGTACACAGCACGAGAGGGAAAAAAGCTGAAATCCAAAACCAAAAAAGCTGAAATCAGCTTTAAAGCTGAGATTTCGCACCCCTGGGCTTTGTTGGCCTTTGTTGTGAAATCACTCGTGCTTGGTCATCCCTGACTGATGAGATGCAGATATGGTGTCAATGCAAAGGTTATGGACTACCCTTTAAGATGGAGCAACTTTAACGTCTTGGTCATTGTACCTGCCTGGGTTTTTTTTTTTTTAAATACATCCTGTAGAGGGTTAAATAGTGAGGCTGAAAAACATAAATACCGTCACATGCACAAATGTCGCTGCATGCAGTCAATTCATCTGAACATTTTCTTATGTTTTCATTGATCAATTGTCAGAATCTATTTATTACGCACATCACACCATTTCATACTGACATTTCAAAGACATGCACAATCAGTTTTTACTGAAATTTTCAAATTGAAAAGTTTCAATTTGAGAATGAGTACTTTAAGTTAGACTTTAGAATTCATATTTTAATAGGAGATCAAGCAATGTATATTTTGCCGGGGGGGGGGGGGGGGGTGGGGTGGAGGGGGTTAAAATACCACCCGAGGAATCATATTTCTTCATATACAGGTCTCTTTTTGTTTCTAAAATAAAACTCACCACAAGAATTCCAAAGAGCATTCACGGTAGTGGTCACAAGGCCGCGGGTTGACGGCTCTGGTCAAGTCCGTAGCTCGGCACCTCGGGTCAAGGCATGGTCGATGACTCGGGCCAGTCCGTAGGACGACACCCCGGCGCAAGGCCGTGGGCCGACGACTCGAGCAAGTCCGTGGGACGACACCCCGGCGAAAGGCCGTGAGCCGATGGACGACTCGGGCCCGTTCCGGGGGCCGGCACCTCGGGAGTTTGCCGTGGGCCGCCGACTCGGGCCAATTCCGTGGGCCGCCACCTCCACGGAGCATGGCCGTTGGCTAAAGACTCAGGCCAATTCCGTCGGTCCGCACCATTGGGTCAAGGCCTTGGGGTCATCAACTCGGGTCAAGTGTTCAAGTGTTCAAGTTGCACAAGGCCGCGGGTTGACGGCTCTGGTCAAGTCCGTAGCTTGGCACCTCGGGTCAAGGCATGGTCGATGACTCGGGCCAGTCCATAGGACGACACCCCGGCGCAAGGCCGTGGGCCGCCACCTCCACGGAGCATGGCCGTTGGCTAAAGACTCAGGCCAATTCCGTCGGTCCGCACCATTGGGTCAAGGCCTTGGGGACATCAACTCGGGTCAAGTGTTCAAGTGTTCAAGTTGCACAAGGCCGCGGGTCGACGGCTCCGGTCAAGTCCGTAGCTTGGCACCTCGGGTCAAGGCATGGTCGATGACTCGGGCCAGTCCGTGTGACGGCATCCGTCAAACCGCCACATACTCGGAGCATGGCCGTGGGCCAAAGACTCAGGCCAATTCCGTGGGTCCGCACCATTGGGTCAAGGCCTTGGGGTCGTCAACTCGGGTCAAGTGTTCAAGTGTTCAAGCGCTCAATCCAATGGAGATCCAGGCCTTAGAGTCTGCTGAAAACACTGCTAATATCAACCTCTCAAGAAGCGTAGTCACGGTGGAGTCCATTCATGAGGTGGGATGACGTTCCACACGGTAAATAAAGTTGTTCGCTGTTGAAGAGTGAGAAAAAGATCCATTAATGGGGAGCGGTGTGGATTCAGAATATGTTTGAGTTGAAAGAAGAACGGAACAAACAAAATTCATCTGGAACACAATTTAAGTCAGTTAACGGTTGCAATGCATATGAACAGGATGCATCAAGAAAATGGTATTTCGAAAAACGATGGGCTAATATGTAAAGGTTAGGATCTTCAAAAATGTCAAAGTGGCCCATCTTTAGGGGTAGTTCATTTGCTTTTTAGTGATATCTTATTGACATCTCTTCGGTCACGGATGGCAGAGCATCATTGATTTCAAAATGATGGACAACATTTGCTGCATGAGTGGTGGACTCTCAGCTGTCCAAAGAAAGTGCCGTTGATGTGCAATGTGCATTGAAAAGAGGTACATTGGAGATGTTGTTGCTTTAACGTGGGTTCATCTCACCACTGACATGTGAACTTACATGTAAACTTGCAAACAGGGCTTTCAGGGGTGTGAGTGACCACTGATAAAAATAGCTGAAAAAAGCTGAAAAAGGTGTAAAAAAAAACCCTGAACTTTGGAAATCTCCTATACTTTTGTACACAGCACGAGAGGGAAAAAAGCTGAAATCCAAAACCAAAAAAGCTGAAATCAGCTTTAAAGCTGAGATTTCGCACCCCTGGGCTTTGTTGGCCTTTGTTGTGAAATCACTCGTGCTTGGTCATCCCTGACTGATGAGATGCAGATATGGTGTCAATGCAAAGGTTATGGACTACCCTTTAAGATGGAGCAACTTTAACGTCTTGGTCATTGTACCTGCCTGGGTTTTTTTTTTTTTAAATACATCCTGTAGAGGGTTAAATAGTGAGGCTGAAAAACATAAATACCGTCACATGCACAAATGTCGCTGCATGCAGTCAATTCATCTGAACATTTTCTTATGTTTTCATTGATCAATTGTCAGAATCTATTTATTACGCACATCACACCATTTCATACTGACATTTCAAAGACATGCACAATCAGTTTTTACTGAAATTTTCAAATTGAAAAGTTTCAATTTGAGAATGAGTACTTTAAGTTAGACTTTAGAATTCATATTTTAATAGGAGATCAAGCAATGTATATTTTGCCGGGGGGGGGGGGGGGGGGTGGGGTGGAGGGGGTTAAAATACCACCCGAGGAATCATATTTCTTCATATACAGGTCTCTTTTTGTTTCTAAAATAAAACTCACCACAAGAATTCCAAAGAGCATTCACGGTAGTGGTCACAAGGCCGCGGGTTGACGGCTCTGGTCAAGTCCGTAGCTCGGCACCTCGGGTCAAGGCATGGTCGATGACTCGGGCCAGTCCGTAGGACGACACCCCGGCGCAAGGCCGTGGGCCGACGACTCGAGCAAGTCCGTGGGACGACACCCCGGCGAAAGGCCGTGAGCCGATGGACGACTCGGGCCCGTTCCGGGGGCCGGCACCTCGGGAGTTTGCCGTGGGCCGCCGACTCGGGCCAATTCCGTGGGCCGCCACCTCCACGGAGCATGGCCGTTGGCTAAAGACTCAGGCCAATTCCGTCGGTCCGCACCATTGGGTCAAGGCCTTGGGGTCATCAACTCGGGTCAAGTGTTCAAGTGTTCAAGTTGCACAAGGCCGCGGGTTGACGGCTCTGGTCAAGTCCGTAGCTTGGCACCTCGGGTCAAGGCATGGTCGATGACTCGGGCCAGTCCATAGGACGACACCCCGGCGCAAGGCCGTGGGCCGCCACCTCCACGGAGCATGGCCGTTGGCTAAAGACTCAGGCCAATTCCGTCGGTCCGCACCATTGGGTCAAGGCCTTGGGGACATCAACTCGGGTCAAGTGTTCAAGTGTTCAAGTTGCACAAGGCCGCGGGTCGACGGCTCCGGTCAAGTCCGTAGCTTGGCACCTCGGGTCAAGGCATGGTCGATGACTCGGGCCAGTCCGTGTGACGGCATCCGTCAAACCGCCACATACTCGGAGCATGGCCGTGGGCCAAAGACTCAGGCCAATTCCGTGGGTCCGCACCATTGGGTCAAGGCCTTGGGGTCGTCAACTCGGGTCAAGTGTTCAAGTGTTCAAGCGCTCAATCCAATGGAGATCCAGGCCTTAGAGTCTGCTGAAAACACTGCTAATATCAACCTCTCAAGAAGCGTAGTCACGGTGGAGTCCATTCATGAGGTGGGATGACGTTCCACACGGTAAATAAAGTTGTTCGCTGTTGAAGAGTGAGAAAAAGATCCATTAATGGGGAGCGGTGTGGATTCAGAATATGTTTGAGTTGAAAGAAGAACGGAACAAACAAAATTCATCTGGAACACAATTTAAGTCAGTTAACGGTTGCAATGCATATGAACAGGATGCATCAAGAAAATGGTATTTCGAAAAACGATGGGCTAATATGTAAAGGTTAGGATCTTCAAAAATGTCAAAGTGGCCCATCTTTAGGGGTAGTTCATTTGCTTTTTAGTGATATCTTATTGACATCTCTTCGGTCACGGATGGCAGAGCATCATTGATTTCAAAATGATGGACAACATTTGCTGCATGAGTGGTGGACTCTCAGCTGTCCAAAGAAAGTGCCGTTGATGTGCAATGTGCATTGAAAAGAGGTACATTGGAGATGTTGTTGCTTTAACGTGGGTTCATCTCACCACTGACATGTGAACTTACATGTAAACTTGCAAACAGGGCTTTCAGGGGTGTGAGTGACCACTGATAAAAATAGCTGAAAAAAGCTGAAAAAGGTGTAAAAAAAAACCCTGAACTTTGGAAATCTCCTATACTTTTGTACACAGCACGAGAGGGAAAAAAGCTGAAATCCAAAACCAAAAAAGCTGAAATCAGCTTTAAAGCTGAGATTTCGCACCCCTGGGCTTTGTTGGCCTTTGTTGTGAAATCACTCGTGCTTGGTCATCCCTGACTGATGAGATGCAGATATGGTGTCAATGCAAAGGTTATGGACTACCCTTTAAGATGGAGCAACTTTAACGTCTTGGTCATTGTACCTGCCTGGGTTTTTTTTTTTTTAAATACATCCTGTAGAGGGTTAAATAGTGAGGCTGAAAAACATAAATACCGTCACATGCACAAATGTCGCTGCATGCAGTCAATTCATCTGAACATTTTCTTATGTTTTCATTGATCAATTGTCAGAATCTATTTATTACGCACATCACACCATTTCATACTGACATTTCAAAGACATGCACAATCAGTTTTTACTGAAATTTTCAAATTGAAAAGTTTCAATTTGAGAATGAGTACTTTAAGTTAGACTTTAGAATTCATATTTTAATAGGAGATCAAGCAATGTATATTTTGCCGGGGGGGGGGGGGGGGGGTGGGGGTGGGGTGGAGGGGGTTAAAATACCACCCGAGGAATCATATTTCTTCATATACAGGTCTCTTTTTGTTTCTAAAATAAAACTCACCACAAGAATTCCAAAGAGCATTCACGGTAGTGGTCACAAGGCCGCGGGTTGACGGCTCTGGTCAAGTCCGTAGCTCGGCACCTCGGGTCAAGGCATGGTCGATGACTCGGGCCAGTCCGTAGGACGACACCCCGGCGCAAGGCCGTGGGCCGACGACTCGAGCAAGTCCGTGGGACGACACCCCGGCGAAAGGCCGTGAGCCGATGGACGACTCGGGCCCGTTCCGGGGGCCGGCACCTCGGGAGTTTGCCGTGGGCCGCCGACTCGGGCCAATTCCGTGGGCCGCCACCTCCACGGAGCATGGCCGTTGGCTAAAGACTCAGGCCAATTCCGTCGGTCCGCACCATTGGGTCAAGGCCTTGGGGTCATCAACTCGGGTCAAGTGTTCAAGTGTTCAAGTTGCACAAGGCCGCGGGTTGACGGCTCTGGTCAAGTCCGTAGCTTGGCACCTCGGGTCAAGGCATGGTCGATGACTCGGGCCAGTCCATAGGACGACACCCCGGCGCAAGGCCGTGGGCCGCCACCTCCACGGAGCATGGCCGTTGGCTAAAGACTCAGGCCAATTCCGTCGGTCCGCACCATTGGGTCAAGGCCTTGGGGACATCAACTCGGGTCAAGTGTTCAAGTGTTCAAGTTGCACAAGGCCGCGGGTCGACGGCTCCGGTCAAGTCCGTAGCTTGGCACCTCGGGTCAAGGCATGGTCGATGACTCGGGCCAGTCCGTGTGACGGCATCCGTCAAACCGCCACATACTCGGAGCATGGCCGTGGGCCAAAGACTCAGGCCAATTCCGTGGGTCCGCACCATTGGGTCAAGGCCTTGGGGTCGTCAACTCGGGTCAAGTGTTCAAGTGTTCAAGCGCTCAATCCAATCGAGATCCAGGCCTTAGAGTCTGCTGAAAACACTGCTAATATCAACCTCTCAAGAAGCGTAGTCACGGTGGAGTCCATTCATGAGGTGGGATGACGTTCCACACGGTAAATAAAGTTGTTCGCTGTTGAAGAGTGAGAAAAAGATCCATTAATGGGGAGCGGTGTGGATTCAGAATATGTTTGAGTTGAAAGAAGAACGGAACAAACAAAATTCATCTGGAACACAATTTAAGTCAGTTAACGGTTGCAATGCATATGAACAGGATGCATCAAGAAAATGGTATTTCGAAAAACGATGGGCTAATATGTAAAGGTTAGGATCTTCAAAAATGTCAAAGTGGCCCATCTTTAGGGGTAGTTCATTTGCTTTTTAGTGATATCTTATTGACATCTCTTCGGTCACGGATGGCAGAGCATCATTGATTTCAAAATGATGGACAACATTTGCTGCATGAGTGGTGGACTCTCAGCTGTCCAAAGAAAGTGCCGTTGATGTGCAATGTGCATTGAAAAGAGGTACATTGGAGATGTTGTTGCTTTAACGTGGGTTCATCTCACCACTGACATGTGAACTTACATGTAAACTTGCAAACAGGGCTTTCAGGGGTGTGAGTGACCACTGATAAAAATAGCTGAAAAAAGCTGAAAAAGGTGTAAAAAAAAACCCTGAACTTTGGAAATCTCCTATACTTTTGTACACAGCACGAGAGGGAAAAAAGCTGAAATCCAAAACCAAAAAAGCTGAAATCAGCTTTAAAGCTGAGATTTCGCACCCCTGGGCTTTGTTGGCCTTTGTTGTGAAATCACTCGTGCTTGGTCATCCCTGACTGATGAGATGCAGATATGGTGTCAATGCAAAGGTTATGGACTACCCTTTAAGATGGAGCAACTTTAACGTCTTGGTCATTGTACCTGCCTGGGTTTTTTTTTTTTTAAATACATCCTGTAGAGGGTTAAATAGTGAGGCTGAAAAACATAAATACCGTCACATGCACAAATGTCGCTGCATGCAGTCAATTCATCTGAACATTTTCTTATGTTTTCATTGATCAATTGTCAGAATCTATTTATTACGCACATCACACCATTTCATACTGACATTTCAAAGACATGCACAATCAGTTTTTACTGAAATTTTCAAATTGAAAAGTTTCAATTTGAGAATGAGTACTTTAAGTTAGACTTTAGAATTCATATTTTAATAGGAGATCAAGCAATGTATATTTTGCCGGGGGGGGGGGGGGGTGGGGGTGGGGTGGAGGGGGTTAAAATACCACCCGAGGAATCATATTTCTTCATATACAGGTCTCTTTTTGTTTCTAAAATAAAACTCACCACAAGAATTCCAAAGAGCATTCACGGTAGTGGTCACAAGGCCGCGGGTTGACGGCTCTGGTCAAGTCCGTAGCTCGGCACCTCGGGTCAAGGCATGGTCGATGACTCGGGCCAGTCCGTAGGACGACACCCCGGCGCAAGGCCGTGGGCCGACGACTCGAGCAAGTCCGTGGGACGACACCCCGGCGAAAGGCCGTGAGCCGATGGACGACTCGGGCCCGTTCCGGGGGCCGGCACCTCGGGAGTTTGCCGTGGGCCGCCGACTCGGGCCAATTCCGTGGGCCGCCACCTCCACGGAGCATGGCCGTTGGCTAAAGACTCAGGCCAATTCCGTCGGTCCGCACCATTGGGTCAAGGCCTTGGGGTCATCAACTCGGGTCAAGTGTTCAAGTGTTCAAGTTGCACAAGGCCGCGGGTTGACGGCTCTGGTCAAGTCCGTAGCTTGGCACCTCGGGTCAAGGCATGGTCGATGACTCGGGCCAGTCCATAGGACGACACCCCGGCGCAAGGCCGTGGGCCGCCACCTCCACGGAGCATGGCCGTTGGCTAAAGACTCAGGCCAATTCCGTCGGTCCGCACCATTGGGTCAAGGCCTTGGGGACATCAACTCGGGTCAAGTGTTCAAGTGTTCAAGTTGCACAAGGCCGCGGGTCGACGGCTCCGGTCAAGTCCGTAGCTTGGCACCTCGGGTCAAGGCATGGTCGATGACTCGGGCCAGTCCGTGTGACGGCATCCGTCAAACCGCCACATACTCGGAGCATGGCCGTGGGCCAAAGACTCAGGCCAATTCCGTGGGTCCGCACCATTGGGTCAAGGCCTTGGGGTCGTCAACTCGGGTCAAGTGTTCAAGTGTTCAAGCGCTCAATCCAATCGAGATCCAGGCCTTAGAGTCTGCTGAAAACACTGCTAATATCAACCTCTCAAGAAGCGTAGTCACGGTGGAGTCCATTCATGAGGTGGGATGACGTTCCACACGGTAAATAAAGTTGTTCGCTGTTGAAGAGTGAGAAAAAGATCCATTAATGGGGAGCGGTGTGGATTCAGAATATGTTTGAGTTGAAAGAAGAACGGAACAAACAAAATTCATCTGGAACACAATTTAAGTCAGTTAACGGTTGCAATGCATATGAACAGGATGCATCAAGAAAATGGTATTTCGAAAAACGATGGGCTAATATGTAAAGGTTAGGATCTTCAAAAATGTCAAAGTGGCCCATCTTTAGGGGTAGTTCATTTGCTTTTTAGTGATATCTTATTGACATCTCTTCGGTCACGGATGGCAGAGCATCATTGATTTCAAAATGATGGACAACATTTGCTGCATGAGTGGTGGACTCTCAGCTGTCCAAAGAAAGTGCCGTTGATGTGCAATGTGCATTGAAAAGAGGTACATTGGAGATGTTGTTGCTTTAACGTGGGTTCATCTCACCACTGACATGTGAACTTACATGTAAACTTGCAAACAGGGCTTTCAGGGGTGTGAGTGACCACTGATAAAAATAGCTGAAAAAAGCTGAAAAAGGTGTAAAAAAAAACCCTGAACTTTGGAAATCTCCTATACTTTTGTACACAGCACGAGAGGGAAAAAAGCTGAAATCCAAAACCAAAAAGCTGAAATCAGCTTTAAAGCTGAGATTTCGCACCCCTGGGCTTTGTTGGCCTTTGTTGTGAAATCACTCGTGCTTGGTCATCCCTGACTGATGAGATGCAGATATGGTGTCAATGCAAAGGTTATGGACTACCCTTTAAGATGGAGCAACTTTAACGTCTTGGTCATTGTACCTGCCTGGGTTTTTTTTTTTTAAATACATCCTGTAGAGGGTTAAATAGTGAGGCTGAAAAACATAAATACCGTCACATGCACAAATGTCGCTGCATGCAGTCAATTCATCTGAACATTTTCTTATGTTTTCATTGATCAATTGTCAGAATCTATTTATTACGCACATCACACCATTTCATACTGACATTTCAAAGACATGCACAATCAGTTTTTACTGAAATTTTCAAATTGAAAAGTTTCAATTTGAGAATGAGTACTTTAAGTTAGACTTTAGAATTCATATTTTAATAGGAGATCAAGCAATGTATATTTTGCCGGGGGGGGGGGGGGTGGGGGTGGGGTGGAGGGGGTTAAAATACCACCCGAGGAATCATATTTCTTCATATACAGGTCTCTTTTTGTTTCTAAAATAAAACTCACCACAAGAATTCCAAAGAGCATTCACGGTAGTGGTCACAAGGCCGCGGGTTGACGGCTCTGGTCAAGTCCGTAGCTCGGCACCTCGGGTCAAGGCATGGTCGATGACTCGGGCCAGTCCGTAGGACGACACCCCGGCGCAAGGCCGTGGGCCGACGACTCGAGCAAGTCCGTGGGACGACACCCCGGCGAAAGGCCGTGAGCCGATGGACGACTCGGGCCCGTTCCGGGGGCCGGCACCTCGGGAGTTTGCCGTGGGCCGCCGACTCGGGCCAATTCCGTGGGCCGCCACCTCCACGGAGCATGGCCGTTGGCTAAAGACTCAGGCCAATTCCGTCGGTCCGCACCATTGGGTCAAGGCCTTGGGGTCATCAACTCGGGTCAAGTGTTCAAGTGTTCAAGTTGCACAAGGCCGCGGGTTGACGGCTCTGGTCAAGTCCGTAGCTTGGCACCTCGGGTCAAGGCATGGTCGATGACTCGGGCCAGTCCATAGGACGACACCCCGGCGCAAGGCCGTGGGCCGCCACCTCCACGGAGCATGGCCGTTGGCTAAAGACTCAGGCCAATTCCGTCGGTCCGCACCATTGGGTCAAGGCCTTGGGGACATCAACTCGGGTCAAGTGTTCAAGTGTTCAAGTTGCACAAGGCCGCGGGTCGACGGCTCCGGTCAAGTCCGTAGCTTGGCACCTCGGGTCAAGGCATGGTCGATGACTCGGGCCAGTCCGTGTGACGGCATCCGTCAAACCGCCACATACTCGGAGCATGGCCGTGGGCCAAAGACTCAGGCCAATTCCGTGGGTCCGCACCATTGGGTCAAGGCCTTGGGGTCGTCAACTCGGGTCAAGTGTTCAAGTGTTCAAGCGCTCAATCCAATCGAGATCCAGGCCTTAGAGTCTGCTGAAAACACTGCTAATATCAACCTCTCAAGAAGCGTAGTCACGGTGGAGTCCATTCATGAGGTGGGATGACGTTCCACACGGTAAATAAAGTTGTTCGCTGTTGAAGAGTGAGAAAAAGATCCATTAATGGGGAGCGGTGTGGATTCAGAATATGTTTGAGTTGAAAGAAGAACGGAACAAACAAAATTCATCTGGAACACAATTTAAGTCAGTTAACGGTTGCAATGCATATGAACAGGATGCATCAAGAAAATGGTATTTCGAAAAACGATGGGCTAATATGTAAAGGTTAGGATCTTCAAAAATGTCAAAGTGGCCCATCTTTAGGGGTAGTTCATTTGCTTTTTAGTGATATCTTATTGACATCTCTTCGGTCACGGATGGCAGAGCATCATTGATTTCAAAATGATGGACAACATTTGCTGCATGAGTGGTGGACTCTCAGCTGTCCAAAGAAAGTGCCGTTGATGTGCAATGTGCATTGAAAAGAGGTACATTGGAGATGTTGTTGCTTTAACGTGGGTTCATCTCACCACTGACATGTGAACTTACATGTAAACTTGCAAACAGGGCTTTCAGGGGTGTGAGTGACCACTGATAAAAATAGCTGAAAAAAGCTGAAAAAGGTGTAAAAAAAAACCCTGAACTTTGGAAATCTCCTATACTTTTGTACACAGCACGAGAGGGAAAAAAGCTGAAATCCAAAACCAAAAAAGCTGAAATCAGCTTTAAAGCTGAGATTTCGCACCCCTGGGCTTTGTTGGCCTTTGTTGTGAAATCACTCGTGCTTGGTCATCCCTGACTGATGAGATGCAGATATGGTGTCAATGCAAAGGTTATGGACTACCCTTTAAGATGGAGCAACTTTAACGTCTTGGTCATTGTACCTGCCTGGGTTTTTTTTTTTTTAAATACATCCTGTAGAGGGTTAAATAGTGAGGCTGAAAAACATAAATACCGTCACATGCACAAATGTCGCTGCATGCAGTCAATTCATCTGAACATTTTCTTATGTTTTCATTGATCAATTGTCAGAATCTATTTATTACGCACATCACACCATTTCATACTGACATTTCAAAGACATGCACAATCAGTTTTTACTGAAATTTTCAAATTGAAAAGTTTCAATTTGAGAATGAGTACTTTAAGTTAGACTTTAGAATTCATATTTTAATAGGAGATCAAGCAATGTATATTTTGCCGGGGGGGGGGGGGTGGGGGGGGGTGGAGGGGGTTAAAATACCACCCGAGGAATCATATTTCTTCATATACAGGTCTCTTTTTGTTTCTAAAATAAAACTCACCACAAGAATTCCAAAGAGCATTCACGGTAGTGGTCACAAGGCCGCGGGTTGACGGCTCTGGTCAAGTCCGTAGCTCGGCACCTCGGGTCAAGGCATGGTCGATGACTCGGGCCAGTCCGTAGGACGACACCCCGGCGCAAGGCCGTGGGCCGACGACTCGAGCAAGTCCGTGGGACGACACCCCGGCGAAAGGCCGTGAGCCGATGGACGACTCGGGCCCGTTCCGGGGGCCGGCACCTCGGGAGTTTGCCGTGGGCCGCCGACTCGGGCCAATTCCGTGGGCCGCCACCTCCACGGAGCATGGCCGTTGGCTAAAGACTCAGGCCAATTCCGTCGGTCCGCACCATTGGGTCAAGGCCTTGGGGTCATCAACTCGGGTCAAGTGTTCAAGTGTTCAAGTTGCACAAGGCCGCGGGTTGACGGCTCTGGTCAAGTCCGTAGCTTGGCACCTCGGGTCAAGGCATGGTCGATGACTCGGGCCAGTCCATAGGACGACACCCCGGCGCAAGGCCGTGGGCCGCCACCTCCACGGAGCATGGCCGTTGGCTAAAGACTCAGGCCAATTCCGTCGGTCCGCACCATTGGGTCAAGGCCTTGGGGACATCAACTCGGGTCAAGTGTTCAAGTGTTCAAGTTGCACAAGGCCGCGGGTCGACGGCTCCGGTCAAGTCCGTAGCTTGGCACCTCGGGTCAAGGCATGGTCGATGACTCGGGCCAGTCCGTGTGACGGCATCCGTCAAACCGCCACATACTCGGAGCATGGCCGTGGGCCAAAGACTCAGGCCAATTCCGTGGGTCCGCACCATTGGGTCAAGGCCTTGGGGTCGTCAACTCGGGTCAAGTGTTCAAGTGTTCAAGCGCTCAATCCAATCGAGATCCAGGCCTTAGAGTCTGCTGAAAACACTGCTAATATCAACCTCTCAAGAAGCGTAGTCACGGTGGAGTCCATTCATGAGGTGGGATGACGTTCCACACGGTAAATAAAGTTGTTCGCTGTTGAAGAGTGAGAAAAAGATCCATTAATGGGGAGCGGTGTGGATTCAGAATATGTTTGAGTTGAAAGAAGAACGGAACAAACAAAATTCATCTGGAACACAATTTAAGTCAGTTAACGGTTGCAATGCATATGAACAGGATGCATCAAGAAAATGGTATTTCGAAAAACGATGGGCTAATATGTAAAGGTTAGGATCTTCAAAAATGTCAAAGTGGCCCATCTTTAGGGGTAGTTCATTTGCTTTTTAGTGATATCTTATTGACATCTCTTCGGTCACGGATGGCAGAGCATCATTGATTTCAAAATGATGGACAACATTTGCTGCATGAGTGGTGGACTCTCAGCTGTCCAAAGAAAGTGCCGTTGATGTGCAATGTGCATTGAAAAGAGGTACATTGGAGATGTTGTTGCTTTAACGTGGGTTCATCTCACCACTGACATGTGAACTTACATGTAAACTTGCAAACAGGGCTTTCAGGGGTGTGAGTGACCACTGATAAAAATAGCTGAAAAAAGCTGAAAAAGGTGTAAAAAAAAACCCTGAACTTTGGAAATCTCCTATACTTTTGTACACAGCACGAGAGGGAAAAAAGCTGAAATCCAAAACCAAAAAAGCTGAAATCAGCTTTAAAGCTGAGATTTCGCACCCCTGGGCTTTGTTGGCCTTTGTTGTGAAATCACTCGTGCTTGGTCATCCCTGACTGATGAGATGCAGATATGGTGTCAATGCAAAGGTTATGGACTACCCTTTAAGATGGAGCAACTTTAACGTCTTGGTCATTGTACCTGCCTGGGTTTTTTTTTTTTAAATACATCCTGTAGAGGGTTAAATAGTGAGGCTGAAAAACATAAATACCGTCACATGCACAAATGTCGCTGCATGCAGTCAATTCATCTGAACATTTTCTTATGTTTTCATTGATCAATTGTCAGAATCTATTTATTACGCACATCACACCATTTCATACTGACATTTCAAAGACATGCACAATCAGTTTTTACTGAAATTTTCAAATTGAAAAGTTTCAATTTGAGAATGAGTACTTAAGTTAGACTTTAGAATTCATATTTTAATAGGAGATCAAGCAATGTATATTTTGCGGGGGGGGGGGGGGGTGGGGGGTGGGGTGGAGGGGGTTAAAATACCACCCGAGGAATCATATTTCTTCATATACAGGTCTCTTTTGTTTCTAAAATAAAACTCACCACAAGAATTCCAAAGAGCATTCACGGTAGTGGTCACAAGGCCGCGGGTTGACGGCTCTGGTCAAGTCCGTAGCTCGGCACCTCGGGTCAAGGCATGGTCGATGACTCGGGCCAGTCCGTAGGACGACACCCCGGCGCAAGGCCGTGGGCCGACGACTCGAGCAAGTCCGTGGGACGACACCCGGCGAAAGGCCGTGAGCCGATGGACGACTCGGGCCCGTTCCGGGGGCCGGCACCTCGGGAGTTTGCCGTGGGCCGCCGACTCGGGCCAATTCCGTGGGCCGCCACCTCCACGGAGCATGGCCGTTGGCTAAAGACTCAGGCCAATTCCGTCGGTCCGCACCATTGGGTCAAGGCCTTGGGGTCATCAACTCGGGTCAAGTGTTCAAGTGTTCAAGTTGCACAAGGCCGCGGGTTGACGGCTCTGGTCAAGTCCGTAGCTTGGCACCTCGGGTCAAGGCATGGTCGATGACTCGGGCCAGTCCATAGGACGACACCCCGGCGCAAGGCCGTGGGCCGCCCCTCCACGGAGCATGGCCGTTGGCTAAAGACTCAGGCCAATTCCGTCGGTCCGCACCATTGGGTCAAGGCCTTGGGGACATCAACTCGGGTCAAGTGTTCAAGTGTTCAAGTTGCACAAGGCCGCGGGTCGACGGCTCCGGTCAAGTCCGTAGCTTGGCACCTCGGGTCAAGGCATGGTCGATGACTCGGGCCAGTCCGTGTGACGGCATCCGTCAAACCGCCACATACTCGGAGCATGGCCGTGGGCCAAAGACTCAGGCCAATTCCGTGGGTCCGCACCATTGGGTCAAGGCCTTGGGGTCGTCAACTCGGGTCAAGTGTTCAAGTGTTCAAGCGCTCAATCCAATCGAGATCCAGGCCTTAGAGTCTGCTGAAAACACTGCTAATATCAACCTCTCAAGAAGCGTAGTCACGGTGGAGTCCATTCATGAGGTGGGATGACGTTCCACACGGTAAATAAAGTTGTTCGCTGTTGAAGAGTGAGAAAAAGATCCATTAATGGGGAGCGGTGTGGATTCAGAATATGTTTGAGTTGAAAGAAGAACGGAACAAACAAAATTCATCTGGAACACAATTTAAGTCAGTTAACGGTTGCAATGCATATGAACAGGATGCATCAAGAAAATGGTATTTCGAAAAACGATGGGCTAATATGTAAAGGTTAGGATCTTCAAAAATGTCAAAGTGGCCCATCTTTAGGGGTAGTTCATTTGCTTTTTAGTGATATCTTATTGACATCTCTTCGGTCACGGATGGCAGAGCATCATTGATTTCAAAATGATGGACAACATTTGCTGCATGAGTGGTGGACTCTCAGCTGTCCAAAGAAAGTGCCGTTGATGTGCAATGTGCATTGAAAAGAGGTACATTGGAGATGTTGTTGCTTTAACGTGGGTTCATCTCACCACTGACATGTGAACTTACATGTAAACTTGCAAACAGGGCTTTCAGGGGTGTGAGTGACCACTGATAAAAATAGCTGAAAAAAGCTGAAAAAGGTGTAAAAAAAACCCTGAACTTTGGAAATCTCCTATACTTTTGTACACAGCACGAGAGGGAAAAAAGCTGAAATCCAAAACCAAAAAAGCTGAAATCAGCTTTAAAGCTGAGATTTCGCACCCCTGGGCTTTGTTGGCCTTTGTTGTGAAATCACTCGTGCTTGGTCATCCCTGACTGATGAGATGCAGATATGGTGTCAATGCAAAGGTTATGGACTACCCTTTAAGATGGAGCAACTTTAACGTCTTGGTCATTGTACCTGCCTGGGTTTTTTTTTTTTTAAATACATCCTGTAGAGGGTTAAATAGTGAGGCTGAAAAACATAAATACCGTCACATGCACAAATGTCGCTGCATGCAGTCAATTCATCTGAACATTTTCTTATGTTTTCATTGATCAATTGTCAGAATCTATTTATTACGCACATCACACCATTTCATACTGACATTTCAAAGACATGCACAATCAGTTTTTACTGAAATTTTCAAATTGAAAAGTTTCAATTTGAGAATGAGTACTTTAAGTTAGACTTTAGAATTCATATTTTAATAGGAGATCAAGCAATGTATATTTTGCCGGGGGGGGGGGGGGGGGGGGTGGGGTGGAGGGGGTTAAAATACCACCCGAGGAATCATATTTCTTCATATACAGGTCTCTTTTTGTTTCTAAAATAAAACTCACCACAAGAATTCCAAAGAGCATTCACGGTAGTGGTCACAAGGCCGCGGGTTGACGGCTCTGGTCAAGTCCGTAGCTCGGCACCTCGGGTCAAGGCATGGTCGATGACTCGGGCCAGTCCGTAGGACGACACCCCGGCGCAAGGCCGTGGGCCGACGACTCGAGCAAGTCCGTGGGACGACACCCCGGCGAAAGGCCGTGAGCCGATGGACGACTCGGGCCCGTTCCGGGGGCCGGCACCTCGGGAGTTTGCCGTGGGCCGCCGACTCGGGCCAATTCCGTGGGCCGCCACCTCCACGGAGCATGGCCGTTGGCTAAAGACTCAGGCCAATTCCGTCGGTCCGCACCATTGGGTCAAGGCCTTGGGGTCATCAACTCGGGTCAAGTGTTCAAGTGTTCAAGTTGCACAAGGCCGCGGGTTGAGCTCTGGTCAAGTCCGTAGCTTGGCACCTCGGGTCAAGGCATGGTCGATGACTCGGGCCAGTCCATAGGACGACACCCCGGCGCAAGGCCGTGGGCCGCCACCTCCACGGAGCATGGCCGTTGGCTAAAGACTCAGGCCAATTCCGTCGGTCCGCACCATTGGGTCAAGGCCTTGGGGACATCAACTCGGGTCAAGTGTTCAAGTGTTCAAGTTGCACAAGGCCGCGGGTCGACGGCTCCGGTCAAGTCCGTAGCTTGGCACCTCGGGTCAAGGCATGGTCGATGACTCGGGCCAGTCCGTGTGACGGCATCCGTCAAACGCCACATACTCGGAGCATGGCCGTGGGCCAAAGACTCAGGCCAATTCCGTGGGTCCGCACCATTGGGTCAAGGCCTTGGGGTCGTCAACTCGGGTCAAGTGTTCAAGTGTTCAAGCGCTCAATCCAATCGAGATCCAGGCCTTAGAGTCTGCTGAAAACACTGCTAATATCAACCTCTCAAGAAGCGTAGTCACGGTGGAGTCCATTCATGAGGTGGGATGACGTTCCACACGGTAAATAAAGTTGTTCGCTGTTGAAGAGTGAGAAAAAGATCCATTAATGGGGAGCGGTGTGGATTCAGAATATGTTTGAGTTGAAAGAAGAACGGAACAAACAAAATTCATCTGGAACACAATTTAAGTCAGTTAACGGTTGCAATGCATATGAACAGGATGCATCAAGAAAATGGTATTTCGAAAAACGATGGGCTAATATGTAAAGGTTAGGATCTTCAAAAATGTCAAAGTGGCCCATCTTTAGGGGTAGTTCATTTGCTTTTTAGTGATATCTTATTGACATCTCTTCGGTCACGGATGGCAGAGCATCATTGATTTCAAAATGATGGACAACATTTGCTGCATGAGTGGTGGACTCTCAGCTGTCCAAAGAAAGTGCCGTTGATGTGCAATGTGCATTGAAAAGAGGTACATTGGAGATGTTGTTGCTTTAACGTGGGTTCATCTCACCACTGACATGTGAACTTACATGTAAACTTGCAAACAGGGCTTTCAGGGGTGTGAGTGACCACTGATAAAAATAGCTGAAAAAAGCTGAAAAAGGTGTAAAAAAAAAACCTGAACTTTGGAAATCTCCTATACTTTTGTACACAGCACGAGAGGGAAAAAAGCTGAAATCCAAAACCAAAAAAGCTGAAATCAGCTTTAAAGCTGAGATTTCGCACCCCTGGGCTTTGTTGGCCTTTGTTGTGAAATCACTCGTGCTTGGTCATCCCTGACTGATGAGATGCAGATATGGTGTCAATGCAAAGGTTATGGACTACCCTTTAAGATGGAGCAACTTTAACGTCTTGGTCATTGTACCTGCCTGGGTTTTTTTTTTTTTAAATACATCCTGTAGAGGGTTAAATAGTGAGGCTGAAAAACATAAATACCGTCACATGCACAAATGTCGCTGCATGCAGTCAATTCATCTGAACATTTTCTTATGTTTTCATTGATCAATTGTCAGAATCTATTATTACGCACATCACACCATTTCATACTGACATTTCAAAGACATGCACAATCAGTTTTTACTGAAATTTTCAAATTGAAAAGTTTCAATTTGAGAATGAGTACTTTAAGTTAGACTTTAGAATTCATATTTTTAATAGGAGATCAAGCAATGTATATTTGCGGGGGGGGGGGGGGGTGGGGGTGGGGTGGAGGGGGTTAAAATACCACCCGAGGAATCATATTTCTTCATATACAGGTCTCTTTTTGTTTCTAAAATAAAACTCACCACAAGAATTCCAAAGAGCATTCACGGTAGTGGTCACAAGGCCGCGGGTTGACGGCTCTGGTCAAGTCCGTAGCTCGGCACCTCGGGTCAAGGCATGGTCGATGACTCGGGCCAGTCCGTAGGACGACACCCCGGCGCAAGGCCGTGGGCCGACGACTCGAGCAAGTCCGTGGGACGACACCCCGGCGAAAGGCCGTGAGCCGATGGACGACTCGGGCCCGTTCCGGGGGCCGGCACCTCGGGAGTTTGCCGTGGGCCGCCGACTCGGGCCAATTCCGTGGGCCGCCACCTCCACGGAGCATGGCCGTTGGCTAAAGACTCAGGCCAATTCCGTCGGTCCGCACCATTGGGTCAAGGCCTTGGGGTCATCAACTCGGGTCAAGTGTTCAAGTGTTCAAGTTGCACAGGCGGCGCGTTGACGCTCTGGTCAAGTCCGTAGCTTGGCACCTCGGGTCAAGGCATGGTCGATGACTCGGGCCAGTCGTGTGACGGCATCCGCAAACCGCCACATACTCGGAGCATGGCCGTGGGCAAAGACTCAGGCCAATTCCGTGGGTCCGCACCATTGGGTCAAGGCCTTGGGGTCGTCAACTCGGGTCAAGTGTTCAAGTGTTCAAGCGCTCAATCAATCGAGATCCAGGCCTTAGAGTCTGCTGAAAACACTGCTAATATCAACCTCTCAAGAAGCGTAGTCACGGGGAGTCCATTCATGAGGTGGTGGGATGACGTTCCACACGGTAAATAAAGTTGTTCGCTGTTGAAGAGTGAGAAAAGATCCATTAATGGGGAGCGGTGTGGATTCAGAATATGTTTGAGTTGAAAGAAGACGGAACAAACAAAATTCATCTGGAACACAATTTAAGTCAGTTAACGGTTGCAATGCATATGAACAGGATGCATCAAGAAAATGGTATTTCGAAAAACGATGGGCTAATATGTAAAGGTTAGGATCTTCAAAAATGTCAAAGTGGCCCATCTTTAGGGGTAGTTCATTTGCTTTTAGTGATATCTTATTGACATCTCTTCGGTCACGGATGGCAGAGCATCATTGATTTCAAAATGATGGACAACATTTGCTGCATGAGTGGTGGACTCTCAGCTGTCCAAAGAAAGTGCCGTTGATGTGCAATGTGCATTGAAAAGAGGTACATTGGAGATGTTGTTGCTTTAACGTGGGTTCATCTCACCACTGACATGTGAACTTACATGTAAACTTGCAAACAGGGCTTTCAGGGGGTGAGTGACCACTGATAAAAATAGCTGAAAAAAGCTGAAAAAGGTGTAAAAAAAAACCTGAACTTTGGAAATCTCCTATACTTTTGTACACAGCACGAGAGGGAAAAAAGCTGAAATCCAAAACCAAAAAAGCTGAAATCAGCTTTAAAGCTGAGATTTCGCACCCCTGGGCTTTGTTGGCCTTTGTTGTGAAATCACTCGTGCTTGGTCATCCCTGACTGATGAGATGCAGATATGGTGTCAATGCAAAGGTTATGGACTACCCTTAAGATGGAGCAACTTTAACGTCTTGGTCATTGTACCTGCCTGGGTTTTTTTTTTTTAAATACATCCTGTAGAGGGTTAAATAGTGAGGCTGAAAACATAAATACCGTCACATGCACAAATGTCGCTGCATGCAGTCAATTCATCTGAACATTTTCTTATGTTTTCATTGATCAATTGTCAGAATCTATTTATTACGCACATCACACCATTTCATACTGACATTTCAAAGACATGCACAATCAGTTTTTACTGAAATTTTCAAATTGAAAAGTTTCATTTGAGAATGAGTACTTTAAGTTAGACTTTAGAATTCATATTTTAATAGGAGATCAAGCAATGTATATTTTGCCGGCGGGGGGGGGGGGGGGGTGGGGTGGGGTGGAGGGGGTTAAAATACCACCCGAGGAATCATATTTCTTCATATACAGGTCTCTTTTTGTTTCTAAAATAAAACTCACCACAAGAATTCCAAAGAGCATTCACGGTAGTGGTCACAAGGCCGCGGGTGTGACGGCTCTGGTCAAGTCCGTAGCTCGGCACCTCGGGTCAAGGCATGGTCGATGACTCGGGCCAGTCCGTAGGACGACACCCCGGCGCAAGGCCGTGGGCCGACGACTCGAGCAAGTCCGTGGGACGACACCCCGGCGAAAGGCCGTGAGCCGATGGACGACTCGGGCCCGTTCCGGGGGCCGGCACCTCGGGAGTTTGCCGTGGGCCGCCGACTCGGGCCAATTCCGTGGGCCGCCACCTCCACGGAGCATGGCCGTTGGCTAAAGACTCAGGCCAATTCCGTCGGTCCGCACCATTGGGTCAAGGCCTTGGGGTCATCAACTCGGGTCAAGTGTTCAAGTGTTCAAGTTGCACAAGGCCGCGGGTTGACGGCTCTGGTCAAGTCCGTAGCTTGGCACCTCGGGTCAAGGCATGGTCGATGACTCGGGCCAGTCCATAGGACGACACCCCGCGCAAGGCCGTGGGCCGCCACCTCCACGGAGCATGGCCGTTGGCTAAAGACTCAGGCCAATTCCGTCGGTCCGCACCATTGGGTCAAGGCCTTGGGGACATCAACTCGGGTCAAGTGTTCAAGTGTTCAAGTTGCACAAGGCCGCGGGTCGACGGCTCCGGTCAAGTCCGTAGCTTGGCACCTCGGGTCAAGGCATGGTCGATGACTCGGGCCAGTCCGTGTGACGGCATCCGTCAAACCGCCACATACTCGGAGCATGGCCGTGGGCCAAAGACTCAGGCCAATTCCGTGGGTCCGCACCATTGGGTCAAGGCCTTGGGGTCGTCAACTCGGGTCAAGTGTTCAAGTGTTCAAGCGCTCAATCCAATCGAGATCAGGGCCTTAGAGTCTGCTGAAAACACTGCTAATATCAACCTCTCAAGAAGCGTAGTCACGGTGGAGTCCATTCATGAGGTGGGATGACGTTCCACACGGTAAATAAAGTTGTTCGCTGTTGAAGAGTGAGAAAAAGATCCATTAATGGGGAGCGGTGTGGATTCAGAATATGTTTGAGTTGAAAGAAGAACGGAACAAACAAAATTCATCTGGAACACAATTTAAGTCAGTTAACGGTTGCAATGCATATGAACAGGATGCATCAAGAAAATGGTATTTCGAAAAACGATGGGCTAATATGTAAAGGTTAGGATCTTCAAAAATGTCAAAGTGGCCCATCTTTAGGGGTAGTTCATTTGCTTTTTAGTGATATCTTATTGACATCTCTTCGGTCACGGATGGCAGAGCATCATTGATTCAAAATGATGGACAACATTTGCTGCATGAGTGGTGGACTCTCAGCTGTCCAAAGAAAGTGCCGTTGATGTGCAATGTGCATTGAAAAGAGGTACATTGGAGATGTTGTTGCTTTAACGTGGGTTCATCTCACCACTGACATGTGAACTTACATGTAAACTTGCAAACAGGGCTTTCAGGGGTGTGAGTGACCACTGATAAAAATAGCTGAAAAAAGCTGAAAAAGGTGTAAAAAAAAAACCCTGAACTTTGGAAATCTCCTATACTTTGTACACAGCACGAGAGGGAAAAAAGCTGAAATCCAAAACCAAAAAAGCTGAAATCAGCTTTAAAGCTGAGATTTCGCACCCCTGGGCTTTGTTGGCCTTTGTTGTGAAATCACTCGTGCTTGGTCATCCCTGACTGATGAGATGCAGATATGGTGTCAATGCAAAGGTTATGGACTACCTTTAAGATGGAGCAACTTTAACGTCTTGGTCATTGTACCTGCCTGGGTTTTTTTTTTTTAAATACATCCTGTAGAGGGTTAAATAGTGAGGCTGAAAAACATAAATACCGTCACATGCACAAATGTCGCTGCATGCAGTCAATTCATCTGAACATTTTCTTATGTTTTCATTGATCAATTGTCAGAATCTATTTATTACGCACATCACACCATTTCATACTGACATTTCAAAGACATGCACAATCAGTTTTTACTGAAATTTTCAAATTGAAAAGTTTCAATTTGAGAATGAGTACTTAAGTTAGACTTTAGAATTCATATTTTAATAGGAGATCAAGCAATGTATATTTTGCCTGGGGGGGGGGGGGGTGGGGGTGGGGTGGAGGGGGTTAAAATACCACCCGAGGAATCATATTTCTTCATATACAGGTCTCTTTTTGTTTCTAAAATAAAACTCACCACAAGATTCCAAAGAGCATTCACGGTAGTGGTCACAAGGCCGCGGGTTGACGGCTCTGGTCAAGTCCGTAGCTCGGCACCTCGGGTCAAGGCATGGTCGATGACATCGGGCCAGTCCGTAGGACGACACCCCGGCGCAAGGCCGTGGGCCGACGACTCGAGCAAGTCCGTGGGACGACACCCCGGCGAAAGGCCGTGAGGATGGACGACTCGGGCCCGTTCCGGGGGCCGGCACCTCGGGAGTTTGCCGTGGGCCGCCGACTCGGGCCAATTCCGTGGGCCGCCACCTCCACGGAGCATGGCGTTGGCTAAAGACTCAGGCCAATTCCGTCGGTCCGCACCATGGGTCAAGGCCTTGGGGTCATCAACTCGGGTCAAGTGTTCAAGTGTTCAAGTTGCACAAGGCCGCGGTTGACGGCTCTGGTCAAGTCCGTAGCTTGGCACCTCGGGTCAAGGCATGGTCGATGACTCGGGCCAGTCCATAGGACGACACCCCGGCGCAAGGCCGTGGGCCGCCACCTCCCCGGAGCATGGCCGTTGGCTAAAGACTCAGGCCAATTCCGTCGGTCCGCACCAGTGGGGTCAAGGCCTTGGGGACATCAACTCGGGTCAAGTGTTCAAGTGTTCAGTTGCACAAGGCCGCGGGTCGACGGCTCCGGTCAAGTCCGTAGCTTGGCACCTCGGGTCAAGGCATGGTCGATGACTCGGGCCAGTCCGTGTGACGGCATCCGTCAAACCGCCACATACTCGGAGCATGGCCGTGGGCCAAAGACTCAGGCCAATTCCGTGGGTCCGCACCATTGGGTCAAGGCCTTGGGGTCGTCAACTCGGGTCAAGTGTTCAAGTGTTCAAGCGCTCAATCCAATCGAGATCCAGGCCTTAGAGTCTGCTGAAAACACTGCTAATATCAACCTCTCAAGAAGCGTAGTCACGGTGGAGTCCATTCATGAGGTGGGATGACGTTCCACACGGTAAATAAAGTTGTTCGCTGTTGAAGAGTGAGAAAAAGATCCATTAATGGGGAGCGGTGTGGATTCAGAATATGTTTGAGTTGAAAGAAGAACGGAACAAACAAAATTCATCTGGAACACAATTTAAGTCAGTTAACGGTTGCAATGCATATGAACAGGATGCATCAAGAAAATGGTATTTCGAAAAACGATGGGCTAATATGTAAAGGTTAGGATCTTCAAAAATGTCAAAGTGGCCCATCTTTAGGGGTAGTTCATTTGCTTTTTAGTGATATCTTATTGACATCTCTTCGGTCACGGATGGCAGAGCATCATTGATTTCAAAATGATGGACAACATTTGCTGCATGAGTGGTGGACTCTCAGCTGTCCAAAGAAAGTGCCGTTGATGTGCAATGTGCATTGAAAAGAGGTACATTGGAGATGTTGTTGCTTTAACGTGGGTTCATCTCACCACTGACATGTGAACTTACATGTAAACTTGCAAACAGGGCTTTCAGGGGTGTGAGTGACCACTGATAAAAATAGCTGAAAAAAGCTGAAAAAGGTGTAAAAAAAAACCCTGAACTTTGGAAATCTCCTATACTTTTGTACACAGCACGAGAGGGAAAAAAGCTGAAATCCAAAACCAAAAAAAGCTGAAATCAGCTTTAAAGCTGAGATTTCGCACCCCTGGGCTTTGTTGGCCTTTGTTGTGAAATCACTCGTGCTTGGTCATCCCTGACTGATGAGATGCAGATATGGTGTCAATGCAAAGGTTATGGACTACCCTTTAAGATGGAGCAACTTTAACGTCTTGGTCATTGTACCTGCCTGGGTTTTTTTTTTTTAAATACATCCTGTAGAGGGTTAAATAGTGAGGCTGAAAAACATAAATACCGTCACATGCACAAATGTCGCTGCATGCAGTCAATTCATCTGAACATTTTCTTATGTTTTCATTGATCAATTGTCAGAATCTATTTATTACGCACATCACACCATTCATACTGACATTTCAAAGACATGCACAATCAGTTTTTACTGAAATTTTCAAATTGAAAAGTTTCAATTTGAGAATGAGTACTTTAAGTTAGACTTTAGAATTCATATTTTAATAGGAGATCAAGCAATGTATATTTTGCCGGGGGGGGGGGGGGGGGGGG